>NC_143021.1:4865000-5207500 GCF_055824585.1 Amblyomma mixtum | reverse complement strand
ATACTACCAGCATTATCGGGCGGGGGAAATCTAAACGTGAGCGTGAGCTATTGGAGGCATTCCTGATCAGAAAGAATAAGCAGAAATGCGTCAGTGAGCCTTCTGTGATTATAACCGAAAAAGAGTGCAAGTTTATATCATTATAGTAGCCATGTCACCATGTGGTGCGCGAAGTGTATTGTCTGTAGGGTGTGTGCGCAGGCACAAAATTCTTTAAAATTGAGCAATTCTTCGTCGCAATAAATCAGTTGTAAGTCCAGCGTTGTGGTGTGTGCCTTCTTTGTTCTTCTCTTGCGTCTATTTTCGCTGGTTCCCTTTATAAGCTCATAGGTGAATATTTTAGAATTCAAAGTGTTCATATATTTGTACCAAAGGCGTCTCACTACCGGCCTCATAGCCTCAAAATCTTCTAAAAGTAAAGATTTCTGACCAATTGTTGGTGTACCAGCAGCATACCAGCAGTGAACAAGATGTTAACTGCTAGTATTCTTACTTGAAGAATTTTTGTGTCAGGTTTGTATGCTCTTTCATTTTGGCATAGGTTAAAATGTTAGTATATTCCATGTATGACTGAGTACTCAGTGAGCTCACTCACGCTAAAACATATGCTTGGAAGAGTTGGTATGCCCTTTTGAGATGAACAGTGCGTACTAAAACAGTGTCACAGGGAAGAGAAGCCAAGACGGGTTCTGGCTTTCAACTAAATGTTTATTCCCTGGAGCGAGGCAATAAGAAAGCGAGATCCCAAACAAAAGCACGAAAAACACGACGACAAATCTCACTTGCTAATACACAGAAACAGTCGTTCTTATGCCGATGACAACAGCTTCGTGAATTGTCTGCAGGTAAAAACCTTAATTCCTTTGCTGATATTGCCAAAAAGGAGCTCCTAACTTGTGAGCGCTTCGACAGTCAGCGCCCGTCTTTGTGTATCTTCCTTTTGTCCCCTAGTACGCTCTGTTCGTCACGAAACGAGCTTATTGAATCGCACCTGTAGCGCAACATGACAACCCACATGCAACCGACTAAATCCTCTGTTTTCTTTTCTAGCACCATATCGTCAATCATCAACTCGCAGGCTGCTGTGCTTTACGTCGACGTGCTCTCTCAGCACTTCAAAAGCTGGAACTGTAACGTCCGGTGGTCAACGCGAGGACTTGGTTTGTACACTCGTGATTTTTCCCTTTAAATTCATAGCTAAGAAGCCGTTGTAAGGCAAAAAAATAAAAACTGGTTACCCTTGATTTGGATTTATTTTTGCATGAGTGCTAATAATATACAACGACTACCGGCTACTGCCTATTTCATTTCAAACCTATCAGTAAAAAAAGAGGGAGTGGTTCAGCCTTCCACGCCGCATCGATGAGCACAAGGACGGCAACAAATTTCGCTGGCAAGTCTTTCAGCTTTGGGTTTCGGTACTGTGGGAGAAAATTAGTTGGATGTTTTCCTGTCTACAGAAAAGAGAATGCAGATCATGACTCTATACTGAACTCGTTTTGAACACAGCATTGACTAGGTTGTATCTCCGGCTGTACGCTTTCATTACCAGCTCCAGCTCTCGCCTTGCAAGCTTGGTTGCGGCAATTTACTTGTCTAGTAGGCTCCACATACTTTGCCTCACTAGAGCGCACCAAAAATGTACACGGACGGATAGAAGAACAATACAAAGTGCTGCCTCAGGATGGCACAATCATAACCTTTATATCAGGCGTTGTTGAGCGTGTTATGTTTGATAGACAGCTAATCAGCTGATAACCGCAGCTTGTGATGACCTCCTTCTTCACAGAGCTTAGATCGAGAAATTAACGATGCTTATATATACCAGCTCCTACATAAACTAGTTTAAGCGCTAGTTTCTACTCGAGCACACTAAAGCGCATAGTTTCTACGCCGGAAACCACGAAAGAGGATCAAATTTTATCGGATTAACAAGCATGCCCGCAAAGCAACCTGTTGGTCGCGATGTTCGGGCGCGAATAGAATATACATGCCTCCTCGTTCCTGCACGTCAGGAGAGCTTGACTTGCCAGAGTTTGTACGTATGGTGTTGGCTGAATGCTCAAAATAATCCGAAGGGGGTGGCGCTAGGCCTACGGGGCGACATATTAGAGAGAAATTGTTCCACTGTTTTAAGGCGAAAGCCTTTAATGGCCCATCGTTGTCCGCCCGCGAAAACTGTCACACTATAGCGCGCCACGTGGTTGGAGGTGCCCGCGCCGCTCCCTACTGCGCATGCGCTTTGGCGGCGCCACTGTGGCGCGGCGCTGACATTCCAGCCGACCTAAATCCCCTCAATAGACTAAATGTAACGACATCTCCACCCTCTTCCTCTTTTAACAACGCTCCTTGTCCAGGCTCTTTCTGGGCGCCGATGGTGGCGGCACCTAGGAGGGGGGAAGCTAGCTAGCCCTTTGGCGCGCAGTAGACCACGCGTGTGTTTTCTGCCTAGGCTTCGCTGGAAATGAGATGATGAGAAGGGAGATTGAGAAATTATTTACTCAAATAACTGCACTGAGCAGCGTTGCACTCCTTTATCAGAAACTTTTTGTACTGCGATCGATATGATTTCGGTGCATGCGGTGGAGGAGTACTGCGCGGCCGAGAATATCCTCAGAGTGTTGTTTCTCAACGCTCGCTCTTTGGAGCGCAGTGGATCGCGTATCCGAATGAATTGTTTGCATCTTCTTCCTTTGATTCAGCTTCAATAGGATCACGGCATGAATTAAAGAAACTGTAGGTATACCCAAACAACTGCCCCGACCCATGTTGCACTGCTTTATCGAAACTTTTTCTGCTGCGATCGCTTAGATTATGGTGCACACGGGGAAATGGCATGCGCGAGCGAGCTCACGGCACAGCAGTGATCATCCTCGGAGTGTTGTTTTTCGACCGGCGTCTTTTGCGCAATAATATTCGAAATTTAATTCCGCGAAGACGAAGTGGTACGACATACGCCTATAGACGTGCGGCCTAGGGTTTATATAAAGAGATGGCGGTGTAATGCTGCCATAATATACCCTTCTTTCAAATGTGCGTATGCCCTTGCAATCGGCAGTGCGTAGGCGCCTACTCATCTCAGTTTAATACTTTTTTTGTGCAGGAAAGCTTAGCGATCATTTCGGAGTTACTATATACCTCGGATACCTCGCAGGCTAACAGGACCCGAATGGTGGTAGTCCCTTATTGATTGTTTGTAAATACCTAGGAGATTACGATGCCCTAGTTGCGCACTGTAACACGGTTGTGACCAGTAGAATTTTGATGTAGGGTTAATGTTTGGGTTGAGTAACAGCAATAAAAAAAGAGTTTTAACTGCTGCTTCACGCGCCCCTACAGGGCTGCATGACTCCCTAGAGTATTGTTTAAGTGATTGTCATCTTGAGTCAGCATATGCAATAATACCTTGTAAGAGGACATTGTCTTCCCTCGTGTAATTGCCATGCGTAACGCGCAGCAGCCTGGACTGCCGCAGTAAATCACTTTCGTTCGAAGCAGCGCGAAAAAAAATTCAAGCGCTGAAATACCAAAACTCGAATTCACTCTGTCCTGTTCGAAGCAAAACTTTGTTCGTTTAGGAAGTTGTTTGACGCGAAAATTGAAAACACAAACAAATGTATGCAACTTTCTTTGACAGAGGTCCTCGTTTGCATTCTCAAGCATTATCCACGCAGATATTGAGGATTCAAGCGAGAGTTAGGTTAGTGCGCCCAGGCACAGTAACGGCCTATTTTGGTATGAACCCTGCCAGAATAAATACACTTTAGACCGTCTAAGTGCCCCCCTAATTTTTTTCTCCCTCATCTTCGGGTTGTTCCACATGCTTACTTTTCGCTCACCCCAGAAGCCCGAGCGCAGTTCATGCGCATTCGAGCGCACAGTGTAATAAAAACATTGCTCTAAAACAAGGTTCGCTTAAAGCTAAAACCGAGGCCCGTACCAGCCTAGCTTACAGCTATAGGCATGCTGTGAAAGTTGCGAACTTCCGCGCTGCTCTTATGTCAGATATAAGGCCGCCGCGGTGGCTCAGTGGCTATGGTGCTCGGCTGCTGACCCGGAAGACGCGGGCTCGATCCCGGCCGCGGCGGCTGGAATTTCTTTGGAGGAGAAATTCTAGAGGCCCGTGTGCTGTGCGATGTCAGTGCACGTTAAAGAACCCCAGGTGGTCGAAATTATTCCGGAGCCCTTCACTACGGCGTCTCTCATAGCCTCAGTCGCTTTGGGACGTTAAACCCCATAAACCTAAACTTAAACCTTATGTCAGATATCGAAAAGCGCACGAATTGCGCTTCTCGACTCAGGCTTCGCTCGCTGTCTCACTTCTCTATTAATTAAAGTTCTAACATTCAAGAAAAAAAATTACGGAGGGCACTTAGCTTTACTTCGAGGTTTATTATAGATGCCTTCGTTTCTTATGATACACCTACTCATTAACATACAGTGTAAAGGACATTATGAGAACAAAGGATAACCGCGCAAAAAGGACGGGACAAGAGAGAAGAACCACACGGGACAAGCGTAGACTAACAACTGGTTTATTACATGCGTTTGTCCCGTGTGGCTCTTCTTCTCCCTTGTCCCGCCCTTTTTGCGCAGTTATTCTTTGTTGTCATAATGCGTTTGCGCAGTTATTCTTTATGGTTCTGCTGCTGGCGTGATGCGTGAGCATGGTGACGTCACTGAGTAAAACGTTCCATAGGCAGCGACGGACGCAGGCTTTTGTGCTGAGTGGGGCATGTAATGCTTTCGCAATAAAAGTATGTCGGAATGAAAACCTTCTATAAAATGACGGTGCAGCTGGTGAACTTGATCACAGAAAAGCTGCAAAAAACTTTAGCCCGCAGGACTAGCATATGAACCTTTTACAGCGCGGCATTTTGCGGGACGAGACAGATATTGCCCAACCTCAGTGGCTGCCGACGCATGTTTTGCCTTTGTAGAAAATGGTCTTCTCGGTTCAGTGACTCAGCATCTGCGTACAAGAAAGAGAGTAATTACTCATTGACGTCCACCCGAGCGCAGCCATACGGCCCCTGAGTAATTACTCCCTTATTAGAAATCTACTCCACCTTGGGGGATTCCCCTAAACATTTGGTCAACACTGTTCCCACTTCGAGTTATTGATCAATTCGCTCTCGCCCTACCATAAGCTTGCCGTCCCGGTTAGCTCAATTGGTAGAGCGACTGGTCCGGTGTAGCGGTGGTCCCGAGTTCGAACCCAGGACCAGGACGAATTTTTCTTTAACTACGAAGTTTCTGAGAAAGCTGTATAGCTTTCCTTTGTAGCCGTATGGCTGCGCTCGGGTGGACGTCAATGAGTAATTACTCCCTTATTAGAAATCTACTACACCTTGGGGGATTCCCCTCAACATTTGGTCAACACTGTTCCCACTTCGAGTTATTGATCAATTCGCTGTCGCCCTACCATAAGCTTACCATCCCGGTTAGCTCAATTGGTAGAGCGACTGCTCCGGTGTAGCGGTGGTCCCGAGTTCGAACCCCGGACCAGGACGAATTTTTCTTTAACTACGAAGTTTCTGAGAAAGCTGTATAGCTTTCCTTTGTAGCCGTATGGCTGCTCTCGGGTGGACGTCAATGAGTAATTACTCCCTTATTAGAAATCTACTCCACCTTGGGGGATTCCCCTAGACATTTGGTCAAGAAAGAGAGTGTACTTCATCAATCAATTATTTTTGACAGAAACCGGTACAGTGTATATGCTTCGACATATTTAATTTTCCTGTCTGGATAGCCGAGGCAAAAGGCATATTCAAACGCCTGACGAGGCCTCGGAACAATTATTGCACACATGCTTCAGACAACGGCGTGACGATCAAAAGTAACACTGCGCTGATGGGGAGAAAAAGCAAGAAAGCACAGAAGGAAACAAAAGCAAAAAGGTTGTGTTCCACTGACCAAGTACCATATTAAACGATGTAGACGCACTTACAAAAGCAAAGCGACCAAAATATCAGGATGCACACAAGTGGTCTGCACAGAGAATGCATGCAATGACCTTCATGCATGCAATGACACCCTGCCGCAGAACGGTTCCGCCATTCCAACTGCCGCTCCCTAGAAGACAAGGACATCGGTATTCAGCACGCGTCGGCGTGTTCTGGTTGCTCTGGATAAGACCTACGCGACGCGTGTGATCGTATTGGAATGCCAGTACAGAGCCAGCACAGAGCACAGGCTAGCACAAGCTCTGTAACTGCCCTCAATGTACTAGCCGATTATTTTCTGCTTGAGGAAAGGGGCGTGAAGGCCTTTATTTAAATTGGCCATGATAAGCGCGAGGCACTCTGCGGGGACTGAACGACGGAGTATTAGTCGATGGGCAAGCGCAGTTCATTATATGTCGCGCAATTAATCATCTGCTCATAAAGCACAGCCCTCCCATAGGTCATGGTGCTGGCTTTAGGGGATCATAGATTGTCGTACTGGAACCGCACAAATCCGATGTTCCGTAAGGCATACGTACATGACGAGCGCAACAATTGGAGTAGTTGCTAGCGGGGCTATTTGGTTTACTGTAACGAATGCGACAGCGCGAATAACATTTAGGAGGAGATGACGACGAAGACAGAGTGAAAAAAAAACGCTATTCTCACTTTCTCTGCCGCCGTCCGTTTCTTAATGTTATTCGCGCTGTGACATAAGTTACAAGAATTTAATATTCACTCGAACTAGAGAGTGAAGGTTCCATTGGCCGTTAATAGTAAAATAGCACCCGAGGGAATTGCGCCTCAGCATTATTCTGTCAACATTTCTGAAGGCCATAGGAGGTACGCTAATAGATGTCTTTCTAAAGTGGTTTAGAAACGCGTCCACTTATGCACGCCTGACATAAGACGGAAATATCTGTTAAAACTTTAATGCCATTCTGTTTACCATACCCTACTAAATCTAGCTTTGTAAATATATAAAGAGGCACTTGATATTAGCGGGATCGTATGTACTTCGCCTATATTTTTGGTTTGCCCACGGTGTGCAAGTATAAATCACAAATGCAAGCGGCAGAACGACTTGTGCAAATCGCACTGACTTTGCTGTATGTCTGGCCTCAGTGTAGGAACTTTTTCGTGACATGCATTCCGTTCTTCTTTGCAGCACTTTTCCTCGGCTCTGTGATGACGGTTTACAGCTGCGTTTGCTCCTATATGGGATCAGTGACAAGAGTGAGTTTTCTGCTTTCTCTCCTTACACCGTTTATAGCTGGCTCAGCTCTCAATAGCGTCCTATTAAGGGTGACCCGCGCGTGCCAGTTTTTCAGTACGCCGTTAACAGCTATAAAAGAGCCGGTCCACTCAAATAAAAGACGCGCAAGCAAGAAACGCCGAAAGTAAAATGTGGAGGCATGTCTTCAGTGCCGAAATATTATTTCGCCTTCTAGCGGCGTCACACTGATGGTGCCTTTTTTCTTCGCAGTTACGAATCACAAAAAAGGGCGCACAAAACATGCGTACAGTGTTGTGTACGCCCCGCCCCTGTAACGAAAAATGTGAGACATTACATGAAATTTTTTTCCCGCTTCGCCATTAGGTTTGTCTGCCCTTCATCTGAGGCACAAGTCCCAGATCGAACAAAACAACCTTGAGAAAAACGTTGGCGGGGAATCATACGATCTGATGCAACAAATGTGGGTCAGGTGTCTTGATTTTATACTTTAATTTTAATTATCGCTTTTACAATTATCTCCTTTCCATTAGTTTTTTTTATTTTGGTTTCGTAGACACTTTTATGTAACACACGTGGGCTTCTCGCTGGGGAAAGCTTCTGGAGACTGGGGAGGGGTGGAAATCGGTGATGAAAGGGTGAGGGTAGAGGCTTGTGTGCGGATGGGTGGTGGGTGGACCATTACCTTGGTGGAGGTCAGTCGTAGGGCCATCGGTACAGGTCTTGTGAAGAGAGATTGGCGAGTGGCGGTGTACTTTCTTGGCGGTGGAGGTGGGTTGTTGAGTTGTTAGTGAAAGCTTGGAGCCGACAGACAGCGGCATTTTCGCCAAATGAGGGCTATACTAAATTAAGCAGTAAATATCAGGCGCATTTATTTAGTAGGCTTCTAGCAAGTGCTCATAAAAATATATACCTCTCTTAGCACATGCTCTTTAATACTCACGAACTCTCAATTAAAAAAAACACACCTGATAGTTGCAGCACACTGTTGCTGCTCTCGAACACCAACTGGGTACGAATCTCTCTGGCAATGGATGATGATGTTGATTTGCTTTTAACGCCTTATAGGCACCTTGGCTAAAGAGCGGCATGGCTTAAGCAGTACGCTTTGAGCGACTCTAGCCAAAACCTTTAGGAAAGAGAGTCCCTATGTTTTGAGATCTATTCCGTCCATTTTTAAGAGCGCATTTTGTTTTTCAGGGTGTTTTCTTCATGTCGCTTTAACTTGTCCGCTGCGAGCAGGCGCAGCCACTAGAAGGAAGTGCGCAGTCGAATCATGTAGAGAGTGTTTCCTTTGTTTATTGATACATATCATCATGCTCGATATCGCAGCACCTCATCTTTCCTTTTTATGTTGAACTCAGCAGCGACAAGCTCGCACCACACTCAGAGTTGGGGCTGGGGAGAAAGCGCTACTTGTTGTGAACTCTCTGTCTAGCAGACCAGTTGAGGCGACTATGACTTCCTTTCCAATATTAAAACAAGTGAGTTGGAGAAGAAGGAACAGGGTCTGATAAACGTAGCTAGGTTTCAGGGCTTCATTAGGGTTAAATGCTTGAGAAATGGCTGTTTCACCCCACCTTGAGCAGTAAAAACACCTTTGGTCATGGCGCACTTTGCCCACAGATACCTTGTTTCATAAAATTATATGATCATCATCAATGCTGTTGCTATACACATGCAACCAAGATACGCAGCTGGGAACTTGTTTCATAGCGCTCTCGTATGCATACGGAGCGGCCGTATTGTCTCAGCGAAAGAGCAAGGTCACCGGCAACTAACTTTTCGCTCTAGGTATACTTGCCGGCAAACTAGCTGCGTTCATATGTCCCTGTTCTCTCCCTGTTCTCTCCCTGTCCAACCCACTTCCTTATCATCATCATCATAAGCCTGGCTACGCCCACAGCAGGGCAAAAGCCTCTCCCATGTCTCTCCAATTAACCCTTATAACTCCCTTATACGTGAGACATGAAGCCATACTTGCACTCCCTGGTCTGCTAGAATAAGAGCTCAGAAGAACTAGCATTTCTCTCCAGCACAAACTCTGAGTGCCCTGCAACCTTGCCACCATGAAATAAAAATTAAGGAGCGCCGCAGTCAGCTGCATTGAAGAAATGCAAAAGCATTTGCGTTTCACTGTCAGAAACTTTTTTCTGCAAGTCGTTGTTGCTACGTCGCACTTATCCGGTGACCCTTGAATGACGTCAACAGCTTTTACAAGTCATTACTGTCCTGTGGCACTTATCATGTGACCCTTGGATGATGTCAGCAAATTTTTTTCGCATGATATTGTGACGACACGACCTAAGGAACCGTGCAGGTAGGCGTCGAGGAGAACGCAAAACTGAAAGCCTTTTCAATTAGGTAGCCAGGTCCCAGATCACAGAACCAGCGCGCCTCGAGAGGCAACCGCCGCTTCGTCGTCACTTCTGACTCAGCGCGGAGGCCGCGCGGCGCATTAGGCACGTGGCAATACCATTGCCTAACATCAGTACACATCCCAAATACAGCAAAGAAAGTGAAGGAAAGTGAACGCTCGGTGCTAGAAATTTTCTTTAGTGCTAAGACGCACAAACCTAACGTTCCTTTCCGGGCAATCATCTCTGAGCACAATCCATGGCAGTTGGCTGTGTCTGCCTATCTTTGCAAATACTTGTCGTCACTTCGCGTGAAGGATCCATTTCCCGTACCTAATTCTGAGGCACTTGCTGAATTCCTCGGAAATGGGAGCCCGGCACTCTGCGCTGGTGTTAGCGTGGATGTGGTTGATTTGTTTTGTTCTCTTCCACACTTTCAACTTACTCAGTATGTTAAGCAATGCATTACGGAGGACAACGATGAATACGTGTTCCAAAATGAGTGTGCAATCACAACCGGATCCTTTTCAGAACTGTTATCTTACTACTTTTTTTAACACGTTTGTTGAGTGGGATGGTCGACCATGTAAGCAAAAATCAGGTGTGTGCATAGGCGCCAAGGTATCACCCGTTCTAAGCAACATTTATCTAAGAAGGGTTGATATGAAAATTGAAAGCGATTTGGCTGGTTGCTGTGTATGCATTTTCCGTTACGTGGACGATTTCCTACTGCTAGCTGGGTCTGTGAATCCCGAATTTGTGCCAAATGTCCTTGATACTGCCCACGCTTGGGCAAGTTGGTGTGACATTTATTTTTCACAGCTCAAAGAGCAAAGGACGATACGAGTTCACAGACATGGTGCTGAACTTAGAACGGGTTTTATTGAGGCGATTTTCACTTCTTAAGTACAGTGGTAACCAATCTCAAAAGAAAAAACACAGATGTACAAAATGTCGAGTATGACAGTTCCTCAGCATGGGCTACAGTGGCACAGGACCATCTGCGCACGTTTTTCTATTGTCATCAAGAAAACGCAGTTCTTTTGCAGACAGAGCTTACACATTCATCTTTGAATCTATGGATTTCATGAGCTTCATTGATTTCACGGGTGATTTTTGTTCTATTATGTGACAGCACGCGGCACTCACTGAAAATTGGATAACTCGGCGCTTTCTTGTTCTTTTTTCTTTCTTCTGTGCAGTCTCTGAAATGAACGCCTGGGTGACGTGATGCGTTGCTCACGTTGTTGTTATGTTCCCTCCGCGTAGTGCACGTGTAGTACTTGCTACATGACAGCGGAAACCTGTACACAGCACTGTCGCTACATGGTACACAACCTTTCTGGTGCTTCTTATCACAGCCTACTTTCCTTGCATTGCTGTTGTTTACAATGTGGCAGAGTTTTTAGAGCTCGCCGGGTGCGGAAAAACCAAAATTTACATTGGCACGTGAACCCATCCTTTTGGTGGCATCACTGCGGCCTCAATTTTTGATCTCTTTTAGTAGGTTCTGAGAAACAGCAAAATAGAAGGTCGGAAGGGTATCCTGCTGCCTTTAAGTTCACCACCTGATTCTGATAGCTGTCTTGCATCACACGATGGCATGATTTTATGCGAAGCATACTAAAATAGCCCAACCCAGCTCCTCGAGCGCGGCGGTGCCGTTACCATTGACCTTTCGTGACCTCCATGTCATACCACCTGATGCGTGACGTCACAGTAGATGAAAAACGGGGGCCCAACTCGCGCCGTCGCGCGAGGCGTCGCGACCAAGGATGACCACGTGGTGCGTGACGTCACAGCAGATGAGAAACGGGGGCCCAGCTCGCGCCGTCGCGCGAGGCGTCGCGACCAAGGAGGACCACGTGATGCGTGACGCAACGACATAGGAGAAACGGGGCCCCAGCTCGCGCCGTCGCGCGAGGCGTCGCGACCAATGTGTTTCCTGCTTCTGCCGCTAGGTGCGCTGTAGTGAACACGTGATGCTGGAGCGGCGGTATACAAGGGGGTGCGCCTGCCTCTGCTAGGCGCGGCTTCGGCCGCTTATCTGTTTTATGCGAAGCATATTACTAGAGGTACACTACAGCCCTTCGCCGTGGTTACGCGCCGTGCGCACCACGTGGTACATAGACGTCACACCACATGACATACCACGTGACACATGACATCACGACAGAGGAAGACGGGGGTCCATCTCGCGCCGTCGCTGTGGTTGCACGCCGTGCAGACCACGTGGTACAGTGACGTCACACCACGTGACATACCACGTGCACATGACGTCATGACAGAGGAAGACGGGGGTCCACCTCGCGCCGTCGCTGTGGTTGCACGCCGTACAGACCACGTGGTGTGGTGACGTCACACCACGTGACACAATGACGTCACGACAGATCGCCGTCACGCGCTGGGAGAGGGAGAACGATGCCATCGCACAGACGCCGGAATGTCCTCGAGCGGCATTCCCGCGCATTTCGAACGCGCGTTCACACTCGGTGTAGGTGAAACGCTCGCTCCACCGGGCAGGCGGACGCGGCTTCCGTGGCAATCAAGGCGCTCACCCAAAGCGCGTCTCGGGGTTAGTCGGCGTTCCGCTGTAGCCATGCCGTTGTCTTCCCCCACGACGAAGGCTTCTAGTGGTTGTATTAAAATGACCAAGTATTCAACCAAGGAAAGCCATGCAAGCCTTGCCATCAATATGCTTCGCATCTGACTAGGCTTAACCTTAGCTAAGCCTCAGCCATTTTTTCTAGGGCATTTCTAAAACACAACTTTGCGATGCCCCGCTTTACAAGCTTAGAATGAGCAGAAGCGAAAGACGTGAGAGGCTTCTGGCTACATGGCTCGTATCGCCTGCACATATGGCTATCGCTGAGGCACATGGTGAGATCTAAAAAACGTAACTCTCCTTCAGAAGGCATTCCATGTGTCAAAACAAGCGGGTCAAGACAGGTGTGAAAAATTGATAACACATTCAAGATCGAGGCATCTGCGTCCTTATTTGCACAAGTCATCAGAACTGAAAAAATCCTCGACAAATCTAAAAACACGAGCCACGCTTTTGTCTAGTTGACTGTCAAGGCGCCTGTCATGGTGCGCGAGATAAATGTCACTTAGTATTAGAGCTATGCATGAACCAATGAAAACACCATTTCTATGAAGGTAAACGCATTCATTCCAATTGGAAAACGTCGAGTTAAGTGAAAAAGTAAGGAGTTCCAAGACGTTGCTATTGCTGATGCCTGCAGAATTCTGGAAAGCTACTGAACCAAAGGAATCAATGCATTTTTCAACGTATCCCAGCAATTTCTTTTGCTGAAGCATCGGAAGGCATCGTAAAGTTGTGTTTTAGAAAAGCCCTAGAAAAATCATGCCATCATGTGATGCATGACAGCTATCAGAATAAGGTGGTGCGTTTAAAGGCAGCAGGATACCCTACCGAGCTTCTGATTGCGGTTTCTGAGAAGCTATTAAGAGAGATAAAAAATTGAGGCAGCAGTGATGCCACCGAAATGCACAAGGAAAAAAACAGAAAACGTGCGGTTGTTCCTTATATACACCGCATTTCACATACAAAGAAAAGGGTGGGTTCGCGAGCCAATGTAAATGTTGTTTTTTCCGCACCCGACAAGCTCTCAAAACTCTGCCACATTGCAAACAACAGCAAAGCAAGGAAGGTAGGCTGTGATAAGAAGCACCACAAAGGTTTTGTACCATGTAGCGACAGTGCTGTGTACAGGTTTCCGCTATCATGTGGAAAGCACTACGCGGGACAGACCGGTCGTTGTCTCAACCACCGGCGGCGGGAACATAACAACGTGAGCAACGCATCCCGTCACCCAGGCATTCATTGCAGAGACTGCACAGAAGAAAGAAGAAATAACGAGAAAGCGCCGTGTTATCCAATTTTCAGTGAGTGCCGCGTGCTGTCAGCTAATAGAAAAAAATCACGTGTGAAATCATTGAAGCGCATGAAATCGATAGATTCAAAGATGAATGCGTAAGCGTTGCCTGAATAGATCTGTCTGCAAAAGAACTGCGTTTTCTTGATGACAATAGAAAAACGTGCGCAGATGGTCTTGTGCCACTGTAGCCCTTGCTGAGGAACTGTCATTCTCGACATTTTGTGTATGTGTGTTTTTTCTTTCGAGATTGGTTGCCACTGCATTTAGGAAGTGAAAATCCCCTCAATAAAACCAGTTGTAAGTTCAGCGCCGTGTCTGTGAACTCGCCTCGTCCTTTGTCCCTTGCGCTGCGAAAAATAAATGTACTTGTTTTTTGCACGTAATGGGTCTGGACAGGTTAACACATGAAGTCCCTCAAGAAGCAGTCTTGCAATTTTTTTATTTAAAATTGTCTTTCGAACCCAATCATGTCTGTTGGCAGTATTCCCCTAGGAGTGAAAAGCCCCTTTTGAATTATAGGTCCTTTCATTCAAGGCTCGTAAAAAGTGGTATCGTTACGGGATGCTCAGGCATGGCAATGAAGAAGTCTTGTCGTTATAAAATGATGTCTGGTCTTTTAGCCCAGGCAAACAGATGTAGGGAAGCTGGTTTCCCGGATTCAGTTCTCGTCTCGAGCGCAGGAAAAGTCCTCCGTGCGCTAAAATCGCCTACAAACACCTCTGGGCTTGAGAAGGGATCGAAAGAAGGAAGAAGAAAGGTAGTGGTTATGCCATATGTCCACGCGCTGTCGCACCGGATTAACAGAGTGGGGAGCAAGCATGGGGTAAAAGTTATGTTTTTTGCTCCTAACAGACTAGAAAGAGTCGAAGCGGCGGTTCAAAGAAGGCTTGAGGGGCGCAGAAGAAATGCTTGCAACATAAATCATGAAACAAGATAAGTTCCCTGTAAGACTGGCATAGTGTATCAAATCTCCCTGTCCTGTGGCCTCACCTACATATGCCAGACTGGCCGCTGTATTAATGTGCGGCTCATGGAGCACGATAATTTTTTAAAGAAGAAAGAAACTAACCTAGCGAAACATTGTTCCACATGAAAATGCATGCCGTTTTTTGGTGACACTGGTGTGTTGTCTGTTCATTCTGACCACCGCACTAGAGAAATTGCTGAAGCCTTTCTTATTATCCAGAAACATAAAGGGTGCGTGAGTACGCCATCTGTAACATTCTCTCTTCGAGAAATGAATATGCTACATAGTGGATGGCGGTTCTGCGGATGCACAAGCGCTTTTAAAGCGGTTTTACCTTTTACCAGCAGTAGGAGATTGTTGAAATTGCGCATGTGCGCTGTTTTTTCGTGTGTGTGTGTGTGTATTATGATGTGCTTCTTCCTAACACAAAATCAGTTGTAACTTCAGCACTGGTGTGTATATCTTGTGTCTTTCTTGATCTGTGTGTGTTTGCGCGTTGAACCATCATTATGAATCTATACCAGCTAGCCCAACGTGCAGTTCTTCTACACTTTTTGTCTTACTTTACCGCAACGCGCTCACTTCATGCCCCCCTAGTACGCTTGAACCAACGACCCTTCGCGGCGAGGAAGAGGAAGCCGTTCTGAACGTCTGTGTCTTTAAACGCTTCTATCTGGAAAGAGCGCATCGGCCGTTGGCCGAAGTCGTCCCTCACCTGGAGTTACCATGAACTCGTACAAAGTTGTTCTTCCTCGACTTCCTAAACGTAATATTGTCCTCGACATAGTCTATCTGCATCTTTTCCTTTCCTCAAACACCAATTTTCAATCTTCAACTGCATCTCATACAATATAAGTGTAGGGAACAAAATGAAAGAAAAATGAATTTAATTCCTGAATCGACGCATGGGCTAAGGGGACGCCATAGTGGAGGGCTCCGGATTAAATTAGAGGGCCTGGGGCTCGTTAACACAGCACAGCACACGCGCGCATTTTGCGGGTCCTCGGGTTCACTAGTTGAGCACTCTTGCGGGTCCTCGGGTTCACTAGCTGAGCACTCTAATCAGTGAGCCACCACGGAAAGTAATTTCAAGCTATTTTCAATGAACGTCGGCAGTCACCATGCGTATACGCATAAACCATTACACATGCATTTATGGCCACAACCTCTTAAATGAATTTGTGTTCAGGAAAGTAAAAACAGCGCTAAATTATGCACAAACCACACAGAAAGACGGACAGGACGGGCGCTGACTCCAACTATGTTTATTTAAAGCCACCTGTTGCATATATATAGCCCGAAGAAGGTGAACGCATGCACATTTTCCACATGGCAAAAAACACACCAACCACACAAACGGACGTAAACTTCTCATAATCGCGTATTTTTTTAGCAATCTATGCTCACTTCCTCGTAGCGAGAAAAAAGCGGTGCTGACGCACATGTCACACCTCTCTTTGACGAAAAAGGCTTCTGCCAGTTCGCGAGTTAATCTATCTTTACTTATAGTTAAGATCTGATGACGATCTGATGCGTTCCTTAACGACCTTCTAAGGAAGGTCGTTAGGGAACGCATCATATTCGTACGAAAACCTACCCGCCCATTGCCGCTCTTGCATTGAAGAAAATAAAAAGAACTGTGTACCACGACTTAACGAGGTTAAAATTCTAACGAGGAGTAAAGATAGATCAGCTCGCGAACTGGCAGAATCCTTCTTTATCAAGGGGAGGGGTGGCATGCGCGTCGCACCGCTTCTATCTCCCTACGAGGAAGTGAGTACAGTTTTCCAAAAAATACGCGATTATGAGAAGTTTACGTCCGTTTGTGTGCATGTGTGTGTTTTTTTGTTTCCATGTAAGAAATGCGCATGCGTTCACCTTCTTCGAGCTATATACGAGGTCTGTTAGAAAAGTATCCGACCTTTGGCCGTTGAAAAAAAACTTGCATAACTGGAGCGTTGCAAACCTAGTCATCTTTAAAGTAGTCTACTTGGGACTCCACACACTTCTCCCAGCGGTGCTGCCATTGTGGGAAGTATTCCGAAAAGGCCCTTTTCGGAATGGAGTTTAGCTCAGCTGTCGTTGCAGCCATAATGTTCTTCCTTGTCTGAAATCGCGCTTCTTTCAATGGCCTTTTGATTTTGGGAACCAGCCAGAAATCGCAGGGGCCATATCAGGACAGTAAGGAGTCTGTTGAACCACATGAGTCTGGTTTTTCACCAAAAAATCTGATTTGAGTGCGAGGAATGTGCAGGAGCATTGGCGCGATGGGTGCGCCAATTTCCTCTTGACCTCAGTTCCGGGTTCTTGCGCCGCACACCATCACGTAGGCAACGGAGGACATCCCTGTAGTACTCTTTGGTCATTGTTTGACCCTGTAGAGTTCGTACTCGTGGTCTGCCACACAGGGGGTGTCAAAGAAAGCAGTCAGCATCACTTTTACATTGCTGCGCAATTGGCGGGCCTTCTTAAGTCTTGGTGACGTGGAATGCTTCCAGTCTGACGACTGGGATCTGGTTTCCGGGTCGTACCTGTACACCCAAGACTCGTCACTAGTGATTATGATGTTGATGCAGTCGGGGTCACTGTTTTCGGAATCCAGCATGTCCTGTGAGACTTCAACACGAAGCTGCTTTTGCTCCACCGTGAGCAGCTTCGGCATGAATTTCGGCGCAACTCTCTCCATGGCCAAATCTTCGGTGATAATGGAATGTGCGGAGAAATTGCTCATGTCCACCTCTTCCTCAATTTCTCGGATAGTCATGCGACAGTCCCGCATCACCATAGCGTTCAGTTCGGCAATGACCTGGTCATTTTGGCATGTTGATGGCCGATTGGAGCGTGGCTCGTTCTCCACCGATGTGCGGCCATCTTTAAAACAATTGTAACACTGCTTAAACTGTGTGCTGCTCATAGCATCTTCACCGAAAGCCGTCTGAATATTTCGAATGGTTTCCACTCGGCTGTCGCCAAGTTTATGGCAAAATTTGTTGCAGTAGCGCTGCTCCTTTCACTCCGCAATTTTCCTTGCAATAAAAAACCGACGAGAGCACTGCACACTGCCTCACTCAAACGCTGCTTCCCAGCGACTGACGCTATCGGCAGGCGGGAAAAAATTCATGCATGCGCATGAAGGTTCAAGGTCGCCTGATGCAAGCGCGCTTGTCTCATATCCATCAGGTGTTCGCAAAAAAAAATAAAGTCGGATACTTTTCTAACAGACCTCCTATATGCAACATGTGGTTTCAATAACCATAGTTGGAGTCAACGCCCGTCCTGTCCGTCTTTGTGTGTGGTTTGTGTAAAATTTAGCGCTATTTTTACTGTACTGAACACAATGTCACACCAACTAGCCCCGCAAAAGGTACTCTTGAATGAACGAACCAATTTTTACCAAGCCGCCGCGGTGGCTCAGTGGTTATGGCGCTCGGCTGCTGACCCGAAAGACGCGGATTCGATCCCAACCGCGGCGGTTGGCTTTCGATGGAGGCGTAATTCTAGAGGCCCGTGTACTGTGCGATTTCAGTGCACGTTAAAGAACCCCAGGTGGTCGAAATTTCCTGAGCCCTTCACTACCGCGTTCCTCATAGCCTGAGTCGCTTTGGGACGTTAAACCTTCATAAACCATACTAAATTTTACCGATATCAAATATCAAATTTAAGAGCGGACCTTACATGGCATCATCACATCAACGTTACTCTTGCATCTGCTAACCGCACATTCGCATTCGGAATAAACAAGTCTAAATGAAGCGCTTCAACACAGGAAAAAACTCATGCGCACCTCATCATACCAAATTTGAAAACACATGTGCTCTCTTGAATCCGAGCAAGGACTACATCATACGTAGCATTTAATTCCTGCAAAGCGGTGCTTCGGGTATTATTTTTCAGACTACTCTCCGTACGCTAGTGTACGGAGAGTAGTCTTAAAAATCGTGCCGAATTAGATCCCCTATCACTACGACGGAACACGCTCGCCTATCGCCATTTCACATTGTCATCATGATCATCTGAATGACTTTTCAGTCACCCTCTGTCATTTTCTCCTGTCGTGATCATCATTACAAAGCCAAGCGCCCAGCATGTTACTCAGCTCAGTACGCTCAATCATTCATACCCAAAACCGCAATCGATTGGAATAACCTGTCATTTGACACTGCTGCCGAAGTTCAACCCGATAAATTTCGACAAATGCTGCGTACCTACCTCTCTAGCTGGTGAAATGTATCTTTGTCCTTTTCTTTTTTTTTCAGGGGGGGGGGGGGTATTTTGTTTGTGCTTCTTATTACCTTTGCCATCGTTCTGATTTTGTTTTCATTTTTTTCGTTTTTTTGTGCGGCTTTTTTAGTCTGTGTCGTGTCCGGTCGCTGTGTTGAATGCAGCGAAAGACGCACACGGTACTTTAAGACTTCGTTTATTTAAAGCCGATGAGGGTGCGACCAGCGTCGACCGAGGCAGGAGCCGAACTGGCCGCCCGAAGAAAGGAGGGAGCGGAGAAGCGTCCACGGGAGGGAGTGGCTTCCGAAAACAGGAGGAGGATGCGGGGGCGCACCATGGGGGGGCATCTGGCGACAGCGTGCGACGAGGGGCAAGTGGTCGTTAGGAGGAGGATGCGGGAGGTCGTTAGGAGGAGGATGCGAGTGGTCGTTAGGAGGAGGGTGCGGGGGCGCACACACACAAAAGCAATAAGGGGACACAACACTTCCTTCCCCCTTAGAAAGTTGCCTGGTATCGTGCAGGGGGTCGGCGCTCACGCGTGGAGGCGCGCTGGCTTTGTGCGCTCGGGGGAGAAACACTTGTAGGCTGGCTGTTGTTCGCTGTGTCTCCTAGGTCTGTCCTGGGCGAAGTCTCTTCTTCCGGGAAGAGGTGCCAGGCTATGTGGGAAGATGGTGCACGTGTTCTCTCCGCTGGCGGACAGCTCTCAGACGGCGTCGTAAATCTACGCAGCTGGTTGAGATGTCGGCGTGCTACTGTGCCATGTATGTTGACGAGCCAAGAGCGCAGGCCTATGCGTCTGACAATTGTAGCTTCCTCCCAGCGTGGCTTTTTCAGAAACTGTCGGGCGAGGACGCGCTGCCCCTCATTAAGCGTGCCGCAGCGCGGAATTGCTTTTTCTTCCCTGAACGTCTCTACCTTTGGCTCGGGGAGGATGGCTGTGAGCTGGGTTCGCATTTCACGCTCGAACATCATTTTCGAGGGGGTCTCGCCTGTTGTGCTCTGAACCGTCGTGTGCTGCTTGAAGAGAAAGCGCGCAAGGCGGCGCTGCAGCGAGCCTGTCTGATCTCTTTCAAGGGCGCGTTTTAGCTCGGCTACGTAGCGCTCGGCTTGTCCGTTTGTCGCTGGGTGGTAGGGGGCCGATGTAACTGATGAGATCCCGTTGTCGCGATAAAACTTGAGGATCTCCGCAGACACAAACGGTGTTCCGTTGTCCGACACTACCTTGCGCGGCAGGCCGAACGTTGCAAATAGTGATCGGAGGTTGTCAATGACTGCTGCCGAAGTCGTCTGTCCCATTTGCCTTATCTCAAGCCACTTTGTGTAGGCATCTACGACCACAAGGAAAGTGCAGCCCTCAATTGGTCCTGCAAAATCAATGTGCAGTGTGTGCCATGGTGTGTCTGGCTTTTCCCATTCTGGGACAGGAGCTTTCGGCGGGGCGCTCCGGCTGCTCTGGCAAGGCTTGCATTCTCGCACCACTGTTTCGATGTCGTTGTCAATGCCAGGCCACCACATGTAGCTTCTGGCACACTTTTTCATTGCAACGATGCCCCGATGTCCGGCGTGGATGAGAGACATAGCTTGTGCGCGTAGTTCTCTCGGCATCACAACTCGGGACCCAAATATGATGCAGCCGCGATGGGTGCTCAACTCTGTAGCTCGCCTGCGGTAAGCGTCGAAGTTGTCCCCTTTGAGTTTATGCACGTTGCCTTGTTGAACAGCTGTGTAAACTAGCCGGAGAGCTGCGCACTTCTGCGTAGATGCTGCAACTGTGCCTGCTGTAAGCGGAGGTTCTGGCAGTGCTTCGAACATCAGAACGTCTCCTGGTGGAAATGGTTCGTCAACAGTTGCGTCTAGTGGCAGACGGCTTAGCGCATCGGCGTTTTGATGTTTACTCCCATTGCGGTAGACCAGAGCGTAGTCGTACGCTGAGAGTTTGATGCACCAACGTGTCATTCGCGGAGACAAAGTTGGTGGCATAGGCCTTTGTGGTCCCAGAATGCCCAATAGCGGTCGGTGATCGGTTATAAAGGTCACCTTCCGGCCGGCAATGTACTGGTGAAAATGTGTCGCCGCGTAGACGATGGCTAGCCCTTCTTTGTCAAGTTGCGCGCAGTTGCGTTCTGCTTGCGACAACGTACGTGAGGCGAAGGCGATGGGAGCTTCCCTTCCTTGCTCGTCAGTTTGCGATAGAACCGCGCCGACTCCGTACGGTGATGCGTCGCAAGCCAAAAGCAGAGGCTTCCTTTCGTCGTAGTGGCGGAGGACTGTACATCTTCGAATCAGGTCTTTCAGGGCATCGAATGACTGCTGATGGCGTGGCGACCATGTCCATGTCACATCTTTCCGAAGGAGTTGGTATAAGTCGTTGGCCACGGTAGCTCTTTGTTCCAAGAACCGGTCGTAGAACGTCAAGAGTCCGAGAAAAGCCTGTAGCTCCTGCTTGTTTGTTGGAGCTCGTGCTTCTGTGATCGCTCGCACTTTGTCCTCGGTAGGGTGAATGCCTTCCGCATCAATTCGGTGTCCCAGAAATTGCACCTCTGGCACCGCAAAACAGCACTTCGATTTGCTTATGCACAAATTAGCGTTTGCTAGCCTTTCGAGAACGAGCTCTAGGCGCACTGCATGCTCTTCAGTGGAAGTGCCACTGATGATGACATCGTCAAGGTAGACACAAACTCCTGGGATGCCCTGAAGCACTGTCTCCATGAATTTTTGAAATATGGCCGGGGCTGCAGCTACGCCAAAAGGCAGTCGCTTGACTTTGTACAAGCCTTTCAGTGTGTTAATTGCCAATAATTCAGCAGTTGACTCGCTCACCTTCAGCTGCTGATACGCCTGGGTGAGGTCCAATGTGCTGAAGACTCTTGCGCCACGTAGTACACTGAATACTTCTTCAGGTGTCGGTAGCGGGTAAGAGGACGCTTTAGTCGCAAGATTGACGGTGCTCCGGTAGTCTCCGCAGAGGCGTATGGTTCCGTTCTTCTTGCGAACTACGACAGGTGGTGTGGCCCATTCTGAATGCTGCGTTGGCTCGATGACACCTTGCTGCTCCAGTTTGTCCAACTCTTTTTCAACTGAATCTCGGAGAGCAAACGGCACCGGCCTGGCCTTCAGAAATTTGGGTTGCGCGTTGTCCAACAACTCCAGTGTGACCGGGGGCCCTTCGTTTCCTGGAATCTCTTCCGAGAATACTCTTTCGTATTTCTCTTGCAGTTGCTCAACCATGTTCTGGCTCGGCGTCTGGTGTATGCCGCATATCATCACGCCTAGTGGAGAAAACCAGTTTCTCCCTAGAAGGCTTGATCCTGTGCCCTTCACAACAAGCAGAGGTAGCGTATGGGTCTGGCCGTTGTAGTTAACCTGCACGTTGGCAGAGCCCAATAGTGGCAGATTCTGTCCTGACCACGTTCGCAGGTGCGTGTCGTCTTGTTGCAGGGCGGGTGCGTCAGATGGCCATGAAGTTCGGAACGTGTCCTCACTGATCAGAGTACAGGCTGCGCCGGAGTCCACCTCGAACTTAATCAGCTGGTGATGTACGCTTACTTCTGTAAAAATCTTCGGTCGCGTGCCGAGATTCATGGTGTTCAGGTCGTACAACACAGATGGTGTTGCTGATGTTGTTCCATGGAGATCAGATAGCGGCGTATTCTCTGAGGCGTTGACGCTGTGATTAGGCTGGGAAGGTGACTTTATCTTGGCAAGTCTCCGTTTCGTAATGCATGCTCTTTCGATATGCCCTCGCTTGTGGCAAAAATTACACGTGGCTGACTGGAATCGACATCCCTGGGGGTTGTGTTGGTCGTCACACCGCCAGCAGCGTTGTGCCTTTTTGACCGATTTTACAACAACAGAAGGCTTGCGCACCTGGTTGCTTGTCTGGTGTACCGGCTCGGTGTTCCGTGCGAATCCCTCTCTGCTGGTGACCGGCGCTCTCCGCTCGAACGGCGATGTCGTAAGCTTTGCTGAATGTGAGGTCCTTCTCAGCGAACAGGCGCTGCTGCAGTGACTCGTCACTCAGTCCGCACACAAATCTGTCGCGTAACATCACGTCCAAGGGAAGCATGGTGGTGTTAGCAGAAGAAGCTGCGTCTCCCTCCTGCCCGGTAGCTGTTGTCGACAGCGTTCCAAAATTGCAGTCGGCAGCGAGCTTCTTGAGCGCGGCTACGTAGGCGCTCACAGTTTCTCCTCCCAGTTGATCTCGTCGTTGGAAGCGAGCCCGGCTGTAGACCTCGGATGGTCTTGGGTCGTAGTGCTTTTGCAGCGCTTTTACGATGTCGTCGTAAGACACTGCCGCTGGTGTGCTTGGCTGAATAAGGGCGCAGACAGTATCGTAGGTCTGCTCCCCGCACAGCGTCAGCAGGTTGGCCCTCTTCAAGGCTGGGTCTGTGATGTTGTTAGCTTCAAAGTAGAACTGAAGGCGTCCAACCCACGATGACCACGATGAGCCGTTGAACTCTGGTATCTGATTGGGAAACCCTCGCGTAGCCATGGCTTGTCAATAGCGTTGCGTAGCGCGGGTCGAATCCACTTTCTCGTCGCCACTGTCGTGTCCGGTCGCTGTGTTGAATGCAGCGAAAGACGCACACGGTACTTTAAGACTTCGTTTATTTAAAGCCGATGAGGGTGCGACCAGCGTCGACCGAGGCAGGAGCCGAACTGGCCACCCGAAGAAAGGAGGGAGCGGAGAAGCGTCCACGGGAGGGAGTGGCTTCCCAAAACAGGAGGAGGATGCGGGGGCGCACCATGGGGGGGGCATCTGGCGACAGCGTGCGACGAGGGGCAAGTGGTCGTTAGGAGGAGAATGCGGGTGGTCGTTAGGAGGAGGATGCGAGTGGTCGTTAGGAGGAGGGTGCGGGGGCGCACACACACAAAAGCAATAAGGGGACACAACAGTCTGATTGTTAACTTTTTAATTATTACCTACAGGCTCTAGATTGCAGTTATAGATTTATAGCCGGCTGGTACTAATAGCCATAATCGATTATAGAATTTTGAGGACGACATTACCATCGCCGCTGTGGCTCAACTAATTTGGGCCATTTCACGCACAATTCGAAAATTGCGCACCTGCGGAGAGCGCAAAGCGATGTCAATCAAAACTCCCCACTGCATGACGCACTCAAAACGCGACAATCTACTCCCCGTTCATGCTGCAGTGCTCCACGTCACTTCGCTGCTCCAGCGCAAGCGAGGCAGATTTTGCCGAATGGTACGGTCGTCAGATTGAGGCGCTTAGACTGACGTTGCTTTGCGCGCTCCGCAAGTGCGCGATTTACGAAGTGTGCCTGAAATGACCCAAATTAGTCTGAACACAGCGGCGAAGGTAAACGAGTTTTTGAATTCATAAAATCTGATGTGGCTTTTACTGTCGGCCGGCTAAAATTTATAGCAGCAGTTGGCCGTATATCGGTAAATGTTAACTATAAGAATTAGGCTAATAAATTTATTCGTTAATATTTTCTCTTTGCCGCTAAAAGTGGCGTTACTTTGCCCCCCCCCCCCCCGCCAAAAAAAAACAGCTTCTGTATACATCAAAAACCATGTTTTTTTAAATTTTCGTAGGCTTCCCTGCAACACCTGGTGGTACAGATGGCAACATATAACATATTGTAGCGTGCAACGCCAAAAAGAACACCCCCGCAGAGACGAAAAACCTGCGGCGGTCCCCTAGTGGTTCGAGCGCGCGCGAGAGAGCCAACTAACTTCCTCTTCTAGCGCATGCGCTACTTCTGTCTCTTCTTCGAATGCATGTATCACTGCCCCCCTCTTCTGCAGCATCGACACGATGCGGCTGGGAGTGAAAAGTCAACGAAAGGGTAGAACACAGCTGCAGTGGACCGCAGTTCAGTCAGGTAGCCGGTCGTGGTAAGGCTTCATGCGAACAACGTGTACGACTTCAGTTCGGTGCGACCGGCGCGATGAACAAGCTGTCGGGGCGGGAGCAACTGCATAAGTCACATCACTGATGCGGCGCACTACTTCGTAAGGGCCGAAGTATCGGCGCAGCAGCTTTTCAGAGAGCCCGCGGCGACGAACAGGTATCCAAATCCACACAAGGTCGCCGGGAGCATAACTGACGAAACGGCGTCCACAGTTGTACTTAGTGGCGTCAGCCTCCTGTTGACGGTGGATGCGCAGGCGGGCCAGTTGACGCGCTTCCTCAGCACGCTGAACGAAGGTATCTACGTCGATGTCAGCGTCAGAGTCGCAGTACGGGTCGACGGGCAACATAGCATCCAACGGAGTGGTCACCTGGCGACCGAAGACAAGCTGAAAGGGGGTCAGTCGGGTTGTTTCCTGCAGGGCGGTGTTGTACGCAAACGTTACGTACGGCAGAATGGCGTCCCAAGTTCGATGCTCGACGTCAACGTACATTGATAGCATGTCGGCTAGTGTGCGGTTGAGTCGCTCTACCAACCCGTTTGTCTGCGGGTGATAAGCCGTAGCACGTCGGTGGCTCGTGTGCGTCAGAGTCATCACGGACTGGGTTAAGCGGGCCGTGAAAGCAGTTCCCCGGTCAGTAATAACAACGGCGGGTGCTCCATGACGCAAGACAATGTTGTGGACGAAGAACTGCGCCACTTCAGCAGCAGTGCCCTTGGCAAGAGACGTGGTCTCAGCGTACCGTGTGAGGTAGTCAGTCGCAACGACTATCCAACGCTTTCCAGACGAAGACTTCGGAAATGGGCCAAGGAGGTCCATGCCCACTTGATGGAAAGGGGTCTTCGGTGGATCGACGGGGTGAAGAAATCCGGCCGGTTTCAATGGAGGAGTCTTCCGACGTTGGCATTCACGGCATGTTTTGACGTAGGCCCGCACCGATGGGAGTAACCTGGGCCAATAATACTTTTGTCTAATCCGCGCGAGTGTACGGCTGACTCCAAGGTGGCCGGCGGATGGTGCATCATGACAGGCACTCAAGATCTCAGACCGCAGCTGTGATGGTACGACGAGTAGGAACACTTCTTCGCTGTTGGCAAAGTTGCGCTTGTAGAGAACACCAGACCGTAAAGTGAAGGTGTGAAGCCCTCGAAGAAAAACACGCGGAATGGGAGCTTCACTGCCTTCGAGGTAATCGATGAGCGGCGCCAACTCCGTGTCCGCCCTCTGAAGCTGTGCCATTTGGGTGGTACTAACAGAGCCCAGGAAAGGAAAATCATCGGTGGTTTCTTCGGTATTGATTGGGATAGGCGCGCGCGACAGACAATCCGCATCCTGATGCTTGCGGCCAGACTTGTAAACTACTGTTAAGTCGTATTCTTGCAAGCGTAAGCTCCATCTAGCCAAGCGTCCTGAGGGGTCTTTGAGGCTCGCCAGCCAGCATAAGGAGTGGTGGTCGCTTACCACACGTTAGGGTCGTCCGTAGAGGTACGGTCGGAACTTGCAGATGGCCCATATCACTGCAAGACATTCTTTCTCCGTCGTAGAATAATTGGTCTCGGAGCGCGTAAGTGTCCGACTAGCATAACTGATGACCCGTTCTGCACCGTCTTGCCACTGGATCAGTACTGCACCAAGGCCAACATTGCTGGCGTCAGTGTGGATGTCCGTGGCAGCATGCTCGTCGAAATGGCCGAGTATCGGAGTGCTTTGCAGACGGCTGCGAAGCTCGACAAATGCAGCCTCTTCGTCGGTCCCCCACAGGAAGGGCGTGTCGTCACGGGTCAGTGCGTTCAGCGGTTCCGCGATTTTCGAGAAATCTTGAATAAAGCGCCTATAATAGGAGCACAGGCCTAAAAACCGGCGAACGGCCTTCTTGTCAGTTGGGCGTGGAAAACCTGAGACGGCAGCAGTCTTGTCAGGGTCCGGGCGAACACCTTGTGCGCTGACAACGTGACCAAGAAAGCGAAGTTCCTCAAAGCCAAAATGGCATTTCTCGGCTTTGATGGTGAGTTGCGCGGATTTGAGCGCTTGTAGCACAATGCGCAACCGCTCCAAGTGTTGGTCAAAGGTGGGCGAATATTATTAATGTTGCCCTGTCGGATCTCTTGAGGTTGATATTCGCTTAATTTTTCCTCACCAATGGGCTCAAAAGAATGGCTCTTGCAAAGAGCGAATAGTGTTTGCTGCTGTACTTTGTGTAGTCCCTGTTTTCATAGTGCCACAATAGGCCCCATTCGTTCGTTCGGCGCAGCTACGTAGTCGCAATATTAAGCGAATTGGGAGATGAGTGAAGTCGCAGTACCTACGTTATCACTCTTCTCCTGAAACATGTACCTGTATTTGATTGAAAGGAATAAATGCCAATAAATGCCATATCCCCGCTTACGTTAATCGTTAGCGAGATAACAATTAGCCGGCATGTAACGACCGTTTCTAAATAATTTGTCTGGATGCCTCCTTTCAACATCATAAAATCATGCATTTGCGCGCTGCGAGTACCTGCAGTGATATTATTTACTTTCAATTGCAGCTCATAGTGATGACCTACTCCGCGGCGACTGGCCCTTTTGTCGGACTGCTCTTTCTGGCCGTTATGTTCCCGTTTGTGCATTCAAAGGTGAGTGAAACCTGCCTGAAAAGTTTTATGGATTTCCTAGCATTTTGTACAGCGCATCTGCTCGAGGATTTTTGAATACGTACTTTCGCGATACCGTTTACAAGAAATCCCCCTATTTTTCAAGGAATCATAGGAGCATGTGATGATGTGTGGTGACCACCACTGACGGCAAGAGTGGCTTCGAGTGCTGCACTTTATGCTGAGGAGGTAGGGCATAAAGGAAACACTTACTGGACTTCTACCGTCCCGCCAGTGATAATTTCAGCGACATTTGAGCTGGTGCAAAATGTAGGTGCCTGTAGGTGTGCTTAGCAACATTGAGCGGTGCATTCCTGCCACCCATTAGAAGCTGTTTTCTGGGGAGTTGTAGTGGGCATAAGGCAGTCGTGCGGAACGGGGACGTCGGCGAACGTGGGACCGTGCGTGCAGCACAGTCAACAACTAACGCTCGGTCACCCATAGAAAGAGGGCGTCCAGCGCGGTAGGTGCAGCCAGGAAATTCGGCAGATATAGAGACTGAGAAGTGAAGCGGAAGGATTGAGCACGGACGCTGCCAACGACGACGGGATGATTTCGGCGCACATGTTTTTAAGCATCTCTCTGTGAAACAACTGAGCAGACAAGGGGAAGGAAGGGTATGCTCGTTATGACACACATGACGGAACTGTTGGCTTCCATCATCCGTCATCGTGACTGTTGGCTTTACTCATCTCTGTAAAACAACAACTGTACCAATGCTGCCTTCCTAATGACTCGTGTGATTTCTAGAACCTTTCTGTAAATATGGTTTCTGGTTTAAAGGGGTTTAACGTTCAAAAGCGACTCAGGCTATGAGGGACGTCGTAGTGAAGGGCTCCGGAAATTTTCACCACCTGGGTTCTTCAACGTGCACTGACATCGCACAGTACACGAGCCTACAGACCGTGTACTGTGCACTGGCCATTTTGCCTTTAGCGAAATGCGACTGCCGCGGCCGGGATCGAACCTGCGTCATTCGGGTCAGCAGCCGAGCGCCATAACTGAGCCACCAGCGAGTTGGGATGTGTGCTGTGTACATTGCGAGAAACCTCAAAGCAGTAAGGGTAACTTTGACGATAAGAAAACCTGTGTCGAGAGCAGCCCAGTGCTGTTAGGTTCTGGTCGGCTTTCCATGTAGGCGTATTTTGGAACACTGCATGAAGCGGATAATTAGGTTTGGGTACTTGATTTAGCTGAGCAGCGATTCAGAAGCGTATCATCGAGTGGTAAAACAACAGATTGAATTATTGGACACTCCAGTCAGTATGACTTGCCCATTTCTGCATAGCTCTTTTTTTTTTCGAGCTTTAAACTTTCGGAAGGAAATACGAACAGTGACCACGCGACTTTTGAGTTAAGAGCCCCGGTAGCGGCGAGTCGAACGCGTTTAGCAACGGGAGCTTTGATGTCAGTCTGGCTACATCGTCCGCAAACACTAGGGAACTTGAGGCCAAACATGAAGGTGAACATCAAACGAAAACTTTTGACTTTTTCAGTCAGAATGGCAGCCATACGAAAGAACTTCATCACCCTGTAGCTATGAGCGGTATTGGAACATCGATCATACCCAGAAGTTCTATAAGCGATATTTAATGCGAAAACATCACTAGCCCCACTAAGAGAACAGCCGACGGCGTGTATGTGAATATGAGTGTTGACTCGCAGATAGTATAAAAGATTCCAGCGATAGCAACAGACTGCCGCCACATTACACGGTCGCTCATGACAGACACTCAGGGGCGCCAAGAACAGGGCCATGTCGAAGGTGACCATGACACCGCTTTCCGACCCGGTTCAGTGATCTGGCTGTGGATCCCCACCAGCCCTCCAAGCCTCTCTGAAAAAATTTTTTTGAAATACCGTGGCTCCTGTCGGCTCCTGGAACGCGAATCTTCAATCAGCTACATTACTGAGCCACTAGCTGACTCCGTCTGCCGATCTCCGCCGACGCAGCCGCGAGACTGTGCATGTCCAACGCCTCAAGCTGTACTACGACCCGATTGTGTTGTCTGCTCCATGAGTCGCCAGGATGGTTTTTTTTTTCCCCGCGGGCCATTGTGAAGAAAAAGAAGAGCACCAGCCTAGCCGCACTGCCACCGCTCAGAGCGAGAGCCCATGACACACCTTGGACAGTGTTTTGCCGCTGCCCGAGCGCTGACCTAAGCCTCCGTTACACTATTCATAAGTTCATTACAGTATCTTGCAAAATTCCATATTTGCCTCACAATTATTGCCAAAAACGCACCCTACATGTTTTTCTATGGTAGTCTCCACAAAGTGTCAGCGCAGGACTAGCCTTGAAAGCTAAATGCTATGCAGATAACATGTACGTTATCTGTATGACGTTATCTTACAATTTTTATTTACTTATTCCTCTTACATCAGAGGTGGGTGGCTGCAGAGTAGGTGATGTTCGATTGATGTTCTCATCTGGAAGGGTGCACCACTTCTTCAGGCATATCATTACGCTCTCACTGTATGTGTGTTGTGTCCCCTTATTGCTTTTGTGTGTGTGCGCCCCCGCATCCTCCTCCTAACGACCACTCGCATCCTCCTCCTAACGACCACTCGCATCCTCCTCCTAACGACCACTTGCCCCTCGTCGCACGCTGTCGCCAGATGCCCCCCCATGGTGCGCCCCCGCATCCTCCTCCTGTTTTGGGAAGCCACTCCCTCCCGTGGACGCTTCTCCGCTCCCTTCTTTCTTCGGGCGGCCAGTTCGGCTCCTGCCTCGGTCGACGCTGGTCGCACCCTCATCGGCTTAAAATAAACGAAGTCTTGAAGTACCGTGTGCGTCTTTCGCTGCATTCAACACAGCGACCGGACACGACAGTGGCGACGAGAAAGTGGATTCGACCCGCGCTACGCAACGCTATTGACAAGCCATGGCTACGCGAGGGTTTCCCAATCAGATACCAGAGTTCAACGGCTCATCGTGGTCATCGTGGGTTGGACGCCTTCAGTTCTACTTTGAAGCTAACAACATCACAGACCCAGCCCTGAAGAGGGCCAACCTGCTGACGCTGTGCGGGGAGCAGACCTACGATACTGTCTGCGCCCTTATTCAGCCAAGCACACCAGCGGCAGTGTCTTACGACGACATCGTAAAAGCGCTGCAAAAGCACTACGACCCAAGGCCATCCGAGGTCTACAGCCGGGCTCGCTTCCAACGACGAGATCAACTGGGAGGAGAAACTGTGAGCGTCTACGTAGCCGCGCTCAAGAAGCTCGCTGCCGACTGCAATTTTGGAACGCTGTCGACAACAGCTACCGGGCAGGAGGGAGACGCAGCTTCTTCTGCTAACACCACCATGCTTCCCTTGGACGTGATGTTACGCGACAGATTTGTGTGCGGACTGAGTGACGAGTCACTGCAGCAGCGCCTGTTCGCTGAGAAGGACCTCACATTCAGCAAAGCTTACGACATCGCCGTTCGAGCGGAGAGCGCCGGTCACCAGCAGAGAGGGATTCGCACGGAACACCGAGCCGGTACACCAGACAAGCAACCAGGTGCGCAAGCGTTCTGTTGTTGTAAAATCGGTCAAAAAGGCACAACGCTGCTGGCGGTGTGACGACCAACACAACCCCCAGGGATGTCGATTCCAGTCAGCCACGTGTAATTTTTGCCACAAGCGAGGGCATATCGAAAGAGCATGCATTACGAAACGGAGACTTGCCAAGATAAAGTCACCTTCCCAGCCTAATCACAGCGTCAACGCCTCAGAGAATACGCCGCTATCTGATCTCCATGGAGCAACATCAGCAACACCATCTGTGTTGTACGACCTGAACACCATGAATCTCGGCACGCGACCGAAGATTTTTACAGAAGTAAGCGTACATCACCAGCTGATTAAGTTCGAGGTGGACTCCGGCGCAGCCTGTACTCTGATCAGTGAGGACACGTTCCGAACTTCATGGCCATCTGACGCACCCGCCCTGCAACAAGACGACACGCACCTGCGAACGTGGTCAGGACAGAATCTGCCACTATTGGGCTCTGCCAACGTGCAGGTTAACTACAACGGCCAGACCCATACGCTACCTCTGCTTGTTGTGAAGGGCACAGGATCAAGCCTTCTAGGGAGAAACTGGTTTTCTCCACTAGGCGTGATGATATGCGGCATACACCAGACGCCGAGCCAGAACATGGTTGAGCAACTGCAAGAGAAATACGAAAGAGTATTCTCGGAAGAGATTCCAGGAAACGAAGGGCCCCCGGTCACACTGGAGTTGTTGGATAACGCGCAACCCAAATTTCTGAAGGCCAGGCCGGTGCCGTTTGCTCTCCGAGATTCAGTTGAAAAAGAGTTGGACAAACTGGAGCAGCAAGGTGTCATCGAGCCGACGCAGCATTCAGAATGGGCCACACCACTTGTCGTAGTTCGCAAGAAGAACGGAACCATACGCCTCTGCGGAGACTACCGGAGCACCGTCAATCTTGCGACTAAAGCGTCCTCTTACCCGCTACCGACACCTGAAGAAGTATTCAGTGTACTGCGTGGCGCAAGAGTCTTCAGCACATTGGACCTCACCCAGGCGTATCAGCAGCTGAAGGTGAGCGAGTCAACTGCTGAATTATTGGCAATTAACACACTGAAAGGCTTGTACAAAGTCAAGCGACTGCCTTTTGGCGTAGCTGCAGCCCCGGCCATATTTCAAAAATTCATGGAGACAGTGCTTCAGGGCATCCCAGGAGTTTGTGTCTACCTTGACGATGTCATCATCAGTGGCACTTCCACTGAAGAGCATGCAGTGCGCCTAGAGCTCGTTCTCGAAAGGCTAGCAAACGCTAATTTGTGCATAAGCAAATCGAAGTGCTGTTTTGCGGTGCCAGAGGTGCAATTTCTGGGACACCGAATTGATGCGGTAGGCATTCACCCTACCGAGGACAAAGTGCGAGCGATCACAGAAGCACGAGCTCCAACAAACAAGCAGGAGCTACAGGCTTTTCTCGGACTCTGGACGTTCTACGACCGGTTCTTGGAACAAAGAGCTACCGTGGCCAACGACTTATACCAACTCCTTCGGAAAGATGTGACATGGACATGGTCGCCACGCCATCAGCAGTCATTCGATGCCCTGAAAGACCTGATTCGAAGATGTACAGTCCTCCGCCACTACGACGAAAGGAAGCCTCTGCTTTTGGCTTGCGACGCATCACCGTACGGAGTCGGCGCGGTTCTATCGCAAACTGACGAGCAAGGAAGGGAAGCTCCCATCGCCTTCGCCTCACGTACGTTGTCGCAAGCAGAACGCAACTACGCGCAACTTGACAAAGAAGGGCTAGCCATCGTCTACGCGGCGACACATTTTCACCAGTACATTGCCGGCCGGAAGGTGACCTTTATAACCGATCACCGACCGCTATTGGGCATTCTGGGACCACAAAGGCCTATGCCACCAACTTTGTCTCCGCGAATGACACGTTGGTGCATCAAACTCTCAGCGTACGACTACGCTCTGGTCTACCGCAATGGGAGTAAACATCAAAACGCCGATGCGCTATGCCGTCTGCCACTAGACGCAACTGTTGACGAACCATTTCCACCAGGAGACGTTCTGATGTTCGAAGCACTGCCAGAACCTCCGCTTACAGCAGGCACAGTTGCAGCATCTACGCAGAAGTGCGCAGCTCTCCGGCTAGTTTACACAGCTGTTCAACAAGGCAACGTGCATAAACTCAAAGGGGACAACTTCGACGCTTACCGCAGGCGAGCTACAGAGTTGAGCACCCATCGCGGCTGCATCATATTTGGGTCCCGAGTTGTGATGCCGAGAGAACTACGCGCACAAGCTATGTCTCTCATCCACGCCGGACATCGGGGCATCGTTGCAATGAAAAAGTGTGCCAGAAGCTACATGTGGTGGCCTGGCATTGACAACGACATCGAAACAGTGGTGCGAGAATGCAAGCCTTGCCAGAGCAGCCGGAGCGCCCCGCCGAAAGCTCCTGTCCCAGAATGGGAAAAGCCAGACACACCATGGCACACACTGCACATTGATTTTGCAGGACCAATTGAGGGCTGCACTTTCCTTGTGGTCGTAGATGCCTACACAAAGTGGCTTGAGATAAGGCAAATGGGACAGACGACTTCGGCAGCAGTCATTGACAACCTCCGATCACTATTTGCAACGTTCGGCCTGCCGCGCAAGGTAGTGTCGGACAACGGAACACCGTTTGTGTCTGCGGAGATCCTCAAGTTTTATCGCGACAACGGGATCTCATCAGTTACATCGGCCCCCTACCACCCAGCGACAAACGGACAAGCCGAGCGCTACGTAGCCGAGCTAAAACGCGCCCTTGAAAGAGATCAGACAGGCTCGCTGCAGCGCCGCCTTGCGCGCTTTCTCTTCAAGCAGCACACGACGGTTCAGAGCACAACAGGCGAGACCCCCTCGAAAATGATGTTCAAGCGTGAAATGCGAACCCAGCTCACAGCCATCCTCCCCGAGCCAAAGGCAGAGACGTTCCGGGAAGAAAAAGCAATTCCGCGCTGCGGCACGCTTAATGAGGGGCAGCGCGTCCTCGCCCGACAGTTTCTGAAAAAGCCACGCTGGGAGGAAGCTACAATTGTCAGACGCATAGGCCTGCGCTCTTGGCTCGTCAACATACATGGCACAGTAGCACGCCGACATCTCAACCAGCTGCGTAGATTTACGACGCCGTCTGAGAGCTGTCCGCCAGCGGAGAGAACACGTGCACCATCTTCCCACATAGCCTGGCACCTCTTCCCGGAAGAAGAGACTTCGCCCAGGACAGACCTAGGAGACACAGCGAACAACAGCCAGCCTACAAGTGTTTCTCCCCCGAGCGCACAAAGCCAGCGCGCCTCCACGCGTGAGCGCCGACCCCCTGCACGATACCAGGCAACTTTTTAAGGGGGAAGGAAGTGTTGTGTCCCCTTATTGCTTTTGTGTGTGTGCGCCCCCGCATCCTCCTCCTAACGACCACTCGCATCCTCCTCCTAACGACCACTTGCCCCTCGTCGCACGCTGTCGCCAGATGCCCCCCCATGGTGCGCCCCCGCATCCTCCTCCTGTTTTGGGAAGCCACTCCCTCCCGTGGACGCTTCTCCGCTCCCTCCTTTCTTCGGGCGGCCAGTTCGGCTCCTGCCTCGGTCGACGCTGGTCGCACCCTCATCGGCTTAAAATAAACGAAGTCTTAAAGTACCGTGTGCGTCTTTCGCTGCATTCAACACAGCGACCGGACACGACAATGTGAAAAAAAGGAGTGAATATGCGACGAAGTGCGCGCCTGTGTGGGTATACTGCCTTTGAATGAATGGTCCGGGGTGAATGACGGTGAGTGGGAGATGTGACATTGTTAGAAATTGGAACATGATAGAAATTACGATAATGAGTCTCGCTATTGTAGCGTGAGCCACATTGGCCGCAGTCTCGCCTTTTCGCGTGCTCTCTTGCTCGACCATACTGCGCATGCGCGAGGAGCAAGTGCCGTGACTACGCACAGCTGGTCTGCCTCGCCGCGCGCGCTCTCCGCTGTCGGCTACTGCGCATGCGCGAGGGGATTGCGCCGCGTGTAAAAATGGGGAGGGATACACAGCTACTGTGCCGTGTTCCATGGAGAAAAAACGCCAACGGCAATGAACACAATGAACGCCGACGGCCTATGGCTTCAGCGCCGCGTTTCTGCACAACCTTGTCAATGCCTGCAGCCCACATCTCTCTCACGTCACCCCACGTACCTATAAGCACGATTCAGGCATACACTGACCCAGGGAGCCATTATGCACTTCCTTTCTTTAAATGATCGGCGTGTAAACGTTGTCAACGTCAACCCCAATGAACACAAAGAACGTCGACGGCCTATGCTGCAGCGATGCGACGAGCACAAGAAGAGAAACCATAAGAAATATAAAAGAAACCAGAAAAGAAACTCTTCACAATTGATACTGCACATTGCCTCGTCTTTAATTTATTCATAGTTACACGTACTGGAATTTTAAGGTTTAACATGGGGGAAACCAAGCTAATAACAACAAGCTTAACGAAGATATGCCAGCACCTCACGCTATGTATATCCTGACATAGCAGACCTAAACAACTGACAATTTTTTTACGTCATGTTTATGGCTAGGGAAGGTTCGCATTAGTTTTTAGAGCAGTGACACTACTATAGGAAGAATTGTCACGAAAAATAAAAGGCATTTTGGGGGAGCACTTAAAGGTGCACTAAAGAGGAATCTAAACTCGTCTTTTTACCGCGGCAACACGGTCTGCACGTTCCGAGCATTCTTAGAAGCTTGGAACAATTGTCCTGTTCGGCTGATTTTCATCATTTAAATCGGATTAAGTGACCCGACGCACGCAGTTTTTTGAACTCACCAGTTTCCTCTACGAAAGCCTGCCTGATAATTTTGCTGATGGAAGTATAAGGTTGTCCTGATTCCATTTGCGATTACCTTAGTGAATACCTTGTAGGCAACGGACAGTATGCTGACCGATGTGTAATTTGGCAAGACAAAGGTGAGGAGTGGTTATTTGCAAAAACGAACTGATGACGGGCGGTTAAAAGCTACGCAACCAATTATGGACAAAAGGATTGAGGTTTAGCCGCGAAAGTTTTAAGAAAAGTTGATGATGGGGAATCTTATCAAAAGCTTTCTCCTAGTGTAAAAACAGTGAATTTACAGGTATGTTAAGGTCAAGTTGGGAGCTGAAGCCGTTTATAATAAGTCGAAGCTGTGCATCACCGGATAATTTGTGAAGAAATTCGTGCTGACTAAGATGAAAGAAGTTATTACGGACAAGGAACCTCATGATTTGCGTAAAGCTGACAAGCTCGATCATTTTAGAACATATGCTTGTAATCGATATTGGCCGGTAGTCAAGACAAGATCTCAAAGATGCTTTCTGAGAGACAAGAATAATCTTTCCTATTTTTCAATCTGGCGGCACTACTCCAGGCGAAAGGGACTGTTGAAACATATGCGACGGAATGAGAGTGGTAATTTTTTTAGTGTTTTTAGGTACCTTTGCACTAATGCTGTCAATTCCAGCAGATGATGTTAGCTTCAAGGTTTCTGTTAATTTACAAATGGCGCTAGGTCCCAACGTTATGTCAAGCATCACAGGATATTGAAGGTTAGGAAAATAGGGATGGGTTCCTTCAGATTATTTCGTGAAAACTGAACAAAATGCCGAGTTTAGTGCTTTTGCGACATCGATGTCGGGGATAGGATTGTCATTTTTGTCTAGTATTGTTATCGATTTCTTTGGGCATGGGTCGACAACCTTCTCGAAATCACGAGTGTTCACACGCAACATATCAGGAAGTGAAGTTAGAATGAATGACCGCTTAGTTTTTGCAGCTTCGGACTGAAACAGTTTTTCAATGGAACGGTACTCCTCCCATGCGTGAGACAGGCTGCTTTGTTTGGAGATGCGATAAACTCTTTTATTCTTATTATTCAGGCGTTTCAGTGTGTTGTTAAACAACGGGGAAACCGGCCGTACATCTTTGGTAATGGTAGGAATATGGGCTTTTTTTAGTTGCTGAATTTGGGATTTTAAACTTGCATTACACAGCTTGCACACTCCAAGAAAAATAGTCGTGTTTCAAACAGACCAACTTCCTTTTACGAGGCCTTGTAATGACTGCGCCACTGCGGCAGCCTGTCGCGCTGCGTGTTATCACTCCGCTTTCCTGTTCTTTCATCTCTCACCATTGCTCTTCCAAATACTTGGCGCCAGTAGTATTGCACCCGTGAACGTACTATTGAGCTGGCTGAGTGAAGTGAGGAATTGACTGTATCAATTTTGTTGCCAATATCAGTAGTACACGAAAGTGAGTCGGCGGCCAAGAATGCCGGACGCGTCGCTAAGGTGGATAAACAGGCGGTGAACGCTTTAAAGAGCGAAACCAACGATAGCCGCCTAGCACATCGCCTAACACGGACCGCCGAAGGGGCTTAAAATGACGCGGTGTTAAGCGCCAAGAAGTTCATCCTACATTGTGTTCTTAACATGACATCTTCCGCCGAAGGCATCTGTACGTAGCACTTCGCGCCTTTGATTTAGGTCCCCTAACGGAGGTCAATATCCTTGGCATTGGCCTCAATATTCCTCCGCTAGGAGAGCCGCCGAGGCACTGCCCGTATATTTAACGGATTTAAAACCAACCCGACCAGCTTTCTTGTCCTCCAGATTGAAAGGCATAGCCTTGAGCATTAGACTGTGGGCTCACTGTAAGCGTCCTGTGTTAATGTGGACTGAAGGAAAACACGCTCCTTACTGCGGTGCAAAAATGAACCTTTGTTCCGCTTTCGTCTCGCCCCTTTTTATTCTCTCCCCACCTTCCCTCTCTACGTGCAGGTAGCCAATGGCCGTTGCCAGTCCTTTCTTCTGTGTGTCTCTCTTCCTGTGAAGAAACTACCCTCCTGGGTGGCAAGAAATAACCACAGCTTTGTGCACAGCTGTGGCCTAGCCATAATGCTTAGAAAGAGATGCTCAGGTTTAACGAGACAACCGCTCTGTGCGGGGGAGAGAACGACAGCACGCACTGATTGCACTTCAGTAACAGGTACATCTGCAGAGTTAAACGTGAAGCAGATTCCAATGCAGGGAGAAAGGTTTACAATGGGGCCCTAATGCAATACTCGCTGGGATAACGCCTCCCATTACTCTTTGCATGAGCTGGCTAGAGATGCATACCAAAACACTAAATGTGTTCGCCAGACAGTGTTCGCCAGCACCCACGCTCGAGAGATGGCTTCTGAAGTGGTTTTCATGGTTTGCGGGTTCAACGCGCTGAGCGCCAGCGGTGTCGACCCCAGCAGTATGAGAGCGCTAAACGAAACAAGCAGAAACCTCGGTTCTGCGAGATCGACTCACTGTTTATCGGCAAGTGGGCTTCTTCATTCCTCTTTTTACACCCACCCGGGCTCTTCATTTCTCAGCCACCAGCCATGATGCCAACACACCCGTTTTTAAAAGCACTGTCGTCTTCACCCGCTGCCGTCGATGCGTGCGTCGTCACTCCCCAGAAAAAAAAAGAAAGTTCAAGAACATTCGAGCCGCTGGTCGACTGTTATGTACGATGGCTTCCGAGTGGTGGGTAGAAGGCCTCCCCAGAACACCTACAACTATGCGCGCACCTGCCGGTAACTAGAGTGAGCTTCACCATCATACCAGAGTGAACCAAACCGGGCCACGGTTTGGTTCAGTCGCTCCACCGCGCCGTTGCAAGCCGGATGGTACGGTGTTGTCTGCTTCTTAGTGATCTTAAGCAGCTCGCAAACTCTCCTCATTAGCTGCGACACGAAGTTCGTTCCCCGATCTGTCAAGAGTTGCCTCGGAGATCCATGTCGGAGCACGATCTGTTCGACAAATGCTCTTGCAACCGTGTCTGCTTTCTGATCTGGGAGTGCTACCGCTTCCGCGTATTTTGAAAGGTGATCGACAAATACTAAAATGTACCTGTTTCTAGAAGTGGTCGTGGGCAATGGGCCCATTATATCCATACCTGTCCGCTCGAAAGGAGCCGAAACCTCAGGGAACGGCTGAATTGGTGCTGGCCTGGGTCCCTTGGGTGTTTTTCTTTCGAGACAGGAATGACACTTCGCACAGTAGTCTCTAACATCCTGTCGCATGCCACTCCAAAAGTACAAACGCTCGACGCGCCTGCGTGTCTTCGCTACGCCAAAATGACCGGCGCACGGCGCATCGTGGAACGCGCGAAGAACCCTTTCTGTCCACGACCGAGGTATGACGACTGTCTTCCAAGCGGTTTTCTCTGGTCTCCCTTTCCTGGTTGGCCTCGTGCGCCGACACAGGGTGCCGTCTTTGCCAATGAAATAACCTAGCTGTTCGGGGTGAGATGGTGCGCCCTCTAAGCTTTCGATTATTCGCTTCAGGTCAGGATCTTTGCACTGCTCTGTGCGCAATTCGGCGGGGTCGACTACGGGGCCAAACTCATCTATAGCTGACACGGCAGCTGTACGGCTGAGCGCATCAGCATTCAGATGTGTCTTTCCTGACTTGTGCTCCACCTCAAAGCAGTATTCCTGCAGCTGTAGATTCCATCTAGCGAGTCGCGAGCTAGGGTCCCTGACACTCATCACCCATTTCAGAGGATGGCAGTCTGTGACTAGCTTGAATTGGCGGCCGTAAAGGTAGCATCTGAAGTGCTTTACTGCCCAGACAACGGCGAGGCCCTCCCTTTCTGTAGCTCCGTACTTCTGCTCTGTGGGGCTCAGCTGTCGGCTAGCAAAAGCCACGGGATGTTCTTTGCCCTCGATAACCTGAGATAACACAGCACCAACTGCGAACTTTGACGCATCTGTGGCCAAAACGAAGGGCAAATTAAAATCCGGGTGGCACAACAGCGGTGCACTCATTAGCTTCCTCTTCAGGGCCCCAAAAGCATCCTCCTCGTTTTTGCACCAGCGAAAGGCGACATTTTTGGCTGTTAAGGCAGTGAGCGGCTTAGCGAGCTTGGCGAACTCCTCTATGTGCCTTCGGTAGTAACCGATCAGGCCGAGAAACTGCCGGACCTGGCGGACACTAGTCGGGGATGGAAAATCCGAGACACACCTTAGTTTCTCAGGGTCCGGTCGCACGCCGTCAGCTGAAACAACGTGCCCGAGGTATTTCACCTCGTTTTTGAGGAATTGGCACTTAGAAGGCTTCAGCTTGAGACCAGCTCCTCTTAGTCGCACCAAAACCTGCTCAATATCGCGCAAGTGTTTCTCAAAACTGTCACTGTATATGATTCTGTCATCCATATACACGAAGCACAGCTTCCCCAGAAGACCCGCCAGGATAACATCAGCGGTTCTCTGCCAGACAGCAGGGCTGTTGACCAGACCCATCGGCATTCTTTTCCATCCATAGTGCCCTGAGGGCGTGTTGAATGCCGTTTTCTCAGCATCTGCCGGATCCATTGCTATCTGCCAGAATCCCGCCGCCATGTCCACTACCGTGAAGTACCTGGCAGAGCCCAGCTGAGAAAGCGTCTCCTGTATATTGGGAATGGGGTATGGATCGATGCGAGTTACGGCATTTAGTTTGCGGTAGTCCACCACCAATCGATACGAGCCATCTGGCTTTTCCACCAATAGTGCCGGTGCTCCCCATGGTGACTTTGAGTGTTCGACAATGCCGCGATCAATAAGGTCCTGCACCTGCCGCTCCATCTCCTCACGTTGGGAGTAAGGAATCCTGTACGCACGTTGGTAAACGGGCGATGAAGTGCCGGTTTCTATCCTGTGCTTTATAACGCCACAGCAGCCCAAATCCAGGTTGGACGCGGCGAATACCTCTGAGTAGTCGTTCAGCAAACCAGCCAGAGCCTCCCTCTCCCTGGATTTTACGTGGGAAAGATCGAACAACGCATTTGGAGGAGCCGAAGGACTAGCATGCTCTACAGTTGCGAGTACCGTATCGGTGGGCTCATGTTTGTCTATCGCAGAGGTGAAGAAAGCCAATGTTTTGTTCTTGGGAAGGCTCAGTGGCTGCTGGCTACAGTTAACCACCCGTAGAGGCACTCTGTGGGCGTCATTAACAGTCACGAGGCACGCGGCTGCCTTCAGGCCATTACTAAGAGTCTACCGGTTCAAGCACTCCCACGGCGCCGCTCTCTACATCTGCAGGCACATAACCGTACAAAATGTGCTCCGACCACGGAAGGACGACCGCCTCATCGACCAGCTTTACGGCAACCCGCGAATATACCTTCTCTAATGATCCCACTGTTTGACGGGTGTCAATATCGGTACTGCGAACCTCAGCCCTGCTCCTGTTCAAAAACGGAACTTTTGAGCCCCCCGCATTAACTTCTTCTTCAGAGAATGAGACTACTACCTTCCCTTTTCTCAAAAAATCCTGCCCTAATATACCTGACACTCCGTTTGGCAGAGACACCGTGTCCGGGCATACGTAGCAGGGGTGCTCCAATGCAATTCCGCCGAGAGTGAAGTGTAACCGGTAGAGCCCACTTATGCCAAGAGGATCCCCCGTTATGCCTACAAATTTGGTTGCCATACCACCAGACGCTTCCAACACCTCGCGATCCCCTTTCCTTCGAAGCGTGTTAAAGCTGCTTTCCTTAAGCAAGGTCACCTTTGACCCCGTGTCTATCAACAATTCCATGCAACAACCGTTTAACTTGCAACGCACAACAGGGCATGCCTCGTCGGCCACACAAACCGCCACCACCTCATTACCCACTGCTCCCTCCCCACACTCATCAGGATGGGGAGGACAACCTAGTTTTTTGTCCCTGTATCTGGAGCCTCGCTGTAGGCTTGCTTAGGGCGTGTCTCGCCTGCTTCTCTTTGTGGCTCCCCACGGCGCACGTTTTGGCAGAACCTTGCGATGTGTCCGCGACCCTGGCACGCGAAGCACGCGATTTCTTCGAAATCTCGCATACCGCGCCTGTAGCTTTGTGGCGGTCTCCGGTTTCCAGCGAATGGGCGCCGTTGAGCGCCCGCTTCAACCTGGCGTTCCACCTGCTGAGATAGCAGCTGCTCTAAGCGATCTAACCGCTCTGTCAAGAGAGCAACCTCAGGGTTGGGCACCGCTCTATGACGCGTACTCTCGCTGCGGCCGCCGTTAGCGCCTCATTTCGTTCCTCATCCAATGCGGCCGCCACGGCTTGGTCGAAATTGCTCGGCTTGCGCGAGAGCACGAACCGGCGCACGGGGTCTTGCAGACCAGCCACAAACAAAGCGGTCATTTCCTCTTTAAGTAGTTCCTCCGCGTATTTCTTCTTTAGCTGGTCTCCTTCCTCCTCCCTACTCAGCGTATCGCGCGCTAGGCGCTGAAGCAGCGACGCAAACGTTCGCACGTCCTCCCCTACCATCTGTCCGGCGTCACGGAACCTCTGTACCCGCACATGACGTGGTTCAGTGTCGAAATGCTCGAACGCGAGCTTCTTAAATTCCGCAAATGATTTTGTGGATTTTACTTTTTCGTCTCGCCAAGCAAAATCATGAGCAGCTCCTGCCATCTTACACCTCGCTATTCCCAGCATTTGAGCATCGGACCATCCCCCCATTTTCCCAATCTCTTCTAGCATGGAAAAGAAATCGCAGATTGGAACCCCTGTCTTATCCCCCGTAAACGTCGGAATGACGCTTCCTAATGCCAGCATGCTTGCTCCGAGCGACGGCTGTGGAGTGGGAGCTCCGTCAGTTACAGACATCTTTTCCGCTCCAGCCCTCCGGTGCCTCAAGCCTCTCAAATGGGGGTCAAAGTCCCACAATCAGTCCCGTGATTCCCTTTTCATTACAATTTTGAAGTCATGAATGTCGCAGCATTCAGAGGACATTTGCTTTTGAGACCCCACTTCTGACACCAGTGTGACGACCCCACATAATGCGCAGGTCCACACGGGACGGAGAGGCAAGAAGACACCGTATGGCTCAGTTTAAACAAAATGATGTAATCAATAATTATACATGGTACATCAGAAGCTGGGGTGTCCGAGCTTACGTGGCGACGCCGTCATGGGGGCGATGGATGGTCTCCGGAGTTGCGATCCGTCGGTGGCTGGCAGAAGCTGCGCGCCGTCCGGCTTCGGCGCTGAAGGACCCTTTTCCGTGAACGATCTCGTCCTCTGCGTGCCTTTCGTCCGCACTCGCCAGCTATATCTGCTCCGCCGGCCACGCCCGATCTCCTGTCTTCCCGACTGGAATGTTTCTTTCTTCCTCCTTTCCACGGCGGCGCCTGCGGCCTCCCGACCTCCCTCGTTGGAATGTCGTTTGTCTCCCGCCGGCAGCTTTCTTCTCTTGTCCTTGTACGGCCAGGCATGCCTAATTGGGCTGGCTTTCCCTCCCGCCGGCGCCTTTGTACCATTGTACCCCTTCAGTGGCTTGCCGCCGCTGGGGGCTCCGTCTAGGCGGCGCCGCCGAACGCGGACCGTTTAAGGGGAGACAAGGGAGTAGGACGGTTGAGCACAGAGGAGATTCCGACGAAGATATGGGCCCTGGTATTTCACGCACGGAACGTCACACTCACAACTGAAACTTTATTGAAGCCAGGGAGCACATTGTATAAGGTGGCCGAAATTTATCAGACATTAAAGATAGGTACGCACTTTGGTTGCGCACGTAATGAGCTGCGACGGGTGCGAGGCTCGGTTAAATGAGACGAGGATTCTTGGCAAGAGAACGGATAAAACTGCACGTGTTAGTCTGGAGGCTTTCTACATGAAGAAATTTGGCTCTAGGTGTATAAGCACTCCATCTTTATCTCTTTTTGCCTCCGAGTTAAATTTCCTAGATTCAGCTATCTAGTAACTGTTCTTGTTCTTTTGCGATTTTTGGCTGCCTGCCTGTTTCTGCGATCCCAGATGGTTGCCTTTCTTCACCTTCTCATCCACGTCACCCTTCTTTCCCCTTGAAATTTCACCTTACATAAGGTGCTTCCTGGCTGCAATGCAATTTCAGTTGTGAGTTAGCGCTTGTGTCTCGTCCTCGTTCCTTTCTTGTGGTGCGTGTGGTTTGATGCTCTTTTTACTTTAGATGCACGGCTGCAGAGCGTAAGCGGAAATATTGTTGTCTCTGAGGTCACGGCCCTTGGTTGTAAAAGGCTTGCCGAAAAAGTGTTGATTTCGAGTACGTCGGAGCAACTGCGTCTCTGGTTGTAGTCACCTCCATTTTGAGACTAGGATGAGAAGTCTTGGAGCCACTATTCATTAATTTTACCCCATTATTTTGAGCGGAATACTTTAATGCACTCAAGATAAATAAAATCTCCCGGATGACGACCGCAGGTGGCACGCCAGACACGTGATGTATGAGCAGCCTGCTTTCAACCAGTGCTCAACTTTATGCGGCACTAAAGCTACCCCATAACTAGCCATTGCGATCAGAAAGCAACGTACTAAAATCGTAGTAAAGAAATGCATTTCTTTTCCATTTTACAGGGCGCTGGGATTTCGACGCTCCTCATGGTCGCATTTCAGATGTTTTCAATGTGGCGAGCAATACATGATGACGTGGGATCACCGCGGATGCCAGTGTCGCTTGACTACTGCCAAGAAAACAGCACTACGTTGGGCCACAGTGATAATGTCACGGATACTTTGTTGGAAGCCCGGTATGTGCCCCTGGGTTAAGACTCTGAGCCCAACAAAGCGCAATGAAATTCATCGTCTCTTTGCTTTGTGGACATACGCAGAGTATCCATGCATTAGGAAGCGTTTTCATGGTACTGGTCTTTGGTTACGGATGACGCGTATCAATATGGCTACAGCAAACGCTTTTTGCCCGATAGGTCGGGGTTGAAGAAATCCTAAACCAGTGCCTTAAAAGGCAACGCCAGTCCTTTTTCCAAAATTTTTAGGAAATTACCGCTGCACATTCCTTGTAATCTCCTACCCCCAGAAGTGAAAATAATTGTTTCAAATAGGTTTAGGTTTAGGTTTATGGGGTTTTAACGTCCCAAAGCGACTAAGGCTCTGAGAGACGCCGTAGTGGAGGGCTGCTGAAATTTGGACCACCTGGGGTTCTTTAACGTGCACTGACATCGCACAATACACGGGCCTCTAGAATTTCTCCTCGAAAGAAATTCAACCGCCGCGGCCGGGATCGAACCCGCGACTTTCGGGTCAGCAGCCAAGCACCATAACCACTGAGCCACCGCGGCGGCAATTCTTTCAAATACCAAGTATAACTACTTTAAAATAGAAAAAAAAAACAGTGAACTGAAACCGTAACTAGGTTTGTGGCTATGGACGATGCTCATGTTTTACAGCGCGGTGACGTCGAAGACATTAATAGAAAAGTACTCATGCGGCGTTAAATGGCTGAAACAGTGACTGGAAATGAGGCTTCGCTGATAAAATATCGAAGGTCATCTAATACAAGCCTCAGAGTTGTTTTTCAACGCATGCAGCATGCAATAACGTGGAAGTAATGTTCGTGACGTAACAATTGCAGCGTTCTCTGCAACGCTCCAACTGAGGCTGCGGGAAACAGCCTGAAATGAGGCGGCGGGAAACAGTAAACTTTATAAACGGTTCACGAAGGAATTAATTATCTCATATGGCTAATAAGAATGGCAGAAATGATCAGAATGGGGAGTAAAGCCTAAAGCAAAAATTTCATTTCGATACCTGAACACGAACTGCCCCTTAACTTCTCAAGTGCAGTCAGCCGCTGTATGTAAATATAACAAGGGCAGTACGACTGGAGTTTCCTCTAGTACTCAAGGGGTTGCCTGATTTCAGATGGAAGCTCTTCTAACAGATGAGTGAAAAAATGCATGTCACTTAGCGTAAATCATGAAATTTGTTAGTTCTGTCGGACAGCGGCGAGATATTTACTTAACTGAAACTTAGACTTGCTATTGTCATTTTGAATAGATATTTCTTCGTGCAGCGCGAATATCAATTGGGAGCAAGAGCGGTTCCGGACAGGTGATAGAGCGGGATAGGAACAAAAAGTCGTAGTACTGCTCGTACTCCACAATGTTTGAAGGCAAAGTCAAGGATAGAATGTGAAAATGGAGGCCAATTTAAGCCTCTGCCGGCAACTTAAACGCCGCAAATATAAGACCGGTCTCGCTGCAACCCCGCCAGTCACACCATTTACAGGTTCCAGATTACAAGTTGCGCATGCCAGCTGCAGAATTAAGAGCAGGCATGACGACTCACACTTTAAAAAGGGTCGTTATCATGTAACGATCGGGTTCCGTGCTCTGGTCACAAAGCGACCACTCTCACCACCAAAAACAGAGCCTTCAGAATCCAGAACACGTCACAAAATGAGGCTTAGGTGTTGCTATAAGCCGTCGTCGATTTCTAAAGTAAGAGTCATGCATCGGCGCCAATTTTTGGTCCAGAAACTCAGAGATTCTGCTACACCGCTCGTCACGAATTGATGAAAATCCGTCTGTATCGGCGTCACGAGCGCCAATCGCCCAGCGGGAGGGTTTCAAATCAAAATTTCTACGCAGTAAGTGTGTCTTTTCCTACAGGAGAAACTTCAACGCAGTCAGAAAGGGATGAGAATCAGTTCCGACTTAGAATACCGGATGATACCGGAGTCAGTATCTTTTTGAAGTACGGCAAGGGTCTCTTCGGTAATGCTCTGATGTAGATGTGTGGCTGATAATGGGTTGATATGAGGTGGCAGCAGCCTGTGGCAAGAATATGGCGTCATAATGTTATATGCCCAAAGCATAAAATAGGTTTGCGCAATGGGGCTCTAGGTGTGAACTTCTAGAAATATTGCGCCACGTCATTAAAGTGAACAACACTCTGTTGACGCGTACCATGGTGTAAGAATTAATGTAATCTCATTAATTTACAAATTTAAAATTTCACCAGCGCTGCGGCTAGGAACAAGAACAGAGAAGGAAGACAAGGACAAGCGCTACTAACAACTGAAAGTTTATTTCAAAAAACACAGATTATATGCACACAACTGACAACCCAAAGCGCCTGCGCTTCCCACAAAAAGCACGCAAAAGAAAGTTGAGAATCTAGATACAAAATTTCACATTCGTGTAAGTTTACAGATGGTGTGCTAACGCACGTGTCGCTGTTCTTGTGAATGTGATAGGCTTCACACAACTCCCTAGTCAGCTGATCTAGACGTCTGAATTTAATCTTTGCCCTGTTAAGCAGTGGAAAGCATGCTGTTTTATTAGACACACCGGGTTTGTTCAGATGACAATCTCTGTAATGAAGGGACAGATTTGATGAAGGAGCACCATTCAATCAAATCTGTCCCTTCATTACAGAGATTGTTATCTGAACAAACCCGGTGTGTCTAATAAAACAGCATGCTTTCCACTGCTTAACAGGGCAAAGATTAAATTCAGACATCTAGATCAGCTGACTAGGGAGTTGTGTGAAGCCTATCACATTCACAAGAACAGCGACACGTGCGTTAGCACACCATCTGTAAACTTACATAAATGTGTATCTAGATCCTTAACTTTCTTTTGCGTGCTTTTTGCGGGAAGCGCAGGCGCTTTGGGTTGTCAGTTGTGTGCATATAATCTGTGTTTTTTTCAAATAAACTTTCAGTTGTTAGTAGCGCTTGTCCTTGTCTTCCTTCTCTGTTCTTGTGCCTAGTCGCAGCGCTGGTGAAATTTTAAAGATGTACCAACTAGCTCAAACCACCATTTTGCTCCAGCTCATTAATTTACACATGTGAAAATCGAAGTAGCGTGGCACTTGCTAATTTAAAGCGTTAAACGAAGGCCAACGAGCTTTTTGTGCTGTTTCCGAGGATGCATCATCATGGATGTTTATTTATGTGCAATTGTAGCTGTTATTAGTGGTACAATAGCGAGTTTTAGAACAGTGGGCCCCAAGCATTGGGGGCCCCAAGATGTTTGAGGCGTCGAAGTGCGCATGCGAAGAACGCAAGGCCCGCCCTCCATCTTGGGTTAACGTTAGCGGCGAACGCTATTTTGGTGAAATAGCGTGCGCCCCAACGCTGCTCTACGTTCAGGCAACATGGCGGCACCCATCTAAGCGGGGCCTTTCGCTTCACTACCGATTCGTTGTCGCCGTTACTCTGTGCATTAACTTCACGGCAAACTAAAGGCGCACGAAGCTGTCGCTTTTTCTCAAGATTCCAGCACCCCAAAATTTTAGCGATGAAGTGCACCAGATTTTCAGATTGCTTCCGTGTTTGCAAAGCTGCTAAGCTAAGAGAGTGCGCATTGTTTGGTTGGCATGGAGATGTCTTGGTGGGACGTTCAAATGGGGTTTCCCGCCTCAGTAAAAACGCACTCTTATAATTTTTACTTTTAAATCATGTGTCTACAATAATGACAGTTCCTGAAGAATAATTAAACGTATATTTGAAATTCTCTTTTAAGAGTATATCTTATTGGTTTGCCGTAGTGCCGCTGGAATCGATAAACGCAAACCTGACGCCGCTGCGGGCAATCACCGCAGCGCTGGTGAGTGCCCGGGCACTCGTACGCAGCGCTGGGGCGCGCTATTTCCTTGGGGCCGCCTATTCTAAAACTTTGTAATTGTTCAGGTATCCGTACTACAATTGCTGAATAGTAACCGTTGTTCCATGCTTCACATAAAGAAGATGTGCAAGTCACCCTTCGTAACACCATATGTGTAGAGAACAAAAGTCGTAGATTTCAATGGCCTTCAAATTTTTTTCAATTTCGAGAAATTTTATCAAAACTTGCAAACAAGTCTAATTAGGTAGCTCTTACTCAACCGAATATTTTATACCTTAGCGAATTTTACGACTCGAAATTTAGACCATGCAGCTGACACGCAAAAGGCATGAAAACGTTCTCCACGTATTTTCATCGCGTGAGCTATAGTTCAGTTTCCTGCCAGAAGTGCAGTTTATATTCTTGTGTGCAATATTTCTTCCAATAATCTTGTTCACTACTGTTACAGGAAGCGCTAACTTCCTGCACGAGCAACGTGACCTTTTTTTTTTCTGCCTTCCTAGGTCCAAGCATGAATCCGGCTATTTTGAGCTATCACCTATATGGAGCAGTTTCTTTAGCACATGGGCAACAGTTCTACTCGGAGTGGTAATAAGCATTGCATTCGGTAAGTAACAACGTGAAGCATGATTTATTCGTGCATACGCCTTACGTGTCATCGGGTGTTTATCATCGAAAATGTATTGACATTTACTCAGAAAGCGTTCGTACTGCAGCACGACGGCAGTAATTCAGGAAGGACCTTCAGCCAGATCTTCCTTGAACATTGAAATATGAGGCGTTAGATGTACAGCTAAAAAAAGAAGCGGCAATCCGTTGCCCTCCTGTGACCCTATCAGAGTGCTCGAGAGAGAGCATCAAGAGAAGGATCTCTTTGCAGCGCGGCCGCCGCGGTGGCTCAGTGGCTACGGTGCTCGGCTGCTGTCACGAAAGACGCGGGTTCGATCCCGGCCGTGGCGGTTGAATTTCTTTGGAGGAGAAATTCGAGGCCCGTGTACTGTGCGATATCAGTGCACGTTAAAGAACCCCAGGTGGTCGAAATTTCCGGAGCCCTCCACTATGGCGTCTCTCATAGCCTTAGTCGCTTTGGGACGTTAAACCCCATAAACTAAACTAAACTAAACTTTGCAGCGCAATGGCAACAGAACGAAGCCCCCCTTGGCCATCGTGTTTGGATTAGATGGCAAAAAATGGTGACATCTTTGTATCGTTAGGACCTTCTTAGGAACAAGTCTTAACCGGTTTTACCCTTGTTACCTGCTATTGTTGTTTTATCGGTTTTTATGGCTCTTTACACCATGTGACATTAACAGTTGATAGTCATCAAGTGTGCTTTTTTTTTCATTTTGTTACCATCCGTTTTGAGATTCAGTTGGCTTTTAGCTTTGTCACCCTGTTGTGTTTTTATCGCTTTTATGGCTCTTTACATCCTGTTACGTTGAGTTCATCAGATTATATTTGCCACTGCCTTCCTAAATATTTTGCGTGTTTCGCTCAATAAAATTCAGTTGTCAGTTCAGCGCTCTTTCTTGTCCCTTCATCGTTTCCCTTCACTTATGTCAGGAACAATTATCGGTAAAAGGGCATGACTAGGAGTAGTTTGTTTAGTAAAAGGACAAATGCAGGCAAGAAAACAATGATCTAGGTAGTGTATTAGTGGCGATAAAAAAGGTTTGGAGACGATGCCGATATTACTCTATTTGGGGTCATGAATGGCCGCATCGAGGATCTGGACGAATGCATGGATTGTAAAGGGAGGTAAATGCTAGACTTCTGTGAGCCGTATAACCTACTTATTGTAAATCCAGAAACTAAATGTCAGGGTCAAATCACGTGGGAATTCCGTAGCAGACAGACGACCACTGACTACTGCCCAATGTCGCAGGGCGTAAACAGATTCCTCATGTTTTATTTATGAACCGCTTGAAATAATTCTGAATTAATTTATCTCCTGTTTGGATCAGCACCAAACCCTGGCCAATCCCCCGCCGTGGGTATGTGCCGTCGCTTCAGAGGGAACAACAACGAGCGTATTTATTTATTTATACAAAATACCCCTAAAGGCCCTCGAGAGGGTATTACATAGGGGGGGGGGGGGGGGTCCAGGCAATTGATCAAAATAAAATATAACCCCAAATAAAACACTTAGCATGACATAAATAAGCAAAAGAATCAAAAGTATGGCAGCGCGGCGAAGGGTGAAAATTACTACAGTATTAAAATTATGCAAACAGAACTCTAATGCAAGAATCATTTTAATAACATACCCTGCAAAAAAAAGGAACACCATGAACAAATGAAATGACAATGTAGGCACAGAGTTAAGCAGTTATTGAAGATATAAGATTACAATATGTATCACAGTCAGTGGTGCTTGCGATATGTGAAGGCAGAGTGTTCCAGTCAGATATTGTGCGTGGTAAGAATGAATGCACACAGTTGAATGTTCTGCACGTGAAGCGCCTACCTTTAAAGGGATGATCGCGGCGGTCAGAAATCGAAGGAGGCAAAGAAAAAAAGGTCGTTATGAAGTGATTGATGATGATACAGCCTATGAAAAAGTGATAGTCTTGCAACTTTGCGGCGAAGACCGAAGTCATTGACACCTGCGCGTTTCTTCAAGGCTGTGATGCTGGTATTACGTGAATAATCAAAGTAAATAAAACGAACTGCGCGGTTCTGCAACGATTCAATGTTATTTATTAAGTAAGATTGGTAAGAGCCCCAATTAGCCGAGGCATATTCAATTTTAGGTCGAATTAGAGTGGTATAGGCAAGGGCACGGAGGTGAGGAGGAGCATGCTTTAGGTTATGCTTTAAGAGACCTAATGAGCGATTAGCAGATGCAAGCATAAGGTCAATATGGCGGTTCCATGTTAGGTCTGAATGACGGTGAAGTCCGAGGTACTTATACGTGCCTGCAGTTTTCTGTAGTCTGCAGTTAAGAGCCCTCATCAAAACAGAAATACAGACAAGTCGAAAGAGAGCGAAAAATTAAGCGACAAACAAACAACGCTTGTAGCAGCAGGCATACAGCAATAGAGAAACGCTCCAGGGGAAAGTGGGATTATAATCAGTTAGAACTACGCATAAGCACACAAATGAAGCAAGTAAAAGAGGAAAGAGGAATCAACGAAGCTGGTGGAATAAGGAAATTCAGAATGACATCGAGCAAAGACGGGTGGGTTGAAGGGAACACCGAGAAACAAGGAAGGCGCAGTTATCTCAATAGTAAATAGACCAATAGTCTTATTGACAAAAAAAACAGCGAGTGCAGGTCTTCATCCAGGCTCAAATAAAGCAGTCCACTCATTGCTGGATGGCTGAAGTTCGCGATGCAACTACAGGTGGCCCAAGAAAATTCTGGAGCGATATAGCAGGCTGTGTAAAACGAATCAAAGAAAGCAGGAACTGATTCACGATGGTCAGTGAAAATGTTTGGAGGAAGACGACGCTGTGAAACACATTGCATCAGCTAAAGCAGAACCATTTAGGAGCGATGACATGGTAAACTCCCCTAATCAGGGAGCAACACAGGACAACACAATAGAAAGTAGCTTAGAACTGACCGATCCTACCTGGAAAAAGGCGGGAGCACATATTGCTAAATGCACATCCGCAGGCATAGACGAAATTTCAATAAAGCTGATTAATGAACTTGGTCCATGAAGCAAGAAAAGTTTGTTAAAAGTATTGGAGATAGTTATAACTAATAATCAAATTCCTCACAGCTGTGGAATTTATTTATTACAATACCTCCAGGGCCCCAGTGGGGCATTACAGAAGGGAGTGGATAAAAAAGTAAAGACAATGCAGCAAAATGACAACAAAAGGTAAATGAAAAATGCAATGTAATACAGCAAGGAGAGAGAAAACGTAAGCTTGAACAAAATACAAATCATATTAGGTAACAAAACAGCCTAGCCAAACACATAGTTTTCCGCGGCATTTTTAAATAAACAGGTCTCAGAAATATCGGCAGCCAAGGTGGGCACGTGGTTCCAATCGCTCGCCGTCTTGGGTGTAAACGAGTTAAAGTATGCATGGCTTCGGCAGTATGGAATGCGTACCTTTTGACGATGACCCGTGCGAGGTGATATGTATGATGGTTCAGATAGAAGATCCCGTTTTAGCTGTTGATTGTGGTAGTAAATCTTGTGAAAACTTAGCATTCGCGCGAGTTTAATGAATTTGATTTATAAAAGGAAAGAAGTTAATATGCACATAAAAATATTCAGACCGATTACGTTAACATCTGTTATATACAGGCTGCCAATGCAGGCGGTGAAAGTGAAAATGCAGATATGGGCAGAAATTAGTAAGATACTTAGAGAACTTCAGAAGGCGCTCCTCAGAAATGGTAGGCGAATTGCGGCTCCTTCATGCTGCTTTATTCCGTTTACGCAGGTGAGCACAGGCTGCAGCATGCACACCCCACTCACTTGAGCAACTTGTTTGTCCGGCTGTGGCGAAAGTTAGGCGTTATGCCACCCGACCAACCGATCAACACCCAGGTAATTATTTCGTCATTCTTCGCTCGCTTCTTTCTTCACGCAAGCTTCTTCAGATTAGAGAGGAAAAGCGACTGACGCAGCAGCTGCTCTCTTATTATCTCGCCGTCGTCATTATGGCATCCCAAGATGTCATTATCGCGTTATATAAACTTGAACGCTGTAGCTAGTGAAACATGCTGCTGGGTTAGTTGGCGGATAGTCGCAAACGTAAAACAAGGCTGAATTACAAAAAGCACAACCGCGAGAAATATGGCTGTGCGCAATTTTAACAGGTGAAAAGTGGATTTTAAAGTTTTGGCAACCAGCTCAATAGACACAAAGTTCAGCTGTTTTCTAGAATTAGTCTTCGCCTTTTTTTATATTTCAGACAACGTATACTTAAAAATTACCGGCAGCCTTTCCTGGAACAGCCTTATGTTGCTGATTCCGAGAGATCTGTTTGGACATTGTATGCCCTTTGTCCTTTGGAAATGAATAAAAACTTCTCAAAATTGGATGTGCGCAGCTGCCGCTCATTGTTTCCTTGCTTGCGCACTTCACTGGGGCAAGGCCCTGTCTCCCCGTAGTATTTTCGGCCGCAGAAGAATTAGAGCTCCAAGTTGTCGAGTACTAGCAGGACTAAGGAACGACAGGCACTGCAGCTAAATTCGTTTTTGAATAACTCAGTCCGCGCACCGCTAAGTAAAATACTTTTGTGTCTTTCGCAGAAAAAAGAAACAGAAGACCTCGACGCTACTGCGTTCCTGGGCAAGCAAAGTGACACATGGACCGATACATCGATCTGAAACGGCACACAACAGCCGCTTCAAATTGTGCGCCTTCGAAACATCACCAAGAAGTTGGTCAAATTTTTAGGGGAATCCCCCAGAGTGGAGTAGATTTGTAATAAGGGAGTAATTACTGATTGGCATCCGCCCGAGCGCAGCCATGCGGCTACAAAGGAAAGCTATACAGCTTTCTCAGAACCAAGCTTTCTCAGAACCAAGAAGTGTGGTCTCCACATCCGTCCTCTAATGCACCAAGTTCCGGAGCAATAAAACCGTCGTTATTAATATGACTGGTCCTTAAGCAAATGTCAAAGCTTTCATTTTGTTTTAGCCGCCGCGGGGGCTCAGTGGTTATGGTGCTCGGCTGCTGACCCGAAAGACGCGGGTGCGATCCCGGCCGCGGCGGTTGAATTTCTTTGGAGGAGAAATTTTAGAGGCCCGTGTACTGTGCGATGTCAGTGCACGTTAAAGAACCCCAGGTGGTCGAAAGTTCCGGAGCCCTCCACTACGGCGTCCCTCATAGCCTTAGTCGATTTGGGACATTAAACCCCATAAGCCAAACCAAACCATCATTTCATTTTATATATTGGGTCAATTTACAAGGAAATCGAAGAGGCCCAAGTAAAAGCTTCTTGTTGGCTGCTTGAGTGGTCCTTGGCCCCCTTTACATATTGGCATTGGGTGGCAAAGAACGCGTTCCGGAAAAAGTTACGTTTATCGCGGTGATTCAAAGGTGCACTAAAGAGCAACCTGCACTCGTCTTTTTACCGCGGGAACTAGATCTACACATTCCGAGTATTCTTAGAAACTTCGAATTATTGTCCTTTGCGCCCGAGTTCCATAATTTAAATCGACATAAATGTTCCGGCTGCCGCCTTTTTTTTTAACTCACCGCACACCGTAGGAGGTGTCAACCAACTTTTCAGCGAGTCCCGTGGCGGCTTGCCGCTCTTCCATCGGCTGAGTGATAAGTAGCAATCGGCGAAAGCAAAGAGTCCATTATTTCCGCGGACATAATTTGCAGCTGTGTAGCCTCTGACTGGATCTATTTATTCACGGAAGCCTAAAAAAGAAAATAAAAGCGAAAGTGAAGCCGCCATGCGATTGCCTGAAAGGCACTCCATGTGTTGGTCGACTCTTCCTACCTCCAGTTAGAAGAGAGCTTTTTTTTTCGGCACAGCATTATCAGAGATGTAATGCATCGGAATACAGCTACGACTTGCTAACTGCCAGACTGGCTAACTAATATTGAATAGCTAGCATTTTAACTATTACTGTTACGCTCTTGTTACTGTTACGCTCCTTCCCACTCTAGAAAACCAAGCCAGACTACAGCGCCTCCTCAAGTTTCTATTCCTTCTGCTTAATGGCGGTATGAAAATCGATACAAGTAAGTACTTAATACCGTCAAACAAACGCAGTACAAGAAGAAAACACCAAAAGGACTTAACTGAGTGCAGATTTCACAATGATATATTCAGGTACTCTTTCTTCCCACAAGCAATGCGTGAGTGGAATAGTCTGCCTTGCGATGCTGTCAACTGCACACCACTGGAAGATTTCATCGCCAACATATTACGCTTTGTTTTTTAATAACGACTGCGGTGCTGGCGCGGGTACTCTTGTACCCTTTCTTCCTTGATAACGATGACATCCTCACGTTCTTATCTGACTCTTGTTTTTTTTCTAACCTTATTGTTCGTTACTCACGAGAGTATCATTCGTGAGCAGCTATTGTTCTATTTCTTGCTCCTTAACTTTAGAACTTATCTGCATTTTCGTTACTGTGGTTGTTTCTTTTTTTGCACTTGCTCCTGTTCTGCTATTTTCTTTTAGCGTTTGTATAATGCGTATTGCCTTGCTAGAGTATGATTGCCTTTGTGTTCACACATACTTGAACTGAGTTATTTTAGTGTATATGTTGTCCATCTCCTGCGAGGCCTCAAATTTGAGGCTAGCAGTATGTTCAAATAAATAAATAAATAAATAAATAAATAAATAAATAAATAAATAAATGATTGAGAGAAGTGTAGTCCACCACAAGTAATATTCATATCAGTGTTCAGAATTTAGAAAACACGGTTAACCTAGTCGCTGTGGCCCAACAAATTTTGGCTGCATCGCGCCAAAATACATGCGCTTTCAGGAAGCTTACAGGCGAAGCAGCCACTCCAGTGCACGTAACTTGTTGAAACAGCCAAAATTTCTTGGGACACAACTCCGAAGGTAGCCAGGTTTTCGAAATTCTAGAAATTGATATGGATATTACTTACGACGGGCTACACGCCTCTCAAAAATTAAGGATCACAAGCATAATTGTTAAAATGTTAACTATTCAATATTAATTAACCATCCTGCTAATTAGCACGTGTTAGCTCCATTCTGACGAACTATGCCGCTGACAATGTTGTGCCGAAAAAAGCGCTCTTCTAACTCAAAAAGCATATTTTACATAAAATGTGTAAAGCCTTAGGTGAGGCCCCCTGTATAAAATTAACAAAGCGGAGGTGGAGCCAGGGAGATGTTCCGCTATCACCCCAAAACAGTGTAGTCACCTCGCAATGATAAAAAGGTTTCTCGGTTACCGCGCAGCATCAGCCCGGCGCCACGCACGCTTTGTTAACCTTTTATATCTCTTTTCCCCGAAATAACATTTCAGTTGTTAGTCAGCGCTTGTGTCTGTCCTTGCTTTCGACCGTCGTCTGGTACCAGCGCTCGGCTTCTAGCTCTTAAAAGATCTTCTGAAAAGCGGCCTGCAATATTTGACTTCCAGGCCTCTTCGGAGTTAATTTGTTCGTTCATAGATGACATTGCCTTGCTAAGTCACTCAGGAGATGAACTGCAAAGCATGATCAATGATTTAGACAGGCAGATCAGAGTGGTGGGGCTAAGAATCAACATGCAGAAAACCAATGTGATGTTCAACAGTCTAACAATGCAACAGCAGTTCGCCATTGATAGCGAGGTGCTGGAAGTAGTAAGATAATATGTCTATTTAGGGCAGGTAGTGACCGCTGATCGAGATAATGAGAGGGAAATAACTGGGAGAATAAGAATGGGGTTAAGCACATATGGCAGGTTCTCTCAGATTATGAATGGCAGTTTACCAACATCCGTCAAGAGGAAAGTACACAGCAGCTGTATCCTACCGGTACTCACCTATGGGGCAGAAACGTGGAGGCTAACAAAGAGGGTTCAGCTTAAGTTAAGAACAACGCAGCGAGTGATGGTAAGAAAAATCATAGGTGTAACGTTAAGAGACTGGAAGCGGGCGGAGTGGGTGAGAGAACAAACGGGCGTTAATGATATTCTAGTCGAAATCAAGAGGAAGAAGTAGGGTTGGGCAGGACATGTAATGCGAAGGCAAGCTAACTGCTGGTCCTTAAGGGTAACGGAGTGGATTCCAAGAGAAGGCAAGCGTAACAGGGGGCGGCAGAACGTTAGGTGGGCGGATGAGATTAAGAAATCTGCGGGACTACAGTGGCTGCAGCTGGCGAAGGACAGGGTTAATTGGAGAGACATGGGAGAGGCCTTTGCCCTGCAGTGGGTGTGGTCCGGCTGATGATGATGACTCTTCGTTGTACTTCATCAGCTACTGTGTACCTCGTTTTCAGTGTGCGCTTCCCTTTGCAAAATGTGATGCGGCCGCTTTTATTTATATTTCAGCCCAGTTCCCATCTGTTACCTGAAGGTTATGCAGCCAGTATCTGGGTGGAGTGATTGTATGTCACTGCCACTGCAGGCTGACCTGTATATAACTGAGTCATCCGCGTATTTCACACAGTGAAATGAAATCTCTTAAGCCATCTCATTGATAAAAATTACGAACAGTAATGGACCCAATACCGAGCCTTGTGGCACACTCGTAGTTACTTCCACAAAACCGGATTCTTTTGCCCAGGTCGACATATTGTTTCGTGTTGTTAAGGTAATTTTCAATCGAATTCAAAAATTTTTTATCAGTTATAAGACAAGAGAAATTCTGTTTTAGTAACTCTTGCGAGATTCAATCTAACGCTTTTTTATAATCTCTAAATATTTCATCACTCTGCCATCTATTTTCAGCCGCTCTGGCAAGCTCACATAAAGGTTCTATTTTTTCGGTGCTACAAGAGACACCAGCGAGTACACTGCGTTGATTCCGGCAAAAAAAAAAAAACCATAGAGGCGTTTCATCACGTTACTATATACGATATGTTCAAGTATCTTGCAAGATACACAGCACAGGAAAATCTACCTGCATTTATCTACCATTGGCTTTGAGCCAATTTTGTGGATGGCTATAACTTAAGTGCTTCTCCATTCCACGGAACAATTGCAGTTTCAAATGACCGGCAAAATATGACATACAGGTACCGATACATAATATAAGAGCACGTTTTTATTACTTTCTGTTGAATATCAGCTCCTGGTGTTAGAAATACCCTTGTGCTGATACCTTCGATTGTGATTCTTGCAGGAGGCGCTATACTTCCCATGTTGTCTTTAAGAGTACCCGGGTTTGAACCCGGTCGCGGCAACCAGGTTTCGTCAGTGTGCGGTAAAGATCCACAGGTGGTCTAAATCATTTCGGAGCCCTCCACTATGGCACCTCTTCCTCTCTTTTTTGTTTCACTATCACGTTCCGCTCCTCGAGATTCGACAGGTCTTAGACACGATCTGTCACATCCGGACAATCTGCAAAAAGAAGTTAGACACCCGCGTCCCGTTCTGTAGTTGAGTAACACCATCAGCCGGGCTAGCTGGCTGCGATCCATGTGTATGAGCAGCGCGAACACAAAACAGGAAGGAGGAGAAGATAGTACAGAGCGCTGATGCAGAGCTCAGCGCTCTGTACTATCTTCTCCTCCTTCCTCTTTTGTGTTGGTGCTGTTGATACATACCGTTGTGCAGAACACCCGCACGTGTTACACTGAGGACGCCCTCACCCTTTGTCAACGTGTCACGTAAAATATGTGTGAAAGTCACAACATTCATCCTGCTCTGCATCCTTCCCCGCCTTTTCTCCACATTCTCTCTTTTCTACGATGTGCTTCCCGGCCAACATCTGTCAACAACTCAACAACCTGATGCGCGGCGCTGACGAGAAGAACACACAAAAGCTCTTCGCGATAAGACACCCGGACCCGAATAGGAAACGTTTTCCGAATTTAAAGTAAACAATTTTCCAAGCAATGTACGGAACCTTTAGCTATTTGAGCACCTTATACAAACTGAGAACGGCTACAGAGCGTATGTATTTGTTTGTCTTAAGACCTTCTTTGTGAGCTATTTTAGATTGTATATGTGCTACGCTGTTGTGTGAATGTGTTTTTCTGCCCTCCCTGCCTGGACCCAAATGAGGGTCTGCAGTATTGTGGAAATAAAATAATAATAAAAACCGAAAGCCCGAATGCGATGCAGCCATAGTCCTGCCGGTGCTTCACTCGTCTTTGTGTTCGCGTAGCGATTCGAAAAAGTCTGAGGCACGCAGTTTGTTGAGGCAATTCGTATGGGTTTACATGTGACACGACGATGAGTAGTCCGGAAACAAATTGCGGCAATTTTTGAAACGTATCCTATTATTACAAAAGATAATCACTATTCAATTCAATTTATTCGACATCCTTCCAGAGGCCAGGCGCGCAGACAAAATGCCTAAAAAGGCAGCCTGACGGGGTGTGTGCCGCTTTCACAAATCATATATGTTCGTATAATATACAAAGGTATGCATGGTCCTGGCAGAAGCAGCTTTGGATTTAACAGATTCAATGCATAACATAAAGTGTCTTATCATGAAGAAACTAAAGAACCAATTGTTTCGGTATTAACAATCAACAGGTAACTAACAATGGATTAGCTATGAACACTCCTGGTAAAAATTCAAGGGAAATACAGACATGATAATACAATAAATATACAAGGACGCCAGCATAGAGGCATGGGTGAATACAATATAAAACAGCCGCCAAAAGCAACATGCTTCGTGAGAGCTGCAAACCTGAATGCTCCTTTATTTAGTTGTCCGGCTTTTTTGTAGACCAAACGTATTTATTAACAAAGAAAACGTGAAGTGTAATCGTTAAGTGCTATAGCTTCTACCGTAGTTGGATGGGTTTCTTCGGAAACAGTGCGAATATCCAGTTTTTTATCAGATTCCAAATAATGTAAGAAGTGAACGTTTTCGCCTTTTCCTTCATTACATAGCCTTGTATGCCATAATAATAACGTGTATTCTTCTATATCTACTTGTTTGTTTTATTACCAAGCCTGCCTTGCAATATCTTACAGCTGACACAGCACGACTTTAATAAATAAATTAAAAAACCTGAGATAAGGGGGCTCATAAAGAAGTATTTTAGGGCAAATTTCAATCGCGCAGATAGTTTTGCTGAACCTACCCGGCTACAGAGGGGCGGTCAAGGGACTAAGAAAATTCTTTAAAACAATAAAAACTACTTTTGGAACAGCCTATCCAAGATAGCACACATCACTGTTACACGTAACCAAAAAAAAGCAAGAAACCTCGATGGTTGTTGACCGTCCTGTCTGAGACGCTAAACATGGAATGACCTAGCTTTGCTTCCGCATGGAGCCGTGTCAGCTTTTTATCACCGAATGCCCAGATAACAGGGGCGGTCGCGGAAAGAGCTCCTGTGTCAGCGAGTCCGCGGCGGATGAGAAAGCGAAACTATGGGTGAGCAGATGAGTATCTCTTCTGTGCAGTAACTTTCTTCGTCTACGCTATGCCAGCGCAATACGCGAGTCACGCAAAAATTGACGCGTCTAATTCTATAGATCGGTACTGGCCTCGCAGGTTTGAAAGGGGTGTCCTGTGAAATATGCAAAAGCCTTCAGCTTGTGCAGTGTCCGTGGCATTATCGTTATGAGGAATATTTGTATTCGGGGACCTCGTGCAGCTCATCCTAGTGCTAGGCCTCATGGCTGCTGTCCATGTTTAGAAAACATTGCAAATGCGCAATAGAAGGCAGTTTGGCAACAGCAGTGCTATTTTCTTCCAACGTTGTCGGTGTAGGAAAGCCGCGATTTCAAGAAGCTGAACCTATGAAAGAGAAGAATGGAAGCAGAAAGCGATTTCTGTGAACGGCAGGTGTGCGTGATGTGGCACTGTGTGCCGAAACATAATACCTAGGTAGCACAAAATAAAATAGACGAAAGGTTTACAGAGGCACCCGAAAGGAACCAAGACGTTCAGCAACATGCCATGCAATTCATTTTCTCTCTTTCCGACGTGACACGTTGGTCAGACAGCTCTTGTAATGGAGCGGTCATAAGGCGAACCAAAATTTATCTCGCGGACGTCGTAAGAAACTCCGCGGAGAACTTTGCTGCACTTCATCATTAATCAGTGCAGGGAGTTTAGGATCGACAACTACCAACTGCCAGGGCTGTCTGCCATGTTGGCTTGCATTGGGCACTGAACAATAATCCTGCAACATGGTATACAACAGGGCAGAAAACTGAGCTAGGTGATTCTTGTACGTTCATTATGACAAATAAAGGCGCTAACAAACAATAACACAGGGGGGAACACAGCGCTTACTCGCAACTACAAGAATTTCTGTTCAAAAGCATCTATATATACAACAAAAGCCAAAACAAAGCAAACCCAGAGTAATCACAATTGTGAGACATTTCAGCGGCTAAAAAAAGACATGGACGACGGCATACGAGATTGTACGAACGCTGGACTTCAAATGAGGTTTATTCTACAAACAGGTATTATGTGCAAAGGGGCCGAAAAGAGATAGTAATTTCTGACCAGATAAAATCAAATCATCGAACAAATGAAAAAGCCCCGAGTGCGATGCCACTCATGCTTGTCACATCTTCTATTTATCGCCTACCTGGCTGAACCGACACGTTTGCCTTGAGATAATCTATTTATTTTTCCGTAGCACCACAGAAGGGCGGCTGACGCAGTTTTCTTTGTGATTGATTACGCTGAAGGCTTCAAAAATTTCTCGGCTCTTAAGAGTCTTAAACTTGCCCATCACACTTGTCCTTTCTAAAAACGCCTTGCATGCTGGTATGTGTGAGCAACGGCGAAAGTGGTCATGTGGGTGACCTCCGCCAGATAACGAATGAGCTGTCCGGCGATGCTCTAGCAAGCGTTCATTAATGCAGCGTCCCGTCTGTCCGATGTACCGTCTGCCACAGGCGAGAGGGATGCTGCACACCGCACCAACCTCACATTCAACAAGAAGTTTGGTGTGCTTAATTTTGCACATAGGCCTCTTTTTGGCATCGTTCCCCAGGCGGCACATGCGTCCCAACTTTTACGGGGCTCAAAATACAACCCACACTTGTCGCAGACCTTCTTGAGGCGGCGCCAGTAGAGCACAACGACCGGTCGCTGTTTGGAACGTGCGTTTTCGCCTAGCTTGCACCGCCCACCAGATTTCACCTCGCACATCTGGCTTTCCACCCCAGATGCCACAATTTCTCTACGATAGCCAGCCTTATCCAGTCGCCTTAGTTGGGCATGGATGCTGTGACGCACTTTATGCCCGCACGACTTGGCAAGAGCAGACCGGACGCAATTTTTTGCTATAGCTCTTTTCACGAGCTTGGTACGTACCGAATCGTAGTTAAGAGTTTGTTTCTTCGACCGTGGCTTATACTGCCAGCACACACGCGTTTCTTCAAATATAAGGTACACATCAAATAACTGGATGCGACCTTCCTGCGGTAATTCGTGAGTGAACTTCATTCCGAATGCGTTACTAGCAATAATTTCCAGAATGTTGTGCACATCGGTACCTCTATCCTCAGCATCAGTCGCATTCACTACCACGAGGTAGTTAGTCGTCAACATACCTAAACACTTTTTACACGTTGGAGTTTTAAAGGGGCGCATGAACACGCTTGTCAATAGTAGATATAAATATATCATTAAAAAGTGGTGCTAGGCAGGAGAATATGCACACTCCTTCTTTTTGGATGAAATGGCGCTCATTAAAGGTTACAAAGGTGGATGGGAGATCAAATGTTAAAAGCTCTAAAAAGTTGTCGGTAGATAACACTGTTTTGTCCTAAAAGGCAACTTTGCTCTTTGCGCCCCCTTTGTGCATAGTACCTGTTTGTGGAATACCTTAGTTGAAGTCCAGCATTCGCCCTGTATCGTCTGCCTTCGTCCCTTCTTTTTTTAGCAGCTGGAATGTCTCACAATTGTGATTACTCTGGGTTTGTTTTGGTTTCGTTTTTGTTGTATATATAGAAGCTTCTGAATAAAAATTCGTGTAGTTGCGAGTGAGCGCTGTGTTCCCCCTGTGTCGTTGCTTGTTACCACCTTGATTTCTCATAATGAACGTATACCAACTAGCTCAGTTTTCGGCCATGTTGTATACCACGTTGCAGGATTATTGTTCAGTGCCCAATGCAAGCCAACATGGCAGACAGCCGTGGCAGTTGGTAATTGTCGATCCTAAACTCCCTGCAGTGATTAACGATGAAGTGCAGCAAAGTTCTCAGCGGAATTTCTGACGACGTCCACAAGATGAATTTTGCATCGCCTTATTTATTTATTTATTTCGCATACCCTCAATCGCCGAAGCATTGCAGAGGGGAGTGGGTTACAGAAAGCAAACAACAGAACATGAAAGCGGCAGGTATATAGTACAAAATACAAAATAAATCATACAGCGTGAAAAGCTAAAAAAGCGTGAAAACGAACATAATTGCACTAGAAAAGTAAATCGAAAAGCAACACAAGACGTGAATAACAATAACAACAACAAAAAAAAACGGCAGAAAGGGAAAAAAAGGCACTAATAAACTCTTAGGTGACATCACAAAAATGATTCGACAATGCTTGCCTGAAAAGAGTGTGGTCTGATATGGATGCGATCTCAGCGGGAAGGTGGTTCCAGTCTTTAGATGTGTTTGGCAAGAATTTGCAATCATTAACCCCTTACAGTGCTAGGATTAACGCCTTTAAATACTCATTTTTTCCACGCACCATTGAGGAGTGGAACAGGTGTCCGCCAGATCTCTTAACCAGAGCTGATTCTTTTGACTCTATGTTTTCTTCACTGCATTTAATTTGAGAGCCATTTATTTGTGCGTTTACTTTTTGTATTTTGCATCTGAGCCTTGTATTTATTGCTGTATTTTGTGTTACAACTTGTATTTAACATTTTTCAATTTTGCTAAACCTGTTCTTTTTTTCATATATTATGTATTCGCCCCTCCTGCTTGGGCCTACTGTAGGCCTGCAGTATGTTCTAAATAAATAAATAAATAAAATGAATAATGAAAGGTGTTAGTGCGGCAATTAGGAAGAGCAACCTTGTTGCGATGGTCGACACGTGAGGAGCGGTAGCTAGGCGACATAATGAATTCACTATGTAGAGACTCGTGGTAGAAAATTTTATGAAACAAGCAAATGCGAAAAATTTTACGGCGCAAAGACAGACACGGCAAACCGACATTAGACCTCATTAACGTTATGCTGGCTGTTCGGTTATAGTTAGAAAGTACAAATCGAATAGCATTATTCTGCACCATTTCAACAGCATGAGATAGTGTTGTGATTGGAATCCCAGATGGAGGCAGCATATTCGAGTTTGGGTCGGATAAGGGTTTTATATAGAAGAAGCTGTAATGAACTAGGGGCTTTACTGAAATTACGTCCTAAGTATCCTAAGGTGCGATTGGCGTTGCTAATAATATGGTCAGTGAGAGCTTTCCAGTTTAATGTGGAAGAAATGGTTAGGGCAAGGTATTTATATGAAGGCACGGACTCAAGTGGAGTGTTGTGACGAGTATACACCGAGGTACATTCACCTTGTCGAGAGACACGCATTATTTTACATTTGTTAATGTTTAGTTCCATGCGCCATTTTCTGCACCAAAGAGCAATGTTACTTAAATCGGACTGAAGAATTAGTATGTCATCATCATTACGAACCTCGCGATAAATGACACAGTCGTCAGCGTATCAGTGCATGCAAGAAGAGACGCAGCTTGGCAAGTCGTTAATGTATACAGTCAAACCCGTTTATAACGAATATCATGATTCAACGCGAATAGTTCGTTATATGAAGTATTTCGTTATAACCGAACCCGCTTTTAACGAACCTTTAACAAACCTCAGTACCAAATTCGTTATACACGAGTTCGTAAGCCGGCTTGCGAAGACGACAGCCGTCAGCGTTTGGGTGCTCCTGCGCATTTCCTCTGATGGCCGACTTGTTTTTCAAATGGTGCTTAACGTGCTCCTCGGAATCTTGAAGTGCGCGGCAACGTCAGCCTTTAATCATCTCAAGTTTGTAGGAAAGCGGCACGGCACGCCGCTGCTTCGTCGTCATCTTGCAGGATGTAGCGGCGGAATGTGTCGGCAGCAAAGTAGGGACGTCTGGAAGCGAGCAGCACGACTTGCAAACGCGAGCAAAGAAAGCTGAGAAGACGCGGGAAAGCGTCGCGGGGCCGCGCATGCGCAGTGGAGGGAGCCCTAAGCTACTGCAGAAAGAGCCTCCCGGGCCGATTGCCCTGCATTTCACGAAAGCGCGGCGCGGGGGCAGGCAGCGGGGCGTCGCGACATGGAACCGGCGCAGTACCGCGTTGGCGGTCCTTTGACGACCGATTGCACGCGATAGCGGCGATCGCGGCGATTGCGGCACCGATTGCGGCCCGGAAATGGCTGCCTAGAGATACTGGATGCGGGCACAAAGGCGCGTTGGCGGGCGTTTGGTGAGCGATCGCGCGCGCTGAGAGTCCGCTGTATCCAATGTGTAATTCGTTATAAAAAATACATTTCATATGGATAACGATATCACAACTTCGAGTGTTCGTTATAAGGAATAATTCGCTCTACCTGAGTTCGTTATATTCGGGTTTGACTGTACTAGAAATAAAAGTGGCCCTAAAACGGAACCTTGGCGCACGCCTGATGTTACTTCGGTTAAGGAAGAATTACAATCGTTAATACGGACGTACTGGGAGCGATTAATCAGAAAATGTTCAAGCCAGTTTAGTACCGCAGGATCAAGATTCAGAGCAGACAGTTTAGTCATTAAGAGCTTATGATGTACTTTATAAAAGGCCTTGCAAAAGTCCAGAAACATGCAGTCTGCCTGGGAATTCCGATCAAGTATGCTGTGTAATGAATGCGTGAAATGAAGAAGCTGAGTTTCGCATGAGAAGGAAGGGCGAAAGACATGTTGAACATATGTAAAAAAGGAATTGGAGTGCAAAAAATGATAGATATGGGAATATAATATGTGCTCCAATAATTTACACGGAATACTGGTTAGTGATATGGGTCGATAATTTAAAGGGGATGATTTGCTACCTGATTTATGAAGAGGAACCACCTTCCCGACTTTCCAGTCCATCGGCAAAATCCCTTGGTCGAGCGACTGCTGGAATAGTTTAGCAAGAAATACAGACGAGTACATTTTGGTATGTTTCAAGAACTTAGAATTGATGCCATCACTGCCACACGAGGAGGAAACTTTTAATGAATCAATTAAATTTACAATTCCTGCAGGATCAACGACAATGGGAGGCATTGGAGGAAAATTATATTTTAAAGTAGTTTCAAGCGTACTTCCAGATGATAAGGAAAAGTTCTTGGAAAACACATTATTCAATGTACAGGCACACTCAGATGACGACAGGGGTTCAACGTCGTCATTGTTAAGCGAAATTGCACTATTGTCGCGTGAATTAACAATATTCCAAAATTTTTCCGGCCTGTTTCTTAACATTGAAGGAAGAGTGTTATTAAATAAAGAGTCTTTAGCGTCACGCACCGCTTTGAGGTAATGAACTTCAGCCATCCAGTACGCTTCCCTGCGATCGGCACTGTTCAGACGCTTTGCGGAACGGAAAAGTCTTTTTTTTTTGTTGTTGGAAAGGCGTCTGAGTGTGTTCGTGTACCATGGAGCATTTGAGTTAGACCGGATATGTTTTAATGGTACATGTGCATTCGTGAGTTCCTTTATTTTATTGCAAAAGAGGTCCCAGTTTTCTTGGACACTTCGCTGGTCGAATTCTGCAAGATACGAGTCCAAATAAATGGCCAGCTTAAACTTTATAACATCAAAATTTCCATTTTTGTAATCACGAATTGGTTTCACCACTGAACTACCACGTTGGATGGAAATGGTGAGGTCGAAATGAAGCAGTGAGTGATCACTCAAGCAAGGTAAGTAGGTGATAGGAGATACGAAATCCGGGTGTGTACAAAGTATTAAATCCAGCGTATTACTTGACTGTATATTGTATATTGTGGGGCACGTTACAACTTGTGTTAGATGAAAAGCTGAACAGAAATCTAGGAAATCTTGGCACTGTGAAGACGTTGATTTGAGACGGGGATAAGGACCAGACCAGATGATATTAGGAAAATTAAAATCCCCGAGAAGAACAATGGGGGCTGAGGGATAACGAGAAACCACTGAATTGATGGCGTCATATAGATTATCAACAAAAGAAGCTGGAACGTTCGGGGGACGGTAGCAGCAACCAAGGATTATTCGCATGCTTTTGACGGTGATAGAGACCCAGACTATTTCCAAATCACAGATAGTAAAGATTGGAAAAGAGGGAATTTCGTTTGATACGGCTATCAGTGTGCCACCGCCGTGTCGAGAGTGTCGATCGCCGCGGTATACTCTGTGTTTCTTTGGTCCCTGGAAAATTTCCGCGCTAGAAACCTTTGCGCTGAGCCACGTCTCAGTCAGAACAACGATGTCAGCGTCACTTGCGCATACAACAGAGTTTAGTTCATCGCGTTTGCTCATGACGCTACGAATGTTTGTGAAGATAACTGGGATGCATGAAATAGTAGAAAGCCCACAAGTACCGCTTATTAATTGTTAGGATTCATCAAGTTGCGTCCCAGTACTTGGTGATGATGCGCTAGAGTGTGAGCGAGTGTTGGCAGCGGGCCCATGGGCGCTCTGGTGGGCGTCAGTTGGATGTCTAGCTGTCTGTGCGTGCACGGTGTCACTTTCGCGGTCATAAACTGTCGTGTCCGGTCGCTGTGTTGAATGCAGCGAAAGACGCACACGGTACTTTAAGACTTCGTTTATTTAAAGCCGATGAGGGTGCGACCAGCGTCGACCGAGGCAGGAGCCGAACTGGCCGCCCGAAGAAAGGAGGGAGCGGAGAAGCGTCCACGGGAGGGAGTGGCTTCCCAGAACAGGAGGAGGGTGCGGGGGCGCACCGTGGGGGGGCATCCGGCGACAGCGTGCGACGAGGGGCAAGCGGTCGTTAGGAGGAGGATTGAGTGGTCGTTAGGAGGATGATTGAGTGGTCGTTAGGAGGAGGACGCGGGGGCGCACACACACAAAAGCAATAAGGGGACACAACACTTCCTTCCCCCTTAGAAAGTTGCCTGGTATCGTGCAGGGGGTCGGCGCTCACGCGTGGAGGCGCGCTGGCTTTGTGCGCTCGGGGGAGAAACACTTGTAGGCTGGCTGTTGTTCGCTGTGTCTCCTGGGTCTGTCCTGGGCGAAGTCTCTTCTTCCGGGAAGAGGTGCCAGGCTATGTGGGAAAATGGTGCACGTGTTCTCCCCGCTGGCGGACAGCTCTCAGACGGCGTCGTAAATCTACGCAGCTGGTTGAGATGTCGGCGTGCTACTGTGCCATGTATGTTGACGAGCCAAGAGCGCAGGCCTATGCGTCTGACAATTGTAGCTTCCTCCCAGCGTGGCTTTTTCAGAAACTGTCGGGCGAGGACGCGCTGCCCCTCATTAAGCGTGCCGCAGCGCGGAATTGCTTTTTCTTCCCGGAACGTCTCTGCCTTTGGCTCGGGGAGGATGGCTGTGAGCTGGGTTCGCATTTCACGCTCGAACATCATTTTCGAGGGGGTCTCGCCTGTTGTGCTCTGAACCATCGTGTGCTGCTTGAAGAGAAAGCGCGCAAGGCGGCGCTGCAGCGAGCCTGTCTGATCTCTTTCAAGGGCGCGTTTTAGCTCGGCTACGTAGCGCTCGGCTTGTCCGTTTGTCGCTGGGTGGTAGGGGGCCGATGTAACTGATGAGATCCCGTTGTCGCGATAAAACTTGAGGATCTCCGCAGACACAAACGGTGTTCCGTTGTCCGACACTACCTTGCGCGGCAGGCCGAACGTTGCAAATAGTGATCGGAGGTTGTCAATGACTGCTGCCGAAGTCGTCTGTCCCATTTGCCTTATCTCAAGCCACTTTGTGTAGGCATCTACGACCACAAGGAAAGTGCAGCCCTCAATTGGTCCTGCAAAATCAATGTGCAGTGTGTGCCATGGTGTGTCTGGCTTTTCCCATTCTGGGACAGGAGCTTTCGGCGGGGCGCTCCGGCTGCTCTGGCAAGGCTTGCATTCTCGCACCACTGTTTCGATGTCGTTGTCAATTCCAGGCCACCACATGTAGCTTCTGGCACACTTTTTCATTGCAACGATGCCCCGATGTCCGGCGTGGATGAGAGACATAGCTTGTGCGCGTAGTTCTCTCGGCATCACAACTCGGGACCCAAATATGATGCAGCCGCGATGGGTGCTCAACTCTGTAGCTCGCCTGCGGTAAGCGTCGAAGTTGTCCCCTTTGAGTTTATGCACGTTGCCTTGTTGAACAGCTGTGTAAACTAGCCGGAGAGCTGCGCACTTCTGCGTAGATGCTGCAACTGTGCCTGCTGTAAGCGGAGGTTCTGGCAGTGCTTCGAACATCAGAACGTCTCCTGGTGGAAATGGTTCGTCAACAGTTGCGTCTAGTGGCAGACGGCTTAGCGCATCGGCGTTTTGATGTTTACTCCCATTGCGGTAGACCAGAGCGTAGTCGTACGCTGAGAGTTTGATGGAATGCTGCGTCGGCTCGATGACACCTTGCTGCTCCAGTTTGTCCAACTCTTTTTCAACTGAATCTCGGAGAGCAAACGGCACCGGCCTGGCCTTCAGAAATTTGGGTTGCGCGTTGTCCAACAACTCCAGTGTGACCGGGGGCCCTTCGTTTCCTGGAATCTCTTCCGAGAATACTCTTTCGTATTTCTCTTGCCGTTGCTCAACCATGTTCTGGCTCGGCGTCTGGTGTATGCCGCATATCATCACGCCTAGTGGAGAAAACCAGTTTCTCCCTAGAAGGCTTGATCCTGTGCCCTTCACAACAAGCAGAGGTAGCGTATGGGTCTGGCCGTTGTAGTTAACCTGCACGTTGGCAGAGCCCAATAGTGGCAGATTCTGTCCTGACCACGTTCGCAGGTGCGTGTCGTCTTGTTGCAGGGCGGGTGCGTCAGATGGCCATGAAGTTCGGAACGTGTCCTCACTGATCAGAGTACAGGCTGCGCCGGAGTCCACCTCGAACTTAATCAGCTGGTGATGTACGCTTACTTCTGTAAAAATCTTCGGTCGCGTGCCGAGATTCATGGTGTTCAGGTCGTACAACACAGATGGTGTTGCTGATGTTGTTCCATGGAGATCAGATAGCGGCGTATTCTCTGAGGCGTTGACGCTGTGATTAGGCTGGGAAGGTGACTTTAGCTTGGCAAGTCTCCGTTTCGTAATGCATGCTCTTTCGATATGCCCTCGCTTGTGGCAAAAATTACACGTGGCTGACTGGAATCGACATCCCTGGGGGTTGTGTTGGTCGTCACACCGCCAGCAGCGTTGTGCCTTTTTGACCGATTTTACAAGAGAAGGCTTGCGCACCTGATTGCTTGTCTGGTGTACCGGCTCGGTGTTCCGGCGAATCCCTCTCTGCTGGTGACCGGCGCTCTCCGCTCGAACGGCGATGTCGTAAGCTTTGCTGAATGTGAGGTCCTTCTCAGCGAACAGGCGCTGCTGCAGTGACTCGTCACTCAGTCCGCACACAAATCTGTCGCGTAGCATCACGTCCAAGGGAAGCATGGTGGTGTTAGCAGAAGAAGCTGCGTCTCCCTCCTGCCCGGTAGCTGTTGTCGACAGCGTTCCAAAATTGCAGTCGGCAGCGAGCTTCTTGAGCGCGGCTACGTAGGCGCTCACAGTTTCTCCTCCCAGTTGATCTCGTCGTTGGAAGCGAGCCCGGCTGTAGACCTCGGATGGCCTTCGGTCGTAGTGTTTTTGCAGCGCTTTTACGATGTCGTCGTAAGACACTGCCGCTGGTGTGCTTGGCTGAATAAGGGCGCAGACAGTATCGTAGGTCTGCTCCCCGCACAGCGTCAGCAGGTTGGCCCTCTTCAAGGCTGGGTCTGTGATGTTGTTAGCTTCAAAGTAGAACTGAAGGCGTCCAACCCACGATGACCACGATGAGCCGTTGAACTCTGGTATCTGATTGGGAAACCCTCGCGTAGCCATGGCTTGTCAATAGCGTTGCGTAGCGCGGGTCGAATCCACTTTCTCGTCGCCACTGTCGTGTCCGGTCGCTGTGTTGAATGCAGCGAAAGACGCACACGGTACTTTAAGACTTCGTTTATTTTAAGCCGATGAGGGTGCGACCAGCGTCGACCGAGGCAGGAGCCGAACTGGCCGCCCGAAGAAAGGAGGGAGCGGAGAAGCGTCCACGGGAGGGAGTGGCTTCCCAGAACAGGAGGAGGGTGCGGGGGCGCACCGTGGGGGGGCATCCGGCGACAGCGTGCGACGAGGGGCAAGCGGTCGTTAGGAGGAGGATTGAGTGGTCGTTAGGAGGATGATTGAGTGGTCGTTAGGAGGAGGACGCGGGGGCGCACACACACAAAAGCAATAAGGGGACACAACATAAACATAGAAAGTTTTGTTAACAAGCAGCCTGTCATGACGAAGTTGGAAAAAAGGGGATTCTGGAAGAGCCTTCGCAAACTCTGCAAGCTTTTTTCTTGCATACCTGGTAGTCGGGGAAAAATCTTCACTGACAGAAACGTCGGAGTCTTTTAATTTAGATCGCTCTTGAAAGACTTTATCGCGAACCTTAAAATGACTGAATCTAACAATCACCGGTCTGTTCTTGCTTTCACAATACGGGCCGCCGAGTCTGTGGGCACGTTCAATTTTTGCCCAGTGAGACCAGGGTCGATGTTTTCTGTTAATAGATTTACAATTTTTGTTTCAGTTTCATCCCATGATTCAGTGCTGTCTTGTACACCATGAAAAATAAGATTATTACGACGAGACCTGTCCTCCAGGTCGCAAAGCCGAGACCGTATCTCATCAGTTTGCTGCAGGACGCCGTTAAACGTTTCCTTAGTATGCAGAAGACTTTGCTCAATTTTTTCGAAATTGGTGTATCTAGCCTCGACGTTTGACAAACGGGCGTCCATTTCAACAAATCTAGCTTCCATACACTGTTGTGCTGTTTTAACATCATTTACAGCGGCAAGCAAGTCAGCTTGCCCTTGAGTAAGGATTGCAGTCTCACGTTTTAGGTCTTTTAGGTCCTGTAGAATTTGTTGTTGACAGTCTTGGTCACTGGAGGAACCAGCCCTAGTAGCAGAATGGTTAGGGCCGGGATTGCTTTTGACATCGCCAGAGCATAGCAAACTGATCACAACATCAGTACATTCTTCGAATTCATCGCACAAAGTAAGGAGGCATGGCAACAGAAAAAGGTAACGATTGCTAGTACGTTTCGCAAACAGTGAGCATGTATTACGAACCTCAAAGAAGCGGATGAGCAGCACGTCAGTCATGTCGTGAACGGCGGTGCCGCACTCACGCCCACTGAAGAGCGACCAGGTGGCGTGGCCCTTTAAAAGTTCCGCAGAGGGTGATGCCGGTGCCGATGTCACTGTCGAGGCGAGGCGGAGGTAACTGCTTCCGAGGGAAACAGAGGCATCTGCGCTGGGGCCTGCCCTCACGACGTTGGCGATTGTGCACAGGACAAGAGCAGCACTGTTTTCTGGTCCGGCGCTATTCTCGATGAATGAAGCAAGGCACGCAAGGATTTGGATGAAACGAAGGTACGGCGTGTCCGCCATGTGAACGGCACTGCCGCACTCACGCCCCTTATGACCGCTCCATTACACGAGCTGTCTGACCAACGTGTCACGTCGGAAAGCGAGAAAATGATTTGCATGGCACGCTGCTGAACTTTTTGCTTCCTTTCGCATTGTTCTGTAAATCTTTCATCTATTTTCCGTTATCTGGGTAGTATGTTTCAGCACACAGTGCCACATGGCGCAAACCTGCCGTTCACAGAAATCGCTTTCTGCTTCGATTCCGCTCCTTCATCCGCTCAACTCCTTGAAGTCGCGGCTTTGCTAAACCAACAGCGTTGGAAGAAAATAGCACTGTCGCTGCCAAACTGCCTTTTGCTGCGCATTTGTAATGTTTTCCAAACACGGACAGCAGCCATGAGGCCTAGCACTAGGATGAGCTGCACGAGCTGCACGAATACACATATTCCTCTTAGCAATAATACCACAAATACTGCACAAGCTGAAGGCCTTTGCGCATTTCACTGGACACCGCTTTCAAACCTGTCAGCCCTATACCGATCTGTAGAATTCGACGTATTAATTCGCGCCTGAGTCGTGTATTGCGCCGGCATAGCGTAGCCGAAGAAAGTTAATTCATAGATGAGAAAGCCTGCTGCTCACCCATAGTTTCGCTTTCTTATCCGCCACAGACTCGCTGACACGGGAGCTCTTTCCGCGACCGCCTCTGTTATCTGGGCCTTTGGTGACAAACAGCCGACAAGGCTCCATGCGGCAGCAAAGCGGGGTCATTCCGTGTCTAGCGTCTGAGACTGCACGGTCAACAACCATCGAGTTTTCTTTTTTTTTGGATAAGTCTTACAGTGATGTGCGCTATCTTGGATGGGCTGTTCGAAAATTAGTTTTTTTTTCTTTGTTTTCAAAAACTTGCTTAGTCCCTTCAGCGCTCTTCTCAAGTCGGGTAGGTTTAGCAAAACTAGCTGCGTGGTTGAAATTTGCCTTAGACGGCTTCGTGTTTGCTAACAGTCTTATGTCACTTTTTTGTTTATTTATATAGAAGCCGTGCTGTGTCAGCTGTAAGATATCGCAAGGCGGGCTTGGGAATAAAACAAACAAGCAGAGATAGAAGGATACACGTAATTATTATGGTATACAAGGCAATGCAACGATGGAAAAAGAGGAAACTTTCACTTGTGAAATTATTTCGAATCTGATAAAAACTGGATATTCGCACTGTTTCCGAAGCACACTCGAAGCTCATCAAGGATGGAATCGCGGTCTCGTCGCGTGTTTATAGTCACCTGCATTAAGGTCTTTCCTCCATCGCATCAAGGAAAGGGGCGGTTATCAGGTGGAAAGACTGGTTAACAGCGGATATCCATGTCACGTGACCAACAGAGCCAGCGAGAAGGTTATTCTCTGGGTAAAGTGCCAGGGAAAAAAAGAAACGACAAGAAAGAAGAACACAGGAAACGCGTGGTAGTACCACCGTATGTCACCGACTTTCACACGGGATTAGGAAAGTTGCTAAAAGGTATGGCATTCGTGTCATGTTTTCAGCTCTCAAAAAACTGTCAGCGTTATGCAATCCGATCGAAGCTAAGGTGCAGCAGGGCGCGAAGGATAGAAATGGGGGGGGGGGGGGGGGCGTGCTGTCAGACATAAATCACCGTACGTAGCTTGCAAAGTGAGCACAGTGTACAAAATCCCCTGTCGTGCGTAAAAGTGTACTTAGGCCAGAGTGGTCGATGTTCGAATGTGCGATTGATGGAGCATGCCGGAGGCGCGGAAAAAGGTTACACTTGAAACAATATTGTTCTTCCTTGTTGTAACTGCATCAAGGGCGAGAAGAAATGTTCTCCCCTCATTTCCATAACGTGTGTTCTTTTTCGTCACTGAGATCGTGTAACGCGGGAGATGTTTATATCATCATCATCGTCATCAGCCTGACTACGCCCACTGCAGGGCAAAGGCCTCTCCCATGGATCTCCAATAACCCCGTCCTTCGCCGGTTGCGGCCACCGTATTCCCGCAAATTTCTTCATCTCATCCGCCCACCTAACTTTCTGCCGCCCCCTGGTACGCTTGCCGCCGCTTGGAATCAACTCCGTTACAATTAAGGACAAGCGGTTATCTTGCCTTCGCATTACATGCCCTGCCCAAGCCCACTTTCTCTTGATTTCGACTAGGATGTCATTAACCCGAGTTTGTTCCCTCACCCACTCCGCCGTCTTCCGATCTCTTAACGTTACACCTATCATTTTTCTTTGCATCGCTGCGTTGTCCTTAACTTAAGCTGAACCCTCTTTGTTAGCCTCCACGTTTCTGCGCCATAGGTGAGTGCCGGTAAGAGACACCTGTTGTACACTTTTCTCGTGAGGGATATTGGTGAACGCCATTCTTATTTTTCTAGTTATTTCCCTCTCACGATATGGATCAGCGGTCACTACCTGCCCAAAGTAGACATATTTATTTATTATTTATTAATTTAATACTGCGGAGTCGCTTGACTCCAAGCAGGAATGAGCACAGATACTTCCAGTACCTCCCTACCAATTGCGAACTGCTGTAACCTTGGTAGGCTGTTGAACATTACTTTGGTTTTCTGCATGTTAATTTTTAGTCCCACCGTTCTGCTGTGCCTGTCTAATCTCATTGATCGTGCTTTGCAGTTCATGTCCTGAGTGGCTTAGCAATGCAATGTCATCAGCGAATCGCAAATTACTCAGGTATTCTTTATGAAGTCTTATCCCCAACTATTACCATTTCAGGCCCTGGAATACGTCCTGTAAGCAGGCGGTGAATAGCATTGGCGAGATCGTGTCTCCGTGCTTGACACCTTTCCTTATTGGAATTTTATTGCTGACTTTATGGAAGACTACTTACAGTAGCTGTGCAGTCGTTATAAATATCTTCCAACATTTTCACATAACACTCTTCCACAGAAGATTACAAGTCTGGGCGAGTTGGTACTGTTTCATAATTTTTGCAACAGCGCTGCATAACGAGGACAACGAGCAAAGAGTGACACAAAGACGACGCTGAACTTACAACTCTGTTTTATTGGAAAAAACACGAATCTTTTTATACAATCCAGGAATCTACAAAGATACGCACCGTCCGTAAAAACGTCACACTATCACAGATAAAATCGCCACAAATCAAATGTACGTTCCCCGATGCATTATCTACTACGCAGCAGGCTCATTTCCTTAGCTGTTATAGCTACAGATGAAGCACTGACACACCCATTTTTCTTTCTAATGATGTGGAATGCCTCAGCCAGTTCACTAGTGCGCACGTCCGTGTGCCGATACAACACCTCCGTATCTGCAGAAAACTGACTGCATTGACACGTGAAGCAGTGTTTGGCTAAATTAGTTTCCATCTTTTCTGATGAGTTAGCATGTTTCATTAGCCGCACATTAACACATCGGCCAGTCTGGCCTATGTAGGTGCGGCCACAGGAAAGAGGTATTTGATAAACCACACCGTTGCTACACGGAACGTATCCCTTTACATGTTTAACGTGACATCTGTTCCTCCTGCGTCCTTCGCATTTCCTTTTAACGGCCGCGCCTATCTTTTCTAGTTTGTTAGGGGCGGAAAAAAGGACATCCTTGCAACTTGCGTTGCTGTTGAATCATTACTTTGGTTTTCTCCACATTAATTTTTAGACCCACCGTTCTCTCCTGCCTGCCCAAGTCGTTCATTATGTTCTGTAATTCAGCCCCTGAGTTACTTAGCAAAGCAATGTCATCAGTGAATAACAGATTACTAAGGTATTCTCTATTCACTCTAATCCACGATCGTTCCCAATCCAAGCCTCTGAATGCCTTTTTTAAACAGGCGGTGAATAACACCAGCGAGAATGTGTTACGTTGCCTGAGATTCTTCATTATTTGAATTTTAACGCTATGGCGTTAAGGAGCTCGTGTCGCAGAAAAGCCGGTCTCGGCGTTTTCGGCGTTGTAACACAACCTCGGAATAAAAAGTGTTGCGGACACACGGGGAAGCCAAGCCAGGTCTTTCAGATTGCGATACCAGAACGCTCAGAACACGTTACCAAGGATTTTTTTATTTCTTGCGATGCTTTGACAAAACACTAGAAAAAAAAAACTGCAGGGACATTCACCAAATACTGACATCAGCAAACTGCCAGATCTTCCTGGCAGGCCTTGTCAGGTTTAAAAGGCTCTCAACAGCGTGCCATCCTGACGCGCGACCAGCCCGCATGTATTTTCGGGAGAATGTGCATAGATTTTTGGAAGTGTTGAGATCACAATCGTCTACCCGATTGGCTGCCATGCCTGAAACACTCTAGGAAGGCTCGTTGTTATGAAGTGGATAAATGTCGACCTAGTAAATGCGCTGTGGCCTTCGTCTTCGAGAAGTGTCCAAGGTAGATATACCATGGTAGCGAAGGCTCCATAGACGCCCATTGGTCCAAAAAATGGCGGCTCTTGGGGCACCCGAGAGCCCTTATTTTGGGGGGCAACCTACGTATGAGTGACGCTTAAGGACGTCACACATACGTATGCTTTTGGCGCGAATTATAAAGTGGTCTTTTTATAGAACCCGTATTTTTGAGACCGCGTCTCTTGGAGGTTGTTGCCTTTCAACGCGCACCAACTTTTGCTAGTCAAATGTGTTCGAGTTCCTGCTAGTCATAATCTTATTTATGAGCAATTGGAAACCCAATGAAAGTTGCTAGCAAAGAAGGCAGCGTAGAAAGGCAGCAACCCTAGACACAGGCTAGGCATGCATAATTCGCAGCGCAAATGCTGGTGCAAGTACCTTTACAAGCACTTGATCTCTGAGTATAGCAAGGTATGATCCACAAAGCACTGGCTCACGTGCACAGTTCACAACAGAGAGTACGGCAAGTAATGTTTTCATATTGATGGTTTATTACATCAACCAAACGAATACAGTGATAAAGCACACTATCAAAAACGCATGTCACAGGCAGCATAAACAGTAGCAGTGTTTAAGCTGGCTAATCATGTCAATGAACCGAGTGCAGACAGGAAAAAACCCTGAAGTGCTACAAATGCTGCCAGTATGAAGGTTTAAATGTACAGAAACCATGCTATGACAACTTCAATTGAGATAAAAAAAAAGACATCAAATATGCGCACCGAGATACACATGGGCCATAGAGCACTGACACTACTACTCTTGACATTTCATTTCTTCAGCTGAAAGAATATAGCAGCTATGTTTGCACCTGCATAACAATATTAAAAACAAGTTTTAGCGTGAACAAACCTGCTCAACGCTAGAGCGTTACACCATACGTAGGGCCTGCGCACAACCTCGCGACCTGCTTCTTGTTGCTAACCACAGTAATTTGACGGAATTCTAGTCAAACTGAAATATACATGAAGTGCAGTTTACAGTGAATAACAAGGACATTCAATGCACTCAGTCCTTAATCTAGTAGGCACAGCATCGTGACGCAGCCATCTTGGCCGCAAATACGCAGACGGTGCGAAGTGCTTGGAACAAACCCTCAGGCCCCGCAGCTGGCACGGCGTCCTCTCCAGGCTTAGGTTGCGGCAGAACTGCATCCACGTTTCGCACCTGGACATGATGCAGCGTGCCCGTTATACAACTGCACCCAAATGAATACCATATACTCCAAACGTCAATATGCCATGATTCCTTTCACCTAAATTCAGTACATTATATTTTAGCTGTGGCAGAAAGTGCTCGCGCCAAGCCTCCGCACCTCAGAGTGCGGTCACACTCGCCTGATACGAGGCGGCTAGCTGGTTTTCTCTGCTCAAAGGCTGACGAGGGCGAAGCAGCAAATGAGTTTAAAACTACATTGACGGTCATGTACATGTAGAACGGCGGTAACTATTGCTGACCGAATTCAGTTAAAGCACCGTCAAGGCGGCGCACATATACGTGGTTGAGTTTCGATACTGTCAGTTGTGAGGGGATCCTCAAATTGGCTTCACGGTGTTGAAAAACCTATTAATGTCATGCTCAGAGCTGTTAGGCAGCACAGTTGGTTTTAAATTGGCCTTGCGGCCAGTAGAGGGCACGTAGTTGCTCCTGAGAGCCCGGTATCAAGTTCACGTTGTGACAGTCGGCTGCATGAAACTAACTATAAATAAGACAAATGGTGGGCCTTTTTCGCACACATTAGGACTGCAAGTGCGTGCCCTGCGATTTACTTAAATATCCCCTACAGCATGAAGCCAAGTACGCATGAAACGGTTACAGCTGCGAAACAGACGCGAAAAGTTCGACAAAAGCACATCTAGAGCAGACGACAATGGCAAGAGTACACCTGTAAAAGTACAGCCAGGTACAGTGGGAAGCGGTGTAGTAAGACACCGACGGTACAGTCCACGCTGCCGCAATGTGCCACGGAGCAAAAATTTCTTCACATGCCGCGGGCTCATCTTGAAATGAAGAGCTAAAGGATTAAAACGAATACTGTGCGAGCGTGATACAACGACGGGAAAGGTTTCGCACTGGCCGTACACGGAAGGAAACAATAGAACCAATAAAACTGCTGCAGCGGTGCGGCGGGATGCAAATCTAACCAAACGGTGACAGAGAAGCGACGAGCAAGGACGACAAAAACTTCTCAAAGCGGCCATTTCAAGACCGGCGAGCTTTACGCTTTCCCAGGCGCGCCATTGCCGGCAGCTGGAGATAAGCTCGTAAGCTCCCGCCGCCACTCTGGCAGGGTACCGAAACAAGGCCTACAAAGTCGCGCTACAAATGCACCGCACACTCATAAACAGGGGGCGCAACAAGAGCGTTGCAAAAAATTACAAAATTCGGCGTAATGTTTTGCTGAAAAAATTTACCTATTATATAAAGCGCGGCATTAAAATATTGATTTCTTTGTGTTGCTTTGTAGAATTTGTATTTGTATTTTTGAATTTCTTTTCTTGTATTTTCTTTCCTTGAATTTCTTGTATTTTTGAATGTGGCTTTTCTGCAGTCGCGCTAAACCGTTTTCGGGCCCAGCCTTCGTCACCATTCTACATCCGCCTTGAAGTGTCTATGTGTACTGATGCATGCATGAGTGATTATCAGTACGCGAATTGTGAAACGGGACCCGATAACAATCTCATTCTACTCTATAAAATATTTGAATGGACTTCTATGAGCTCTGGCAAATCAGCGGTACCTATGTTGTGGAGATGAAAGTAAAGGCGAATACCTTGCGCTGATGTGCGATAGGTGGTGTAACGACCGTGTTTGGTTTGAGTTTTGACTTATCGAGTTGTACGTGCTCCCCATAGCGACTCAGGCTATGGGGGGCACTGTAGCGGAGTGCCTCGGTAATTTCGGTGACCTGGGGTTCTTTAACGTGCATTGACACCGCACAGGTACGAACGGGGAGCCCGGTTATAACAGTTTCTCTCCTGGTGGCGGCAGCGTGGGTGCAACTCTTCGCGACCTCTTCGGGCTTCAGACGGGCAGGTAGCGGTGACCGGACCTGTGTGCCTCATGTTCTGTGCGGGTGTCAACCATTGCGGGGTCATGGAATCTGTACCGGCCGAGCGCCTGTGATGTACGTGCGCCTCTGTGTGCTATTTTGGTCAACCAATGTGATGCCAACGCAGAGGTAGACCATCATTACGTCCTGTCTTTCTGTTTTTTCCCTTTCTCTCCAAACTCCTCCCTTCCCTCACGGCATGGTTGAGATGTCCAACGATACGTGAGGCAATTACTGCGCATTTCTTTTTTGCTAAAATTTTAATCACAACGAAAAAGCACACCGGCCAAATCAGGAGGTGACGTTACTGCAGCCCGTTCGCGATATCTTCGGCCGACGGTTGGGCTCTTTTGAGTGGCCTCCTAGAGACTCCGAGCAATTTTTCGAACGGGGAAGGCGTCGCGCCAAACGGGCAATGGCTTTCCGTGGACTACATGGCAGCGCTGCAACACGCTGTCGCGTCGCACTCTTAAAGGCGCAGCTTAGGCGTCCTGCAATTTATATTGCTGACTTTATGAAGGACTTTAGTAGGTGTGGAGCCGCTATCGATATTGTCCCGTAATGGTGACGGGAGTCTAGTCAGTGAGAAAAACAACGAAAAGGGCTTGGAATAAATAACTCCGAGAATCTGGGAGCGTTAAACGCAGCAGTTCGCACCTACAACTACATACGCGACTTCCTCACAGACAGAACGGCAACTATCAGTATTGGGGGACACACAGAGGAGAATATTCGACTCCGCAACACAGCCACACCGCAGGGATCGGTGTTGTCCCCGGCCTTATATATTGCCATGCGTGGCTTTCCTGCACAACTGGAAGGAATCCCGGGGCTAAACCACACATAGTACGCAGATGACGAAATTAGAAGGCGCCGACCAAAAGAAAAGATGAGATGAGTACGCAGATGGCCTGACTCTGTACATGCGCAGCGGCAGAGACGGCCAAACTGAACAAATGCTACAGCAAGTAATCAAAGTAATAGAAAGATACCGATCTGGGTCAGGTGCCCGGCCAAGTAGTCGAAAGCGCTCTTTCTCACGTCAATTGGATCACCCGAGCGCCGGCGTATAAAGTACAACGGACCGTATAACTCGAGAATCACGCTCAGGGTCAACGGTAACGTTATACCAACGGTGGCAAGCATTACAGTTCTGGGATTGCGAATTCATGCCAACGGCAAGAACTCCGACACTATTCAGAGCCTAGAGGCTAGCACCAGTCAAACTTGAAGACTCCTGAAACGGATCGCAAGCAAACATGCGGGCATGAAAAAAGCTAACCTCCTTAGGCTAGCCCACTCTTTCATATCCAGCCGGATAGTCTACGTGGCGCTATTTTGCGGCTTCACAAGACGGAAAAGGACGAACTGGACATTCTCATTCCTAAAGAGAACAAAACAGAACTAGGCTTGCCACCTAATACATCGACGAGCAGGATTTTGAGACTTGTGGTTCCCAATACCCTCGAAGACCTCATCGAGGCTGCAACGACCTCGCAATACCAGAGGTTGTTGTAAAGTCGTACTGGTCGCAGCATTCTGGAAAAGATGAGACATAAGCCTCCATCATGCTCCAGCCGTACTCAAAAAATTCCTAGACAGACCAAGAACAAATTAAAGATACCTACATTCCCCAAAAACATGCATCGCATCTACCATGAGAGCCAGAGGAGGGATAGAGCAGCAGCGTTGCAAGCCCGTTTTGAGGGCAGGCAGGACGTCTTACGGACAGATGCCGCAGAATGTGACGACGGTATGGGGCGCGTTTCGGTGAAAGCTAGGGAAAGGGGGGCCCGGCAGTGTGTTACAGCACCCGACACTCGACCGCAACGGAGGCGGAAAAGTTGGCCATTGCGCTGACTCTAACTAAACACTGGTCAAAATTACAGTGCTGTGTTATCGGTATGGTGTGGTAAAATTATCGATGTGGTAAATGAAGACAAATGGGGTCGCGTCTTGCATCGCAAGCAGAGCGATAAACCCGCGTGCAGGAAGCTTTGACGAATGAAGAAACAAACACTACAAAGATTTGAGGCCTATATCTCCCAGCGTTTCTACTCAAGGCTACACCCTGATGTCGTAATCCCTGTATAAATGCGGACGTCTATCTCAGACAAATGCTTTCTCCTAACCTGTGAATGTTATATTACCACGTTGGTTATATTCTGCGCATTTCTCTATCCCCTGCTTGATGGTGGCATGATTGTATACTGTGGAGCAGCCTTTACGAAAGCCGGCTTGATTACTTGGTCGATTGAAGTGTAAGGTTGTCCTTACCCGCTTGGCTATTACCACACATTGTAGGCACCGGAGAACACGCTGATCCGTGTTTTATTTTTTAAAAACCTTGACGTCCAATTTATTATGAAGTCAGCGTTTTTCGAAGCGTCCGGTACACTCGAGGCAAAAAGTTATTTTTTTTTCTTTCTTTGTAGTGTTCTTGTCTTGTTCGTACAAATCTTGAGTTTGCTCCCCCCTTATGTAATGCCCTCGGGCCTTTAAGGGAAAAATAAATGAAATAAATGAAATGAAATATAAAGGGTGGCTAGTTTTTCTAGCACAATCTCCGCATCATCCCTCAATCGATCTCCTGTCACCTGATCCTCACCAGCTGCTTTGCCAGTTTGCATTGCTCCTAGGCCTTCTTTACTTCCTATTTCGTTACCGGCAGGATGTCCCATTGCTATGCGCTACTGGCTCTCTGATCGACGTCTCAATCGTAATTGCTATTGTATAGATCTCTTTAGCACACTTTGGCTACTTTGCCAATTTTAGGAACAGCGAGAGTGCATTCGATACTTAATAACAGAAGCGAAACATGCCGTACGAATGCCTGCGATAAAGAAAGCTTCCCTTCATTAACTTGAGCTGCCTGACTTATTCTGGCTGCCTGCTCACGATGTGGAATCCCTCAGTGGAGCTCACGCATGAATTAAGACGGTCAGGCGATCGTAGTAGAGGAGATACCCCTTTTCAATATTAGATTTTTTCTAGATAACGGAAAAAGTCTCTCGCCATCAGCAGAGCGTGGTAATTTCTTAACAGAGACCAGCTACAATAGGCAAGGGTTGACTGCTCATCTGCCTAACAACCAGGAAGAAAAACAAGGAAGTAGTGTCTTCATTGTTATCAATCTTTATTTTAAACGGAGGGGTGCACTGAATGGCTTCAAATGTGTCGTAGACATACACGGGTGTTCATTTTGTAATTGTTATTTATGAGCGTGATATGAAAGACCGGGCAACTTAACCGCTTAGCTAACTCTGAGTTGCTTGCATGAAACTTCTTTGTATCTACTGAGGAGTTTTCTATTTGGAGATTCTCATGATTCGCGGCACAACGGCCAACAACGCTGAAACCGACTCTTCTGCGACACGAGCTTCTTGACGCTGTCGCGTTAATAATTGTCGAATTCTGATGCCAAGTGAATTTCATGATATCGAGCAGTCAAGGGTGTCTGCAAACACTAGGCTGAGGGAAAACTACAATAGCTTCCGAGAAGGTCATCAACCCGGCACATCTTCCACTGTATTTTTGGCGACAGGTTGGAAGATAAGACTAAATATTTAAGGTGCTTAAATCATTAACTGCTGCTATTGGAACGCGCATAGGCACACAAGTGTTCTCCCTCACAGAAGCGATATCAAGGAGGTAGTGCCTGCATGAAGAAATAGCGGCGAAATCGTTGCAATGCTTGCATGATTGAAAATATGGTTTGGCGCCCTTAATATGTTTTAGGGCGCTTGTGATCAACAGTTTCAAATTATATTGTCCGACGTTCTTTTTTTTTTTTTGGCACGCGTCACAACTTACCGCGCAACAGTGGCGCATTTGAGGGCCAAAAACGAAAGGCACGCAGGTTCATCTACTTTGCCGACCTGTTTTCGAATGCTGTTTACTACGCTTCCTCTTTATTTCATTACGTGAGCTTGTTTGACTGCCTAAGTTTTCCATTCTATACTCTAAAATGTTGGAGAATGTACAAGGCTTCTGTTTTTCTCATCTGTTTGAAGAACCTTTTTTCTATTTCTATTCAGAGTAATTGGTATTGCAGCGATTTATTGAGGTCCACAAGAGGAAAATACGAACAGTGAAAATCTAGTCTAAAGTCTAAACCTCAATGGCTTGAGAGTTCGGTTAGTACTCATCGTCTGCTGAGTAGAGTCCCGCCTGCGGTGGCTGCGTTTGGATGGAGGCGACGTGAAAAAGCGCCCGTGCGGTGTCCGATGTCAGAGCACATTGAAGAATCCCGGGCGGTCGAAATTAATCCGGACCACTCTATTTTAGCGCCAGTAAAAACTATATGTCGCGTCAGGTCGATAAAGCTCACAAAACATTTAAATAAAATGCAATGCAATGGAAAGCAATACAACGCCTTCCGAATGATATATTTGTCTTTGTAGTGCAACAGAGCGTAGCTTCTTGAGAAGAAACAGCAACGTTGATAACGGACCAGCGCAAGCTTATCGTTATGTGCAAGGCCGGAATAAGCAAACGGAAACTTTACGAACTGTAAGAGAGCCCGCTTTCTTGATAGCCCTAACGTTGTTTCTGGCTAGAGCGGATGATATGGGCGGCCGAGCTCTGAGAAGCAGCAAAAGCTGTAGCGATAGGCCCCCTGTATATAAACTATCCCGCATCCGAGGAAGCTCGGTTGCCTTCAGTCTTCCGGAGGCGCGCAGCCATCGCCCCGAATTTAAGAGCAGAAATGAAAAACCTTGAATTTCGCTCAGCACTTCTACTGCTGCCTCTGTTCGCCTTGGGTGAGTGCGACTGCAGACCTAAATTTTCGTCACGTGAGGAATAGTTGTATGTCAATGTCCCTAGAGATGGCAGTAGTCATGGGGATGCGCAAAAATAACGTATTTATTGACCATGTACTTCCTCGTACTGTCCATTAACCGCTCTCGCTACATGCGTCGAGCATTGCTTCAGTTATCCACAAATGCGCTTCCATTTTTTTGGTACGTGCCGCGTCTTTGAAGTGAAAGTGGTGATGCTTTCTGCGCCTCACGCGCACTGTCTAAATTTTTCTGAATTTCATTACAAATTATTTATTCCCAACTCGTGTGCGCTTTATAATCAACCTTCGTGGGACCCTCTTCTACATCCTACGCATACAACCCCCCAGCGTCGGCCCCGTATCCCAGCCGACCCTTAGCAAAAAAGATGATGAGCTTAAAATGCAGTTCAAACATATTGTATTATTACATATTTATTTTGCATTTTTTGTCATTATGGTTAAACTGCAATACGAATGCTTTCTAAGTGTACTAGGAATAATGTTTTTAACGTTCTTAAAAACACGTGAAAAGAACATTTTGCCCGCATATTATATTTATAATCCATTAAAAATAAACTAAACATATATATATTTAGATTACATTAGACAAAGCCTAAAATGCACATTTAATGCATTAAAAATATATTCACTTGGGCTAAAAATATCTACAGGCTGGCTTCACAGAATGAGACGGGTTAATGCTTCAACTGCAGAACAAATCGTACACGCGTAGTTATCCATCAAGAAGTGTATACAGCTAGGCATAGGTCGGTATGTGATATTGTAATTTTTTTAAAACTTAAGAGCACGAACAAACATTGAAAAGGAAGAAACTAACCTCCTGAAAATATTTCAAGGAGTTAAATATTCGTTCAACTAATTTTATTTCCAATACGCAATCCACGGGGTGCAATTCAATTCGATATATTCAAAACCAGCACCAGATCGTAATATTGCCACATTGAACCCTTTTATTAAAATGAGTGCTGTCAGACTTTCGCATCACCCTCGCCTTGCGTAATAATGCAGAAAATAAACTCATTGACTGTTTCATTTTGCAGCGTACAGCCGCGATGCTTGCCGAAACTACATTTCCCCTGTTGGGCAGTGTGACGGAGCCTTTCCAGTGCAACGCTACGGCTTCAACAGCGCTACGGGGAAATGCGAAAAATTTATGTCCTGCACTGGCGGAAATGCAAACAGCTTTGCTACAAGGAAAAGTTGCCTTCTCACCTGCAACCGTAAGTTTCTGTTGTTCGCTTCTCGTTCTCTGAGCTACCTCATAATTTAGAGAACGTGTGTTTTAAGGCGATTACTGGCAAAAAACAAACCGTGACTAATCCAAGCATAGCAGAGAACATAAAATTTTTTAATGTTCTCGACAGTCATTGGTTTATCCGCAACGCTGCTAGGAAACATCTTTTAGTGCTACCACAAAGGAAACCGAGCTCTGAAAAGAGCACTGAGTTTTGAAGCTGGATGGTTCTTTCTGTCCCTAGTGTGCCACACTTGATGGAAAGGATTAAGGCGCCCCAAAAATCGCAAAATTTGCTGGTATGCTGCACAAACAACGCAATGCTGAAAAATGATTGCTGGTCGCAAAAACTGGCGCATGTATTTCTAGCCGCTAGTCCAGGCTCAGCGCAAAATTAAAGGTTAGGCCGGGAGGTATTCCGCAAACAGGCATCCCAAGCAGCGCAGGTAATGGGGCCAATATTGGAAATGTATTGGCAATGGCCGGTCCGACAAAGGAGCAGAGTTGAGCCATCCATTTGCAATACTGGGCCGATTACCAGTGCTGCTTGTGACAGGTCGGTCATAGTGCAAGGGCCACGGTAAGTGAAGTATACCGCGACACAAATTTACAACTCATCGACAAACAAATATTACAGTATTTTCTGTATCTTCCTGAAATTTCGCTCATTGAGTATGGAAACACTGGCCGAAGTGCAGCCGAAAACATTTTTATATTACTGAAAATTTTCAACTGCTGCTGCCTCCCTCCGCGGGGCAGAATTAGGCCGTGCGTGCGAGGAGCAAATTGAGGTGGCCCTCCAAGGTGAACACATTCCTTAGGCTCATGAGGAAAGGTCAGGTAGTACACTCCGTTGCGACAAAGAAGAACTTTTTAAAAAGCCTATTCGGCCGGAAAATACGGCACTAGACACAAACTGCATTTTTTTCCCCGTGGCGCGCTTCAGACTTGGCAGTTGTGTAGGCAGGCTTAGCGGATAGGCTGTTTTCGCGTTTCGTTTGAATTTCCCGCTTTCTTCGCTGCATTTTGTGTTTTAGTATCTTAGCGGTGGCTCTTGAATTTTGTTGCTATCGAATGTAGATGCTACATTGCTCAATTAGCATCACGTGATTATGCGACATTGGACCCGGTTGCAGGTCAGAGCATTCATCGCAATCTGCACCATCACAAAGTGCCAGCCTCAAAAGTACGGGAAAAAAAGTTGTAGCACTGGATCTTGAGCCATCCACCTGCACATGTTGCCGACTGATCAAGCATGCACGCTTCCAAGCACTAGCAGAGATATCAGTCCGTTGGCAGGCATGGCTGTGTCGAAATAAAATGTTTCCCCCACATGCGCATCCAATAATATTTTGTAGCCGCAAGTACGGCTGGTAGCCATTCTCGCCATGTGGAAAGAAGGTGGCACAAAGGTTTCGAAGCTTCGTGCTGCTCCTAACCTTAACATTCATTCTTTTTCTTCTTCTATGGAAGTCGTCTTTAGCCACGCGAAAGCACTTCGTGGCACTGGTGTGGTTTCATGCTCTGCTTAGTTTTCCACAATTCCGGACAAAAGCATTTTTGAACGGGGCAGGATTTATAAACACAATTTTTTCATACATTGTTAGGTTTAACTATAGCAATCAACCTATCTGCAGATCTCCCATCGGCAGGGTTGCATTTTTTAACATTTTTGCTATCGTTGAAAACGTTCCCCATTGGTTTTCTACGGCAGTCTGTACTGCTTGAGGTGAGCGATGGAAAAACTTTAAAAGAAAGATATTGCTACCCATCTGAAGATTGGACATTCCAATATTTTCAATATTTCAATATTTTCATAGCAGCACCTTAAACATTTAAAATTTGAAAGTGTAAATATGCTGGACATGTTCCTTTATGCCGCCTTTGGCAACAAGCGTTTTTCTCTCGTTCGCTCAGACCGCTCTGGAGAGTGAGAAAGCAATTGCAGAGCTTTAGGAGCAAGCATCGGGCATTATGGTTGCTTTATATATATATATATATATATATATATATATATATATATATATAGTTGCAGCTGGTCTTGTCACCCTGAGGAAGGACGGTCCTCCGTTCGAAACTGTCGGTATTAAATGAAGATAATTGCAATGTTGTGACCCCTTCTTCTACTATATATATATATATATATATATATATATATATATATATAGAATATTTCAGACATTACACCTGGGTAGGTCACGGACAAATGGTGACAAACGTTAGTACAGGGCGCTTTTTCGTTCCTACTGCGCTGTACCAAAGAAAGTGTCCTGCAGCAATGTGCTCTTTTCGGATTCTGGTTCACCGAATCTCACTTCGGAAGTTTCTTCTGTGCTTGATGAAACTGACTTGGCAAGGCTTCTGTTTGTTTGTAGTGCAGGTCTTTACAGTTAGATATGCACTTAATGTATTTGCATGCGTAAAGTTAGGAGACACTCAGTAACAAAATGTCGCGTGTTGCCATAGTCTTTCGAGCACAACGTCAAGCGTTGTGGTAGGGCATCCGCCTAGCATTCGGGAGTTGCTGGGTTCGATCCCGAGCGCCACCGGGTACCCACCGTTTTTCTAATAGGCACAAGGTTTCCTTCGGCGTAGTTTCATTTCATTTCATTTATTGATCCCTTAAAGGCCCGAAGGCATTACATAAGGGAGGGCATATTGGTTTCCAACGGCGATGATGGGAACATGCATAACAATAAAAAGAACAAACATACAAACAAACATAAAAGGGGTTGCAGTCATATCAGGGTTTCCCAGCAGGTGGTACATCATTTAATAAAGATATGTCAAGCAATACTCGCTACAAAGAGCGCAGAAGTGATCAACATTTATGTGAGGTGAATTTTTATTTTCTCGTGGAATGTTTTGTGGTCAGTGCATGCAGCAATGTCGTTAGGCAGTGACTTCCATAGTGCTATTGCGTTGGGGAAAAATGAGTTGTTGTAAGCTGACGTGTGGCCACTGATGCGTGCTATCAGGTTACCGTGACTAAGCCGGGAGGACGTTCGTAGTGGGGCGGTTAATAGAGCGTGCCGTGATCTTGTGTTATGATAAAATGTATGAAGTAAGCATAGGCGGGAAACGACGCGGCGTGATTCCAGTGTTGAGAGACGGAGGGACTGCTTGAGGGCGGTGACACTGGCTTCTCTTGAGTAACATGAAGTGATGAACCGAGCTGCACGATTTTGGATTGATTCCAATTCGATGGTGAGATACGATTGCCATGGGTGCCAGATGGATGATGCATACTCTAATTTTGGGCGCACAAATGTTTCATACGCGAGTTGTTTTATGTTAGGGGATGCAGATTTCAGATTCCTTCTCAGGTAGCCAAGTGTGCGTGAAGTGTACGAGCAAATGGTTCTAATGTGGGTGACCCAAGAAAGTGTTGATGTGAGATGTACACCTAGATATTTGTAAGATTTTGCAACGGTTATAGGGACTGATGAAATGCTGTAAGTGTGATTCGTCAAGGTGTGTTTGTGAGTGAAGGACAACGATTTGCACTTAGTAAGATTTAAAGGCATCTACCACTTTTCACACCATGATGCAATAACGTCAAGGTCCTGTCGCAAAGTGAGGTTATCGGTTGGGCTACTTATTACATTATAGATGACACAATCGTCCGCAAAGAGTCGCAATTTGCATTGAATATTAGAGGGCAGGTCGTTGATGTATATTAAGAAGAGTAATGGTGATAACCCGGCCCCTTGAGGGACACCAGATGTTACATCTGTTAAGGGTGACTGGATGTTATTGGCGGATGTGAACTGCGAGCGTCCTTTTAGAAAATGTTCGAGCCAGCATATCAGATTAGCAGGAATTCCCAGGAACGAAAGTTTCGCAAGAAGATGGTTGCGAGGTACGCGATCAAATACCTTCGAGAAGTCTAAGAAGATTGCATCTATTTGGAGGTTATCATCTATGGCCTTAAGGATGTCTTGGGTGAACTCTGCCAGCTGGGTTTCGCATGAAAATGATTTCCTGAAGCCATGTTGATGAGGATAAAAGAAATTAATTGAATCAAGGTGAGACATTAAGCTTGATGATATAATGTGCTCTAGAAGTTTAGAAGATATGCCACTTTATGCTAGGAAGGGATATTGGACGATAGTTAGCTGGGCATGCGCGATCGCCTGTTTTGAAAATGGGAACAATTTGGGCTATCTTCCAATCGTCAGGAATGATTCCGGTGTCTAAAGATTGGGTAAATATTAGGTGTAGTATCTGGCTTGATAATGATAGAGTGTTTTTAAGTAGTTTACTGTTTATTTGGTCACATCCTGCAGATGATGAGAGCTTGAGTGAACTGATTAATTTGGAGATTCCTTCGGGGCTAATTTGAATTTCCGGCATTTCTTTTTGACTATTGGTTTGCAAAACTGTGGGTGTAGAATTGCTGACAGGCGAAAACACAGATGAGAAGTAGTCATTTAAAAGTTTTGCGCACTGATTAGTATCAGCTGGTTCGCCATCAGGTCCTACAAGATCGAACCGATTAGATTTATGTTTAGGGGAGAGGATACGCCAGAATTTGGTAGGATTTGTTCTGAGAATGGATAGCAAGTCAACAGAGAAAAATTTATCTTTCGCAGCACTCAATTGATTTAAATATATACTCGCGCAGGCGTGGTATCTTTCCCATGCTTCTTGTTTTTGGCTTAGTTTAGCGGAACGATAAAGCCGTTTTTTCCTACTAAGAAGGTGCTCCAAGTTTTTGTTAAACCAAATATTGTTGGAATCCGATTTGACGACAATGTTTGGGATGTACTTATTTTTTAGTCGCAGCATTGTTGACTTGTAACTTTCCCAGTTTTCGTGAACTGTGTTGGTTAGATAAGAACCTAGGAAGTCGGTGAAAAAGAATGAAAGTTCCTTATTTATGGAATCGAAGTTACCTCGCTTATAGTCAGTGATTAATTTTTTCGTAGGTGATCGCCTGTTGGAATGTAATGACGTGCAAATGTGCAGAAACATGTGATCGCTGAGGCCCGGAAGCAGAGTTACACTGTGAATGTTGTCTGGGCAAGATGTCAGTAACAGGTCAAGAGTGTGAGTACCTCTTGTGGGGTGTGTGATGGCTTGATGCAGGTTGAAGTCAAGTGTTAAGTCAAGAAATTGTTTCGATTCTTTGGAAGGTGAATGACTAGATACAGAGAGAGAAGCCCAGTTTATATGTGGATAGTTAAAATCACCGAACAGAAAGATGTTCGAATTCAAATATGTGTTTTTAATCGCCGTTAATGCGTCATGAAGAGAGTCACAGAAGGATGAATCGCTGTCTGGTGGCCTGTAACAAATGCCCAATATTTCTTTCAATCCGAAGTTGTGCACGCATACCCAGGTTAGTTCTAGTTTGCTGTCGTGACAGGTGAGTGATGATGATAGGGTGTTTCGGATGGCGATAAGCACTCCTCCGCCCCTCCGTCCGCGCCGATCACGACGATAAAGAACGTAGTTCCCGTTTGAAGGGAGGATTTCAGTATCTTTCACGCCTTCGTGTAGCTACGTTTCTGTTAGTAGGACAATGTCAGCACCAGTGTCGTCGATAAGGCTGTACAGTTTATCTCGTTTTGGTAAAATGCTCCGTATGTTAGTGAAGACGATATTGAGATGCTTGGAACGTGAAGGGTGGGGGCGATTTAGTAGCGTAGCATGTTTTGCGGGGTGTCAATCGGTGCTTTGTGATGGTTTGTTGGAGAGCTGCTCGGATTGAGCACGACCAGCTGGCTGTTTTGCAGACTCAATTACGCTATCAGGCACAGGGTCGTACACATAGCATTTATGCCCTACATGAAGCTTGTCAACGTTTAGCTTGAATGCGCATTTTTTAGGCCGAATAAACTATCAATTTAGAGCGAGCGAGACGTGTGGCAAAAGCAAAATCTTCTCTGACGGCGTAACTTGTATCTTTCAGTTTGGGACCGCAGGCTAGGATGGTGTCTTTGGTTTTAAAGTGTGCTAATTTAACAATGATAGGACGTTTTTTTTCAGCATTAAATTTACCTAAACGGTGGGCACGCTCGATGCTGGTGGGGGCTATCTCGATGTCAAGTTCATTCGAACAGAATGACAAGACTTTTGTTTCAGATTCTGCCCAGGATTCATTTTCAGTGTCTTCAAGGCCTAGGAAGAGCCAATTGTTTCGTCGCATTCGATTACTGGTATCAATACTTGCGGCCTTTAAGACTGCTATTTCATGTTTAAGTTCGCCTGTTTCGTTCAGGTTGGTGTGTGTGCTCAAGTTCTGTTGGGATGTTTCCAGCGCAAGCACGCGGTTTGTTAGTGAGGATATTAACTTTTCATGGGCTATTTGGGTAGTACGTAGCTGTTTCAGCTCAGTACTGAAGGCTGCGTGTTGTTCCTCAAGGCGCTGCAGAGCGTCCAGGATAGCTTTATCATCCTTCTTGGGAGGGCCTGGGTTAAGTTCCACATCGCCTGACAGCAAGAGCAATAATCGCGACAACATTCCAAGCGCCAGCATATCACAACTGAGAAGCATAACACCACGCCAGTCGACAAAATTGGGGCACGACACCGCGACAAGGCAGCGGTTGCTACTTCGGTATTCTTTACAAGGTAAGTAACCAACCTGGAACAGGAGGATGGCCGTAAACATGGTGCGGCGAACGGTGTCGGGCCCCAAGTGGCTGGCGCAGCTGCTTTGCTTAAGTAGTGCCCGATCCGGTCTTGTGACTGGTGACGTTGGCGATGCGGTACGTTGCCAGGCGAAGTGCTGTATTCGGGCTGGATTCGAGTTCGCGGCGACTGGAGGGGGTTCTAGCCAAGGCGGGTTCCACTTTTTAGCTCCACTCAGGGTGAAGGCGGTAGTTGAAGGCTGGTAATCCGAGGATGGGCACGCACTGGAAGGCAGCCAGCACGTCAGCATCTGGAACAGGAGGATGGCCGTAAACATGGTGCGGCGAACGGTGTCGGGCCCCAAGTGGCTGGCGCAGCTGCTTTGCTTAAGTAGTGCCCGATCCGGTCTTGTGACTGGTGACGTTGGCGATGCGGTACGTTGCCAGGCGAAGTGCTGTATTCGGGCTGGATTCGAGTTCGCGGCGACTGGAGGGGGTTCTAGCCAAGGCGGGTTCCACTTTTTAGCTCCACTCAGGGTGAAGGCGGTAGTTGAAGGCTGGTAATCCGAGGATGGGCACGCACTGGAAGGCAGCCAGCACGTCAGCATCTGGAACAGGAGGATGGCCGTAAACATGGTGCGGCGAACGGTGTCGGGCCCCTAGTTCTCGGATTTTCTGGGGTGAAATGCTTGGGAAAAGTTCCTTCGACAAACCGTTGCGTTGTCGGGCCAGTGGTTCGTGAAGCGATAGTCTTATGGCAGAGTGGTTTGGTCCATGAACCTTATCCCAATGATCGCACCCCAGCAAAGCTGAACACCAGTCCGGAAGAAATCTTGTACCCATTATAAAACAGGGCGGCACCCCGCGGCACTTGTGATCAAACCCTGCACCTCCCGAATGCTATGCGGATGCCCCATTATATGGCCACCGCTTCGGTTCGGTTTCCTTCATGTGCACGGAGGAAAACAGCGCGTAAGCACGACGACAGGACTCGAACCGCAAGGACGAGCGCTTACTGTCAACTGAACGCTGAGCGTTAACACACACTTGTTTAAAAAAAGACTGGGTGCGACTGGTGCCAGGCCGCGGACAGACGCATTATATTGAAGTCCGCTCTAAAGCGCAAGAGTTCGCAGTATCGATGCTCGAAGAAAATTCAGGGTCTTTCACCGATGACTATCAACAATATTTGAAAAGACGCTGGTTCAGTAATAGTGAATTGTTAAATGTTTAACTTTTAATATTATGATCCTTGTTAGCATCCTTGGGAAGCTTAATTAATAGCCAATTTATTATCCATATCACTTTCTGAAACATTGAGAAAGCCATTCTCGAGAATGCAATTTTTGAAGCTCTAAAACTGGGACGCGCTTTTATGCTCCGCCTAGGGACCTGACGTGACACCGTTAATGCGTTAATGCCCATATGGGAAGAGCTCGCAGGCAGCCCACGCCAGTGTCCTATCACTGTTGGTTCGGCGTAGACATCCTGCTGGGAGCAGCATTCACTCGCGCCGAAGAAGACCGACTGCTTGACGAAAGTACGCGCACTGACATGTGCCTTGTAACGGCTGTGCGCACTGCTTCGCGGCTTCAGAACCGCCAGCACCGTCGTACCGTCCCGTACCCACTGATGTGCCATCCGGGGTGACTCCAAGCGCCCTGTAGGCATTTGACGTCGCCCAGTGCACAGGCCACCTTCACGCAGCCGAAGTAGTGCAGTCAGTGAGCGAGCGCTGATGACTGGCATGCAGTCCCTGGAGCAGATTTGTAGTTATTTCGAGAGCGCTGGAAGATCCATCCAGCCGTGAACCCGGCACAGACGCGAAAAGTAGCGACACAGAACCTCATGGCGTGAGAGGCTCAGCAAATGGATACTGAAGGTAGTTGAAGACAGTCAACGGGCGATAGACAGTTATTAGATGACAGGCAACTAAACATAAATGACAATTTGTAGATACTAATATATACCGAAAGACAATTTGTGCCTCCTAATAAATAGTTAGCCAGACCTTATTAGTAACAATTGACGCTAATGGCTACCTAGCGTACTTAAGTAGCACAAAAAGCGCGGGAATGGTTTCGCATTAACCGCAAGTAAGGATCTTAAGTAAATCTTTGAATTTTTTAAACCTTTAGCGCGGTAAAGTTTATTTTTCCACAGCGTTGAACACGATGAAGCACCCATTCCTCTGACTTTTTTCGGTATGCGCAAATGCATCCCGAGTATTGCACAAAATAGCTTTGGTTTGGTTTATGGGGTTTAACGCCCCAAAGCGACTAAGGCTATGAGAGACGCCGTAGTGGAGGGCTCCGGAAATTTCGACCACCTGGGGTTCTTTAACGTGCACTGACATCGCACAGTACACGGGCCTCTAAAATTTCTCCTCCAAAGAAATTCTAGCCGCCGCGGCCGGGATCGAACCCGCGTCTTTTGGGTCAGCAGCCGAGCACCATAACCGCTGAGCCACCGCGGCGGCATTGCACAAAATAAGCCGCTGCATTCTAGTCGGCAAGTTTCTCTTAACGCCTCTGGCCATAAGCTAAACTTTAAATTCGATAGGGGAAGATAATCACGAAACTGCTCTCGGTTAATGTTCTTGGAAACAATTTGTTGTTAATCGCTAATTTTATATTAATTTTGAGAGAAAGATTGCCATAAATTTAGCAATTTTTATGAAGCGGAGGGGCAGGGACTCCTGCTACGAGAAGCGCCTGCTACTATTTGGTATTGTTTGGTAGTATACGCCGGCAGCTGCATTTATTATCTCTGGAATGATGATCCGCATGTACTGAAGGAAATGCAGGTCAGCCAAACAGGCAGGGAACAAGTTATTGACAATGGAGGAGGCACAGGTAGCTTTGCCAGCGTTTTATTTTTGAAAAAACATGAGGCAGGAACAGATAACGTGCACAGAAAAACGAATCAGATAACGTGCACATGAATACTTTATCCGTTAGTTGAAAAGCATACAGGCATGCGAGATGTTGTCTTCAGTACGATTCCTTCCGCTGTACGCATGGAAAATAATTCGCGATTGTCTCCACCATTCAGATGTTTTGTTCGAGTACGCAGATATGTCTTTTTCCATGCTGACAGATTATAGATGCTCGAAAATTACTAGACGGGGAGTTACGTGGCACAGCCGAGTGGCAATTTGGTGGGCTAGTTTATGCGTGACTTGTAGCGAAAGAAGCACTTAGAATACGGAGCGCAGACTAGGTAGCAACAGTATGTGTCGCTTTTTTGCCTGCTATTTTGACCAGATGACAAAGACTGTGTGATTGGTAACGGAGTGTTCCTTCGCTGCGCCCTGTGTTAATTTCAATGAGAGGCGTTCTAAATGAAGCTCCTGAATGGACGTTACTAATGTACCAGGAGCTAATTTCCAATTTTTTCTTTATCTTTTGCAGCAAGATCAACGTGCTTGAAGGAAACAGAACTGCATAGTTCGAGGTTCTACGTATCCTACTTTTATGACGCCGTAGAAGACGAATGCAAGAAAACCGAGACATTCACTAGAAAAAAAACTTTTTGGCCAGTCAAGAACAGATTCTATACCAAGGAACACTGCGAAGAAGAATGCATGCCTCGTGTGCGCAACACCTACACCCTGCTAGGTCGCCTCTTTGAATACTGAAAATTTGGTACGAAGTAAAAAAACTACACCTGTATTCACTAAGGATTAATAAAGGAAGGATCACGCTCAACTTCTGGAAACCCTCTGAACAGATTTCATGTGTTTGTACCACCTGTCTCCGCTAGGGGGATGGGTGGCGCATTGCGCGACCGACGTGAAGCCACCGGAAGTTAAAGGCCTTGTCCCGGAAGTCAGCCGTTGACAGTGCACGAAATGGGATATTAGCGTGGTTTTTCAGTTGCATTTCGCACTTCGTCTTTTCCTGATCCACATTTTCTTTTTCATAAATATGCCTACCTGTTGCGACATGAAATGCGCCAGGAAACCAGAATATTCTTCTGGAAAGACGTTTCAGGAATGAGGGTTCTTTGCAGCCGAATGGGACGACACTAGCAGACGACAGCTCACCGCTAAACACAAAACGCAGGGAGCCCTGTCGGCTGTGCTCTATGTCGTTCAGCAGCGCTAGTGTGGACTACGCTGAGCATTATTATATGTACTGTCTTTGTCAAAAGTTTAGAGCCCAGGGGGTTCACTTCCAAGCTTTATACTGGGACTCCAGGAGCATTCATGGAAGTCCTACTTATTGCAGGAGGCAGTACCAGAAATCTTCTCATGTGCAGGAAATTTGGAACGCTGGAGATGCATTAAGAACGACACAGTGCGGCTCAAAAGAAAACCCCCTGGGCTTCAAACTTTTGACAAAGGCTGTACGTTCCCATGTTCAAAGACCTAAGTTACATCATCAATTTTATTTATTTATTGATACTGTCAGCCGTCAGGCCGTTACAGGGTGGAAACAGATGCATATGTTCACACAGCCACAATTCACACAGTCACAAGTATAAACAGTACACAATTCAAAACAGTCAAATTGAAAACGACAATCATCGCAACACAGCTGTCCTGCACTGCAGATACAGGCCTAAAGTACAAACGCTAGTGGGTAAATATTTTGGCTTACAACCATAAAATAGCAGTAGAGAAGCAAAACGTATGAAAAGAAAAACAAAATTACAGGGATGTCTATTCAGGTAAGTGACGGTACAAGCAATTCTCAAATTTGGGGAGATTGTCTATTTGCAGAAGGGCCTGAGGCAGGGAATTCCATTCTGTTATTGTTCTGGGGAAAAAGGAGTATTTAAAACAGTTAATGCGGGCCATCATGGGTGTAACCTGGTAACTGTGAGAGCTTCTGCTTCGAATGCTTTAGACATGTCTAGGCAAACTGCATCCACTCTATCCATATTGTTTAAAGCTTTTGAAAAATCATGCAGTGTTTCTACAAGTTGGCTAACAGTAGAGAGCTTGCGCCTGAAACCATGTTGATTGGGATTTAGTTTGTTAGTGTCTTCAAGATATTTGGATAAGCAGATTGCCACGACGTGCTCAAGCATCTTGCAACAGGAGGAGGTGATAGAAATAGGTCTGTAATTGTCGGGAACGTGCTTACTTCCAGATTTGTGTACTGGAACTATCCTATCCTGCAGCCAGTCATTTGGCAAGGAATGTTGCTTCAGTGATGCATTGAATATGATAATTAAATATTTTGCGATCCATTCCGCGTATCTTCTTAGGAACTCATTAGGAACAAAATCAGGACCGGAAGACTTTTTTGTATCTAAATTAAGGAGCAGGGAAAATATTCCTTCATAGGACAAGGTAATAGCGGGTGTGTCAGACGGCGGGGAGCATAATCCGTTATAGAATTCTGGGGCATAGAGTTAGAAGGGCTAAATACCGAATGAAAATAGGCATTACATCTGTTAGCGGTTTCTGATTTATCAGTAACTACACAGCCATCCACTGTAAGAAACTCCATTTTTTCCCTCGAGGGTGAAAGGTGACGCCAAAAACGCTGTGGGGAAGTTTTCATAAATTGGGTGAGCTTTTCTGAAAGATACCTATCTTTTGCTGTCAATAACTTCTCTTTAAGCATCGAAGATAGGTGCGAAATTTCATTTTGATTCCTTACTCTGTTGCGTTTTCTCCGCTTTATCCTTCGCTTTAGCTGGATTATTTCACGATTTATCCAAGGGTTACGTTTATTTATCGTTTTTTACGTTGCGGAACAAACTTTTGTAGGCAGTACATGATTATATTTTTAAACCTCTCCCACAAAGTGTTGACGTCATCCTCCCCGTGGTAAGAATCCAAGGTCATTTCCAAGTAGTCTATGATGCTGATATCATCAGCATTCGAAAAATCGCTAACAGAAATAGTTCGCCTTTTCGTTTTTTTCAGGTGGTCTAAGCCGTTTGAAAGAAACTAAAACAAGGTTATGGTCAGAAAGCCCTTCCTTAACGGACACATCATATTCAGTTATTTTGCTGCTTACAAAACCCAAGTCCAATATTGGCCTGAATGTGCGAATGTGAATGTGAATGGGCCTGAATGTGCGAAGGGATAGCTGGAAACCTTCTTCGACTGTCGACGTTCTCAGTCGCCATTTTAACGAGCATTGGTTAGCCTTTTTTTTCTAGTTTTTCTGACTTGCATATTTTCTACGTTCTTTACCGCTGCTGTTGCCGCTGCTGCTACCGTTTCAGCTTTTTGTTTTTGCATCCTCTCTGTTTACCTGACTTTGTACAAGCTCCAATTTTCTGTGAAGATGACCAAATCACTGAGAGCCTTTTCAAGAGTTACGGGAAGACATTAAGACTGAACTCAAGGCTCCCAAAGAGTAAGTTGAGCGTGACTGTCGTACGGAGGAGTGAGGGGCTCATACTAACCTAGAAAAAATGAAAAAGAGCATGAACTTCATCAGTACGAGCCTCGATGAGGCATTTCAATGGCACTTCGGTTGAGCCTAGTTTGTACAGCCCCATTCAAAAGTATACAGCCCAAGGGGTTTCCTAGTGAAGTCAGCAGCATCCTCGTTATGCATGCTTAGCGACTGTAATCTCTCGAAAGAAAAATGGCTGTGCGTCATCAATCCTCCCAAGGTTTGGATTGTTTGATGTGTTAGGGAGCCGCGCTAAAGAGCTCAGAAGCAAACCCCTTGGGCTATATACTTTTGACGGGGGCTGTAAATGTTACTGTTAAGGTGAAGGATGCGCAAACATGGGACGCCTGTATGTTTCTCTGTGTCTCTTCGTTGTGGATCGTTCCGTGTTTTCGCAACCTTCATCTTAACACTAGATGAGGCAAACTGGAGCCTTCAAGCAAGCTCTACTAAGTGAGATTTGACATAATAATGTTCACGGAAACATGGGGGGCACCGCACCGCTACGAGCATGGTCACGAGAATGCCCTTCTTCTTGCTGCAGGTTGGTTATTTGCCATGCGCATCTTGTACTGGCTCTAGCGATCCATGCTTATTTGCGGTGTCGTGCCCCTCAGACACAGTCAAGCGTTGCCAAGCGTTTTTGTGTCGATGCTTACTTTCCCTCGCCGTACAAGCTCACTTTGTCTCCCTGCTTCTTGTCCTGTCAGGCGACATCGAGTTAAATCCTGGTCCTCCTCCGTCTCTTGATTCTATTGCTGAAAGTTTGTCACGCTTAGAACTTGCACAGAATTCCGTTCTGTCTGAACTTGCAGTGATTCGTGCTTCCCAGTCGCATTTCCAAAGCTTGGCCAGTAGCCTCTCATCGCGCGTCGATGCTCTCGAAAAAATCGTCGCAATAAGGCAGTGCAATGATGTCAGTCCAACGCCTAATTCAAACCCGGCTATTCACAGCCTTTCATCTGAAATTCGAATCCTCAAAGAAAAATGTGACGACTCCGAAAACCGACTTCGCCGAAATAATCTGCTGTTCTTCGGACTGCCCGACACGGCGGATGAAACATAAGAGCAATCTGAAACGGTCGTGATTTCTTTCTGCTCAGATAAGTCGTGCACATCAATCGATTCCGCCAACATTGAAAGAACGCGTCGCTTAGGCCGCTTCGAGAAAGGGAAACAACTGCCAATAATAGTCAAATTCTCGCATTTTAAAGATAAATGCAAAATCCTTTCTGCTGGCCCTAAGCTCAAAGAAACTGACTTTTCAATCCGTGAAAATTTTTCAGTGCGTGTGCGTACAGCTCAAAAGAAACTTCGTGGGTTCGGCAAGGAAAGTGGTTTAAAATACAAAGTAAGATATGACAAGTTATCCATGGGAGATAAGCAGTTTGTCTACGATGCGAATACTGATTCCGTGGTAAAGCATCGGTCATAGCGGTGGTGGTGGTAAAACTTTATTTCCAACAGCAGGGGTCCTGAAGGACACTCGGCTAGGCGCCAGGTGTAGAGGGCAGCTCCCACGTAGACACAGAGAGCCCGAAGCTCTGCGCCGCCGCGCGGGCCTCCTGAACAGCCCGAAGTTGGTCGTGAAGTGAAGCACTTTTTAGTACTTTGTCCCAATGTTCCTTGTTCTCGGCGTAGGCGTCACTCGATGCACAACCGCACAGCATATGGGTCAAGTCTACACGTTCACTGCACTGTTCACACACATGTTGTCCGTCGTAGTCTGGGTCGATGTGCTTCATGCGCCAGGGGTTGGGGTATGAGTTCGTTTGGAGCAAGCGTAACGTGACCGACTGGCTGCGGGTTAATTTCTTATCCAGGAGGGGAAACACTCGTCTGCCTAGATAAAAGTGCTTAGTGAGCTCGTGGTACGTGAATAATTGATCCCTGTACTCGATATGTGGAGTAGCGGGGGAAACCGGAGGGACGCGGCCGATGAGCCCTCGCGCTGCCTCGTGTGCGATCTCGTTGAGATTCCGCAGGCCACGTACTACTTTTCTTTTCGGCCACGTACTTTTTTGGCAACACGTACTTTTCTTACGGTGGAAGCTTCTACCAGCAGACACGGGACAAGGCAATGGGAGCGTCGATATCCGTTACAACGGCCAATTTAGGAATGGAAGCCTTGGAAGAAAAGGTACTATCCACCTTCAATCCTGCATCGAAAGTCTACTACCGCTACGTGGACGACTGCTTCTGTATTTTGAAGAAGCAAGACGTCTCACGCTTCCTGGACAGCCTAAATGCCCAGAATGCGCATATACAGTTCACCCTGGAACTTGAGAATGACGGCGCATTACCTTTCTTGGATGTACTGGTCCGCAGGGATGAGGGCGCCCTCACCTTCTCGGTCTATAGGAAGCCGGCGCACACAGGTCGCTACCTCAATTTTTTGTCTTGTCATCCGGCCGGCCACAAGACGTCAGTGGTATCATCTTTAATAACACGTGCCGTACGCGTCTGCTCAGATGACAGCTCATTACAGAGAGAACTGAAGACGATCCACCGTGAGCTGACTTGCAATGGCTATCCTAGTCGCTTTATAGGCAAATTTGAAAAGCGGATATTTGATGTGATATACTCAAGCGGAGATGTGATATATTCAATTCCCCTGTCGTGCGGCAACATTTATATAGGGCAAACAGGGAGATGCCTGAACACAAGGCTACAAGAGCACAAAAGGAACCTAAGGGACCCAAACTCAGGGGAACTCGCCTTACACTGTAGCCAGTGCGAGGGCTGCACCCCTGCCCTTGAAAGAACGGTTATTATTCGCAAGTGTCGGGACACCACCACAAGGTTGATAGCAGAAGCTCTGGCAATATCAAAATACGCAGATAAGTGTGTCAGCAACCCCTCTGTGCGCCTTAGTGAAAAAGAAATGTCATTTCTGAACGCCAATGATAGGACGAAAGATTGGAGGAACGGGAGACAATTCCGATAATGGTGCCACGAATGCGTGAGGTGATGTGTTGGTCTCTGTTTTGTTGTTTTGTACCTAGTTCTTATATAGGCTGGCTCAGAGCAATAAAACACAGTTGTTAGTCAGCGCTTGTGTTTGCCTCCTTCTCGTCTGGTCCTTGTTACTGCTGCGCTGCAATTTTCCAGTTTTCCGGATATTGAAGCCGGAAACACAGACCGACAAGACGTTCCAGGCACGCGCAGCCATCCCTTACGTGCGGAGAATCAGCCAGGTACTATCGCGCGTATTTTCAAAATACGACCTGCGCATTGCCCCCATCCCGACCAGCAAGCTCCGTAACCAGCTCGTGAACGTGAAAGATAGACTGCAGATTGAAGAGTATCCGGGCGTCATATACCAGATACCATGCGCTGACTGCCCCCAGGTGTACATTGGCGAGACGGGAAAGTTCACAAGATGGCTCAATGAACACAAACGTGACGTAAGAAACAATAATCACGCGACTAACGCCATTGCACAGCATGTGCAAGAACATGGTCACGCGATTGACTGGGACCACGCCACTGTCGTCGCGAAGGGAAGGAACGTGTCATCTCGGCGCCTACTGGAGTCTCTATTCATCCAGTCGACACCAGCTACCATGAACCGGATGCAAGGAAATATGCCACCAATATACGCACGCTCGTTACGTCACGTGTTGCGTATATAAGTCGCGGCGCCTCCTGTCCCGCTCAGTGATCAAGGAACCCGTACCAGGTTCCGAAACGTCTCAAATTTCTTGACTTGGTCAGTGACCGTATTCTTTTTCCTTTAACTCAATGCCTGACCAGACGTATTTTCGTCGAACTATTGATTATATACTCGCATATTACATCTCACCTTAATTCCAACCCTTTCTTCTTCAAAAAGCAGCATGGCTTTCGTCACGGCTATTGATGTGAATCACAGTTATTTGAGTTTACCATGAACCTTCACTTAAACCTTGATTCTTTGTTCCAAACCGATGTCATCTATCTTGATTTTTCCAAAGCATTCGACTGTGTCCCGCATCAACGTCGTATGTTCAAACTTTCAGGTCTTCACCTTCACCCACTTGTTTTAGACTGGATTCACAATTTTCTCACAGCTCGCTCTCAGTTCACCGTAATAGGCGGACTTCCTTCAAATTCTACTTCCGTCTCCTCCGGAGTACCACAGGGGTCTGTGTTGGGTCCGCTTCTCTTCTTAATATTTATTAACGACCTCCCACACATCTCATCCCCTATCCGTCTTTTCGCAGATGAGTGCATTACCTACCGGCGTATAAATACTAAAGACGATCAAGCTGCCCTCAAAAACGATCTGAAGCTCATCGAAAATTGGTGCTCTTTGTGGATGATGGTACTGAATATTAGGAAGTGCAGTTTTATGCAAATTTCTCGGAAACTCTCCAATTTAACTTGTTCTTACTCTTTATTTTCTGAGGACCTATTTCAAGTTGAATCTTATCGTTACGTTGGCATCACAATCAATAGCAAATTAACTTGGTTTATCATATTACAAAAATCACAGCCGACGCTTGACGTACACTTGATTTTATTAGAAGATCACTTCCCTCTTCCCCCGCTAACATACGTAAACTGGCATACGAAAGTTTTGTCCGCAGTAGGCTGGAGTATGCATCCGCGATCTGGAGTCCTCATCAGTCCTACCTAATTAACATGCTGGAAGCCGTCCAGAACCGTGCAGTACGCTTCATATCGTCAACATACGACTTTCATTCCAGCGTAAGCGCCATTAAATCATCACTTGACCTCACTTCCTTAGCTCTCTGACGAAAAGTTGCGCGCCTTTGTTTGTTCCATAAGTTATACTTCAATTTCCCCTATCTCCGTGGTTCCCTTATATCTCCCCCCTTTCGTACATCGCGCCGCCTTTTTAATTCAAATAGCGTCCAACGACTTTATGGCTCCACCAACGCTTTTAACAAGTCCTTCTTTCCGACCGCAATTGAAGAATGGAACCTTCTGCCCGACTCATTAACAAGTGTGCACGTTGCGACAAGGTTTAAGGCGATGTTGTTAGATCACCTGGGCTGACATGTCTTTTTTTTTCGATTTGTGTTTATATGAAATCCTTTTTCCTGTATTGAGTTTTGCTGCCCTAACCTTTCGCCGACGTGTGTGGTGCTTGTGGCCTAAAGGCATTTTTTACATGCACCGTTCTAACTATCGCGTTCTTTGCTTCTCTTTATGTTCCTATATTGCATTGTTATATTTTTGTGACCTTTGTTTTCCACATCAACCTTGTATACGCTCCCCCCTTATGTAATACCCCGACAGGGGCCTTTAAGGGACAATAAATGATGATGATGATGGTACAACATTGACACAGAATACCTGATACTACCAGGTTATAATCGTTTTGACATGAACCGTACAGAGAGCACAGGCGGCGGCGCATCCCTTCTTAGTTCCACGCCGGGTTATGATATCGTACACAACTGTAGGGCGATCTGTGAAAATTGCGAATTTCTATGTATTACAATGGTGGCAACCTTTCTGTGTCCTGTACAGACCAACCAACGGGAGCTTTTCTGGATTTATAAGCTTTTTGGCTCCCTGCTATCCTACGCCATTGAAAAAGCAGGTGTTCTAACAATCACTGGTGTTATGAATTTAGATATATCCAAAAAGAAGCTAGTCCTACTACTCAGTTTTTATTGGCAATGCAAAGCAGCGGTTTCCGCAATGTCATTAGTAGTCCGACATGAATCACTTCCTCATCATCAACTTTCATCATCATCAAGCATTTCAGACCATCACCTCGTGAGCGTATCGATAGATTTAGTTAAGTCCCCTTACCACAACAAAAAAGCCAGTCACGTACGTTGTTTCAAGGATTATTGTAGGGCTGATGATGCCGCAGTGATTGAACATATGGAAACTTGTTTATCGAGCTTCAATGATAATGATGATGTCTGCAAGCTGTGGGAGCGATTCGTCGAAATGTGTCAATATTGTCTAAATGCCTTCGTTCCAAATAAACGCAAAAAAAGTTCACAAACGCACACCTTGGATGACGTGGAAGATTATTCAACTGAAGCGAAAACTAAAAAGATATAAGAAAAAAAACCACCAGTCAAGTCAGATTAAAACGCTTAAAAATAATCTTGAACGCGCGGTTCGTGAGTCAAAAGACTTGTACTTTAACACAACGTTACCCAGTTTTGTTAAAAATGACCCAAGTAAATTTTGGAACTTCCTGAGTGACAGCAAGAAACATATCTCAAAAATAACAGCGGAGGGAGATACTTTGACTGATCCGATTGACATTGCACGCCATTTTAATTCTTTTTTTCACAGCGTATTCTCTGAAGCAGGTGTAAAAACTGTACAAAGCGCGTCATATTTTCCTGTATCGGAGGTTGACTTTGTTAGCCTCCCTGGTGTATTTGCTTTGCTTTTAGAACTGAAACCTAAAACTTCTTCTGGTCCTGATAATTTAGGAAATGTATTTTTACGACGCTATGCCGAAATAATTGCGAAGTTTCTTTTTGTGTTGTTGAAAAAATCTCTGCTGTCATCAAAACTTCCGGTTGAATGGAAGACTGCTCGAGTTATTCCCATCTTTAAAAAAGGTGACTGCACATTACTACAAAGTTATCGTCCTAATTCTTTAACTTCCGCATGCTGTAAAATGCTCGAGCATAATATTGCTAAACATATTGCCACGCGCCTAACGCGCCGCGCGGTCTCCGCGCTGAGTCGAAGATGACGACGAAGCGGTGGTGGGCTCTCGTGGCGCGCTGTTCTGTTCTGTGTCGTGGAAGCTGGCTCCATAATTAAAAAAAGGCTCCCGGTCTTGGATTCTTCCCGACGTCTACCTTCACGGCTCCTCTGGTCGTGACAATATTAACAAATTTCTTGAAGAACACTCCATATTAAGCGACTTTCAGCATGGGTTTAGAAAGAGCTATTCTACAATAACACAATAAGTTACAATAGTACACACTTTTGCTAAAACACTGGATATGAATGGCCAAATAGACACCATATTTATGGATTTCAGCAAAGCATTTGATAAAGTTCACCACGGAAAACTCATTCAAAAACTAAAAACATTAATCTTCCAGACATTTTAATATCGTAGATTCAAGATTACCTCACGAATAGAGTGCAATTTGTTTCAGTCGATGGGTGCAGCTCCAGTTGTCTCCCAGTAACCTCTGGGGTGCCCCAAGGAAGCGTCTTGGGGCCTTTGCTTTTTCACATTTACATCAATGATATTGTTAATGTGGTTACTCCAGGAACTCATATTCGCTTGTTTGCTGGTGATTGTGTCGTTTTCCGTCAAATTACGTGTACTAACGATCAAAACGAACTTGACCAGTGTCTTCGAAATGTTCTTGATTGGTGCAGTGAGTTTTCCATGGTTCTTAACACTGAAAAAACAGTTTCGATGCAAATAACACATAAAAAGAACCCAATTAACCACGTGTATACAGTCGGATCATCAACACTAAAGCAGGTTAATAGCTACAAATATCTAGGTGTAACGATCACAAGCAGTCTTTCCTGGAACTCACATATAGATAACATATGCTCCTCTGCATTTAAAAAGCTATGTTTTCTGAGGCATAAACTAAGAAATTCACCTTCTCACGTAAAACTGCTAACGTATAACGCTTACATCAGGCCAAAGCTTGAGTATGCTTCGGTTGTTTGGGACCCATTCACTAAACATAACATATATAAATTAGAAAGGGTTCAAAGAAAGGATGTTAGGTTTATCTATTCCAAATTTAAAATCACCGACTCCCCCGCAGACCTCATGGCGGCTAACAATATTGAAACACTTGAAACGTGAAGAGGAAAATATCGCCTTGAGTTTCTTTATTCTTTACTTAACCATAAGTTTGCTTTGGATCCTTCACAGTACATATCCCCTTTAACCACACGTTATACCCGACATCATCACAGTCACTCATTGACACCGTATTTTGCAAAAACTGACTGTTTTAAATATTCGTTTTTTCCGCGGACAATATCCGATTGGAACCATGTTATGACATCGTAATAGTTTGCAAAATTTGTCTGCTCATTTTTATGTATATTTCTTTGCATTGTGTTCTGTATCTTTTTGAGTTTTAAGAATATATGCCTGTCCTGCTTGGACCATGAAAAGGGTCTGCAGTATGTACTAAATAAATAAATAACTCTGCTTGACTTGTTTATCACAAACTACAAAGATGATATAACATAGAAAGAAAACCAGCGAAAACAGACGCAAGACAAGAACATAGAAGGCACACACCACGCCTTCTATGTTCTTGTCTTGCGTCTGTTTTCGCTGGTGTCTTTTCTATGCAATATGAACCAACTAGCCCAGCAGTTTGCACTCCTGAACTACAAAGATAATCAATTATATCGGGCAAGTTGAGCAGTGATATTAGTGACCACTTGCCAGTTTTCTTCATTACAAAGTACGATCAGCGTTCTAAACCACATAAGAGAAATGCAATAATATATCCTGAAACAACCCCAGACACAATAAAGAACTTTCAGCGCGCCATCACTACGACTGAATGCAGCGATGTTTTTCTGATAAATTATGGAAATGCTGCTTCTGAGAGGTTGGCGGAAATTTTCAATAAACTCTACTAGACCACCTTCGAAATGAAATCACATAAAAAGGCGCGTTAGCCCGTTAACATAAAAAGGCACGTAAACCTTGGGTCACGAGCCATCACGTCAAGCTTATTAAACAGAAAAACAAACTTTATCACTCCTTTATTCAGTCTCGGGACGCGACAAAATCGGAGGAATTCAAATCATTCAGAAGTAACTTAAGTAAGAGTACAAAGGAAGCAAAGATCGACTACTATCGGCGCATTTTTCTCAGCAGCTGCCTGAAAAAAGCGACGTAGGTGTGGAAAGAGATAAAAAACGTAATAAATAGACATAAACAAATGGCAATGATCAATATCCTAGTTATGATGATACAGAAATAAGCGCAATGAATGTGGCTAAAGAATTTAATAATTTTTTTGTAGAGGCTGGCTACAGTACATACTGCTCTGAAGCAAACACCCTATTTTTCCGCCCCACTCATGTATTGAAGGTAACAAGGTTCTTTCAGTGTCTTACAAACAGAAGAGCCCACGATGGGGATGATTAGAAATTCAACCGATCAAGCATGTAGTAGATAGAATAGCGCCCTTTTTAACGCACCTTTACAACATTTCACTTTCAACAGGACGATTTCCACTTGAGATGCAGATTGCCAGGATCATAGTAATGCACAAGGGAGGAGATAAAAATGAATTGACAAGTTATCGTCTCATGTCTATACTGTCAGTATTATGAAAAGGTTACAAAAGGCTATTAATTCACGAATTCTCCCCTTCGCAAAGAAGTACAAGTTGATTACCGAACATCAATTAGGATTTAGGAAATTCTGCTTGAGTTAAGACACTCTCTTAGTTCATAAGAAAACGGCACTTGAAAAGTTTGAAAGTAAATAGACGGCATTAGGAATATACATAAATTTCAGCAAAGCATTTGATTCGGTTAATAACCTTGTTCTACTCGAAAAATCGGAGCGCTATCGTTTCCGCGGAATCTCACAGCAACGAATTCAATCTTATATTAAGGGCCGTCACAAGTACTTTGAATTAAATCATATTAAACCGAATGTAAACCTTATTAAATCCGGCGTTCCACAGGGCAGTATTCTTGGCCCTATCCTCTTTCTTTTCTATATAAATGATGTGGTAAGAATTTCAGGAACCTATAGGTTTATAATCTATGCAGCGGACAGCACAGCTCTGATTTGTGGCAAGTACCTAACACAGACCAAAGAAATAGCAGACACTTGCTGTTATGGGTTTCAAGAATGGTGCCGAATAAATACATTCATCTCTGAATTAAAGTGAAACACTTTGAGTTTATTCCGCCCACCAGGAACTCCAATTCTACTTCCTGATAACGTTCTCTTAGGTCCATATTCCAAACAAACAGTAAAACATGTGAAAATACTAGGAGTATTTTTTTTCTGAAAACATGTCATGAACCTGCGCCCGTCCCGTCTTGTTTCTTGTGATTGTTCCATGTGCGCATCCCATCTTTCTAATGCAATATGAACCAACTTGCCCAACAATGCATCCTGCTGATGTCATGAAACGAACATATAAAAAAAAATTCATAGGGTTGTAGGTATATTGAATCGCAGTCGCAGTTTACTTGTGGTTAAAATTAAGAAGGTGGTGTTCAATGCTCTGTTTAATTCACAACTTTGCTACTGCGCCTTAGTGCGGTCAAACTCTTCTGTGACAATCCTTACCAGACTTGTATTACTACAAAAGAAAGCCGTCCATGCAATAGAGAATACTTCCAGGTTAGAACACACACAGCTACTTTTACGAAATCACAATGCTATAACAGCTGATAATATGTGCGCTTACAAACTGTTGTGTGCTTACAAGAAAACAGTGCAAAGAAGATCAGAAACCACTTTAAATTTAGCACACCTTACAAGAAATACGAAAACCTGCACTTTTCGGTACCAGCCACCATGGTTTGATCCTTTTTCACGTACTAGCTATGGGGTCGAAATGATTAAGCGGTCACTACCATCCATTTTAAATAAGCCAGACCTCCAGCACATTGGTGTTGTTTCAGTGCTGCATAGACACATCTCCAACCTTTTTGTGTGACATTATAGAGCAACGCCTTCAATTTATGATGCTTTTTGTCTCCCTCAGTGTTCCTTTCGTACATTGCATTGTAATTAAACCTTTGTTGCTTTTCTTCATTGTGTTAAACGCAAAGTGCGTTTCAGAAAGTGCCTTTTCTAAAAAAAAAACCTTTTTTTTACCCGTTCCTTTCCATTGTCGTTGCTGCTGATGAAAAAATGGCTGAAGCGTTGTCAAGCTGCGAAGCGAGCTGCTTTTTTTGGCTCGTATAAGTGCCTGCAGAAGGAATAGCACTGCTTTTCCAACAAAGAGGTGATACATCAAGCACTGTTTCATATTGTACCAAATAATTAAAGCACTATCCCCGAATAGGCTTTTAATCGCATGGATCGTGCAGTCGACTTTGAGCAGTGCTTCTGCTGCGTTAATCTTTCTTCTGAAGGGTTACTTTCGGGCTGTGCAGTTAGTCACGAGCCCGAAAATTATTTTGCGTGCTTCTGATAGGCTCCGCTGTACAAAATGTGACTGTGCTATGTAGTTCAGTTAAAAACACCTCTGCTAGGTACATTGTCATAAAATGGTAGACATCTTCACCAACCATCGACGCAACGAACAATCACCAGCATGCAATTCGAAACTACCGTTGTATACTCATTTGAGCAGTCATTCGTGAGACAAGTTTCAAAAATAAGCCATTGTTCGCCATTTTTTTTTGCCTGCGCGACAGTTCTGTTATGAGATCAACTTAAGCTCAACGTCATTCCAGTAGTGCTGTTTAAGCTCAGAAAATCAAAAACGCACTGTACTACGTATATATTGACCACACCAGTATAAAACCTGGATGCCAGTTTTCCTGGGTTTCGAGGAAATTTTACAACTTTCCAGATGATGCGCAAAGTTCTTGCTTTCAGCCTGCTTATACACTAGGTAAAACAGCAAATCTTGCACGAGAACAGCGCAAACAACTGCGAACGGAAGGACCAAACAGATTTTTGTCTTTAAATAAGAGCATACGTCCGGGACAGGGGCGTAGCCGGGAGGGGGGGGGGGAAGCTGAACCCCCCCTCCCTCTCCCAGAAATTATTTCGAACTGTCAAGCACCGCTGACTAAAACAACCACCGGCGCCGGAACTCATTCTGCATTTTGTCACCTACAATGTCTTTTTCAGACTAGAAAAGACGTTTCGGCGCGAACATTGCTAACTCGGGTTGGATTTCCTGGCAATGCCCATGCACCTGGAGCCACATAATGCAAGCATCAGTTAGCATCATGGTAAATTTACCATGCGAATACAAAAATTTTAAGGACATCTATAACCGATCTTGATTGACCTTGCTTATTGAAAGCCCTGTCCACGCGGTGTTTCCCAGCATACACATTCAGAGATATTGGTTATTTAAACTTGCGGCATCATTCGTGGCTTTCGTTTGTCTTTGTCTCTCCTTTTTAGCTAGCTGATTTTACTTTTTCTTTGAAGCAAAGGAATACCCTTCTGTGATTATGAGCGCAGAAAAATTGTCGCCGTGCAGGCAGTTAAAAATACATACTTTCGTATTGATTGCTGCATTGTTCCTCTATTATTATAATCACATGGGGCTGTCGCGACCGCAGTATGGCCCAAGTATATACCGCGACTTCAGCTATCGTAGTTTTGTTCTTGCATGGATCGTCTGTCTTTCTATGTGTATAGTTTACTATCTGTGATTGCGCAGGATATTTATTTCCCAAGTGACTTTTGCTTAGACACGTAGATTTAGAGGAGACTTAGCCGTATTTAATTATCTTGTTGCGAGGTTTTGTGTATACATACAGGGACTTTTTTTCCATTGACATTCTTTGTACGTTATCAAGTACTGTCTTCGCATTTCTAATACTCTATTTTATCTTTGCACTTCTAAGGCAAATTTTGCAAAACTCTTCTTTTATAGATGTGCTCGTTCTTCCGAGTAAAATTTCGGTGCAATTACTCGCAATACATGACCGGTGACAGCTGCGGCTGCACAGTACACTGGAACGAAGGACAGCGTCGTTTACAATTTTTCCTGGCCGTTTTTTAGCGCGAACGAACGGACACTTCAGTGATACGCGGCATCACCCCCCTCCCGAAGAAGCGTCACCTCGACGCTTCAAAAATGAAAAGAAACACGAAGAATGCAAACTTCGAGTGTTTTAGCGTTCATAATAGGGTTTAACGCGTACGACAGGTACGACTTCCGATCGTGTGAGTCGTCGCTGAGATGCTGCCGTGCCGTCGGGGATGACTTCATAGCCGAGGTCAGCAATGCGAACGAGAACCCTGTACGCGCCAAAGTAGCGTCGCAGCAACTTTTCACTCAATCCACGGCGGCTAATTGGCGTCCATATAAAAACACGATCACCCGGCTTGTAATGCGTGTCTCGTCGGCGCAGATTGTAGCGTCGGGCGTCGGTGTACTGCTGGTCTTTAATGCGAAACCGTGCAAGTCTTCCGGCTTCCTCGGCTCGATGAAGGTAGGCGGCGACGTCGAGGTTGTCTTTGTCTGAAACGTGCGGCAGCATTGTGTCGAGTGTTGTCGTGGGTTTCCTGCCGTATACAAGCTCGAATGGGGTAGACCTGGTTGTCTCCTGGACGGCAGTGTTATAGGCGAAGATCACGTAGGGCAGAATGATGTCCGACGTCTTGTGTTCGGCGTCGATGTACATGGAGAGCATGTCTGCGATGGTTTGTTCAAACGCTCTGTGGGTCCATTGGTTTGCGGATGATAGGCAGTTGTCTCTCGATGGTTTGTCTGACTGTAGTTTAAAATTGCGTGCGTCAGCTCCGCTGTAAACGCAGTTCCTCTGTCTGTGGTGAGCACTTTGGGGGCGCCGTGTCGCAGGAGAATTCGTTCGACAAAAAATTTTGCGACTTCTGTTGCGGTGCCACTAGGCAACGCTTTTGCTTCGGCGTAGCGGGTCATGTAGTCTGTGGCCACGGTGATCCACTTGTTACCTGATGAAGAAGTCGTAAAGGCGCCGAGGAGGCCCATCCCTATTAAGGTGAAAGCCTTTAATGCCTCATACTCTCGTGACCAAGACGTGTTAGCAAATGTGTCTGCGTTTCGGATGCATGCCTTATATGGGTGTGTCCGCGTTTCGGATGCCTGCCTTATATGGGTAATACGAAGCATGGCCACGGCCACAACCTCTTGCGCTACTTAATCGGGTGCAATCGAAAGACATCAGAACATAATATAAAACGATTTCATGATTATATCATTGTACTTAATGACTAAATGGCTAATTGGTAATTAATAGTAGTTAAGAAGTGGCATGTGGGACTGTGCATTGTGCCTGAACATACACTAACACTAATTGATCAGTTTACTATTTAAGGTCGCGTTAACTATCACTAGCCATACATTAACTAGTATCACGAGATGTGCAAGTCATGCTTAACTAACTTAAATAATTAACCATCAATAAGGTTAGATGTTTATAGACGTTTCATAGACATTGTGTCGAACATTCCAGGGAGTTCCATAACTTGACAGGCGAGTGACAGGACATGATGGATGGCATTAGAACAATGGTAAAAATCAATTAGCCTGATTAACCTTTCCAGTCAGACCACATAAAGAAATAAAGCCGGGTAGGAAATTGGTCCAGTTGGGGAATAAAACCAGGGTCTCAGGAGTGCGAGACGAGCATGCTAACCACTCCGCCATGCCAACTCGATGGAATGAACAAGGGCTAGTCTAGCTAATACGGCGTCTTCGTTCACTCCCATCTTCCTCCATTCCCTTACGGCGAGGTTCAGGTGTCCACCGACTTTTCACTCCGACTCCGAGCATGCGGACGCGCTTCGCATGGGCTCGCATTGACCCAAGACTGGTACCAGACGAAACGGAACACCGCCCGGATTCCGTGGATACCTCTCGCTACCAGGCAAGAGGGTCCTTTGCCGAATTATCGACGGAAACATTTTTCGGACGCCGTGTTGACAGCTAGGCATCGACCGAACCGGCTAGGCCTAACGGCGACGCCGGTGATGAGTACGGTCACGCAAGATGATCCATGCCGTCGAAGGCGAAGCTATCGACCGTTTACACGTGGCCTCCGCGATCGAAGCGCGCTTTTGCTCCGGCCATCCCATTCGCACGGAGAGAGCGTAATTTGAGAGAGCGGTGTGACCGCTCCTCTCGCCGCACGGTGGCGCGCTTACCCCATGCGCGCTTTCCCTGAGGCGGTCGTGCGTAAACCGCGAAAACGCAGCTGTCGCAGGCCTGTGTGCGATGCGCGCTAGAAAATTACCGCACAGGAGCGCCGGCAAAGGACAAGATAACTTACTGGTATAATATCTTCCTAAATTCGGAAGCAGACTTAGGACCGAGATAAAGCAGATCGTCATAAGAGCGTTTTTTTTATTTGTGCAGTTGTATATGGCACCAAACATGAATTACTTTACATTTGAGCACAGCGGTCAATTTTAATTTTGGTATCCACGTAAACGTTAGTTTAGAGCCTTAAATTATATAGAGATTAGCGTTCTGTAGGTTTTCCTGTGTAGCAATGGTATTTCATTTGAACTTTAATGCATCCAATAAACGTTTGCTTTCGGCGCTTGTAGATATCAGTCAATTCCTTTTTCCCTGTCGAATGTTGGGCAGGGCCGTGCCCAACAGCCTGCAGTGCATAAGGTTTTTTGGCGCATATAGCCTGATTGATTTAATTACGCAGATCAAACCAGATCTATAATGTTTCTCGCATAGTGTTCATTCTAAACACGGAGCACTTTCCTGTGGAGCGGCTGGCTGGCGAGCTTTTTTTTGCGGTATATGCTGCCCTATAGTCTGTGACAGTAGCTCCTACGTTAGATAAGAGTGGCCTCACGAAATTATCGAACACCACAGATACTGTGCTTGCGGCGTGGTCCTCCCTTGCTTTGCCAACAAAAAGGGAGCACTGCCAGATCCTCGAAAGTAATAGCTGCAGCCAGCTGCTGCCGCACGTTGCTTATTTTTATATGCGGCGGGGCAATATCAAGCCTTCTTAGTGGCCGCCAGAACACTGACGAACTCTGATTTTGGGTAGGTTAATCCCCCCCCCCTTGACTGTAGGCTAATGAGTCAGCAACGGACTAGACCCATCCGACTGGTAAAGGGCAGGCCAGGAGCTGCACCTTCTCGTTCTTCAAGAGCTCTCGCCACGAACCCTGCTATGTAAGCAATGCTGGCATTTGTGATACCTGATGGCGGCCGCTGCAGTGAGATAGAAAATGCCCATATAAGTATCCCGACCATGATCCCGACATAGACTTTCTGCAATGTATTGCAAAATTTTCAAATCATGGCATTGTTGCCACTCAGTTATTATAGCTTTAACATAAAGCAAAGTGGTCGCTTTTTGGTTGCACTTTATGGGTGGAGTAGGTGAACGAGTAGGCATCGCTTTCAAGGATGTGAAGAAAAATCTCAGCGCGATGGCAAGCAATTTAGACGACATGTCGCAAGGTGAAAGCATGTGTTGCCCCCATCAACTTTTAAATTACCACAAAAGCTGCATGGAGAAGACATTCGCAACTGTTTAACAATGTACCTCAACTTCTTTGTCACCTCAGGAACGAGTCAGAAAAAACTGCCTGCGTATGCCTAGTCATTCAGTGTCGAAGTGCGCCAACAAAGCTGGTGCAGCGGCTGAAAGTGCAGGCAGTGCCGGCCGGACGAGCGCCGCTCGATGCTTAGGCTAAGACCGCCACCTCGCGGCGTTTTAGGGAACTAGCAGCATTACACTCTTCTGCTGGGCGAGGCGCCGAATGGGACGGCCGGAGCAACGGCGCGCGCCGCCGCCGGAGCAGATCGCGGCGGCCACGGTTTACAGCGCGCAGTTCTTCCGTTTGAGACCAGATGGCGCCACACGTGCGCTCGGAACACGGCGCCATTACTGGCCTCGTAAGTTGCCGGCGTGTACGTTTCAACGCAGCAGTGGAAATTACGCGGGTGGTTGCCGAATGTGTTCTTTCTACGATGAGAAAAGGTAGAGGAAACACGCGCTGTGTTGTGGATTGCAGGAATTGCGACAGAGAGTTAAAGGTGCTGGATGTGGTCGTTTGCAAGCTTCACGGAACCGAACTGGACAAGTAGGTAAAGCCAATGTTCGCGCCCATTCGACACGCACCCTTTCCGAACTGGCGAACGCAACAAACACGTCCGCCAGCGCTAGATAGCTAATAAAAAAAGGTTTCGATCTTGGAAAATCTGCGAGGGTAAGTGCACAACACAGCCTCATGAAGAAGCTGTTCCGCCACCGAAACCATGACGGCGTGCTTTCAGTTGTTGTGCACAGTCCTGAGTCCCCATTGATCGTAAGTGATGGTGTGTGGCCATTAGTAAAATGAGCTCCCGAAGCCGAATTAGGAACGAAAAAAAAAAGTCGACTTGTGCTCCTACATGCTGCTGCTGTTTATTGTGCACCGCACTGCCGTGCGAGCCGACAACGCTTACCGTCAGTCCGTGTGTTACACGCCTTCTTAGTGCTACTGTTCAATTTCTCTCCAAGTAGCGCGGTTTCCGTGGACCGTATTCGGATTACAGCATTTGGTTTACGGCGGCTGTGCTGGGCGGTTGTCACTTGCTCGCGGTCCATGCGCGACAGTCACTAAAAGTGACTTCGCACGCTCAGAGTGAAGCTGATTAATTACATCCAAAGAGACCACGGGCATTTCCATGTCCGCATATCGAGCGTCGAGCGCAGCAAAATTTTTTATATGAGGCTGACGTTATTGTAAAATTCGTCTAGCATCAACGCGTTGCCATGCACGCGCTGTAACAATTATGTCGCGGAATCCTTCGAAATGATTGCACGCCAGCTTGTGACGGCTGCTTGATGCATGGTACAGCTACCATGATAGTCAACCTTTGTGTGTCCATTTATTTTTGTCGCCTTTGTATGTTTAACCAACCAGTAGGAAATATTTGAGGTTTCCTAAGCACCGTTAACAGGTTGTAAACAAATGCATACAATGTACATGTGAGCGTTTTACAGCAGTGTCTGCATGCAGGTACACAATAGGACCACGACCTGTAAGGCCGCAGGAACATTCAACCTTGCCATTTTATGTAATCACAATAAAAAAAATATTAAGCAGAGCCTTCAGCGCATGCAAAGACAAGCATTCAGGCGATCTGTCCATTGGCTCGAAGAGGCGGAGAGCTCTGCGGCTCTACGCGACATGAAGTCCTATCGCGTTTTCACGCCTGAAGTGATCAAATTAGGGTTCCCACATGTCCTTCCAAGCTTTGGCCAAACCATAGTGTCGTCTTTCTTCTCCTCTGAAACCGTATCAGCCGAAACACTGCCTGTCGGAACCGAACCGTCCGACGCAGCAGCCTTCGCGACGAAGCGCGCGCCGAGCAGCCAGGAGTGTCAGGAGGCGAGTAATGGCGGCGTGATCACGTGATCAAAGATGGCAGCCCCCATGATACGGCGCTGTAAAGCGTCTATAACGGAGGCGGAGCTTCAGGATGACGGATGGATCCCCGCAGCCCTCGCCGCGCAAAAGAAATACAGGAAAAATAGGCAAGTCGCCAACGGAACGCCAGCAGCAGACGCTGACGGGCCGGGGCGTCGCTCTGATCACAGCAAGACGTCCAAGAATGGAAACTCTGATACACCCGAACCGCGTCCGCAGCCTCTATTTCGAGGCCAACCGCTGCCGAAACTCCCGCAAGACGACTACATAATCGTCGTACAACCATGAACGCCAATCGATCCGAAGACGGCATCCAGATTGGAGATTGCCGAAGTCATCTGCACTTCGCTAAAACTGCCTCCAGCGGAGACAGTCAAGAATGATAGGTTCAGAGTACATCCGTCGAACAACACTCTGACCATCTGCACGCCAAACATGCAACGTGCCGAAGCTTACAGTCACCTGACATCTTTGGAGATGGCGGACCAGCTGTTCTAAGTTAAGTCCTATGTACCAAAGCCAGAAGATTCTGTCAGAGGCATCGTCTTACACGAGAGAATCGGACGAGGAGATCCTAGCGGAACTTCGAGCCCGAAATCCCGAGATAGACATCATACACGCGCGAAGAATGGGGCAGACGGCACTTCATCATCATATTTGCGGGAAATCAGCTTCCAAGATCCATCAGATATCTGATGTTCGGTGAAATCGTTTATCCCTACCACTACCGAGTGGAAGCTTGCTTCAACTGTAGGAAGGTTGGACACACCATGGACGTCTGCCCACAGCCATTCCGTGAACTCTGCCGCAGATGTGGAGTCAACCACGCTCAGCCCAAGCAGGGATAATAACATACGTGCAACCACATTTGCATCATCTGCAGGGGCCATCACTTCACTGGCAGCCGCAACTGCAAGTTCCGCTTTCAAAAGCAAGTCAAAGAAGCCAACATGAACAGGGCCAACAACAGCGAGGGCCAATAAGAAAAGGACGAGAGACAATCGCGATCCAGGAGCAAGCATCCACCCGGAGATGCTACCGCAGCGGATCGTCATCCTTCCCTCGCTTAGGTAGCGACGCCTCGTCGAGAAGCTCCAGCAGATCCGCCAGCCGCAGCCGATATCGCGACCGCAGTGAAAGCCCGGGACGCAAGAGTGCGACCAGGGACAGAGACTCAGAAAAAGCCCTTCAGAAACAGGTGAGGGAGCTTCGAATGCATAACCAGCGCTTGTAGTCCCAAATAGACGAGCTGAGGAAGCAAATAGGCCAGCGTGCCGTAACTCCTTCCAATTAACCAAAATCCTACAAAGCAATACTAAAACAGTCTGCAACCACAAGTACTCGACCTAAACCCAAATCACCTTCCCCATTAGGCCCCTCAGTCATCAAACACACATCCCCTACTCTTCCCAAGCATGAAGATAAGCTAGGAGATAAGGCCATGGACGTGGAGGTGGCATCTAGACCTAAAAGGTCAGCCAATTCGATAGCAGATACTCCTCTCACACCTCCCAAGAAAAAAAAAACCAAAACGACGGTAGCAGATTTAGTCTACAAAGGGGACCTCAGATTTGCCAAAGTAGAGGCCGACAGAATGGCCGCACTAGAACGTCTAGATGCGAAATTCGGGGCTACACTGGCAGAATTCAATAGCTTTATCATCGACGAAGTTAAGAAAGAAATGGCCAACCTAGCGGCCAGGATCACTATACACGGAATGCAACCAATTCATGGGCAATATGGCCCCCCGCCCGCAGAGAATTAGCGTATGGCCGTGGAACTGCAGGCACTTCCTTCCCAAGAAGGATCACCTGTAGCTTCTAATCCAGAATACTGAAGAAAATCCGGACGTAACAGCGCTCCAGGAGAATAGAGGAAAAACCAAATTAGCGGGATTCAAAAGCTTCACGCAGAAAGGCGCGCACACCAAAAAGGAACAATTCACTGCTATTCTAGCTCAGAGAAGCATCACGGCTATCCAGCATGAATTCCATGGCATAACCGCTAATTGCACTCTGATAGAGGTTGTTCCTCACAAAAGAGGAGAAAGAAATCTTTTCATACTTAATGTGTACAGTTCTCCCCAAGATAAAGAGCTAGCCGTTCCAAATTTATTGCGTAAGACTATGCACTTCACTAAAGGAGCGCAACTCCTCGTAGTCGGAGACTTTAACGCACCCCATGCTGAATGGGGATATGTTAAATCCTCCAAGAAAGGCACGTAGCTATAGGAAACTTCACGTGATTGCGGCCTCACTTTACTTAATGATCCACACTGCTGTACGCGGCTACGCAACAGCGTCAGCAGGGATACCACACCCGACCTGACCTTCACCAAGAATATAACTGAAGCCAAATGGCATAACACCAGATATACGGCATCATAACAATCTCGGTTCATACGTCTGCACACGACTCAATTCCAACGAGCACTACGCTCACGGATTGGGATAACTTTAGAAAACTTAGAGAAGAGACCGCTCCCACCAACATCGAAAACTTATATAGTTCGGTAGGGCAGCTTAAAAATGGCGTGTGCAAGACGACCAAGGAGGTGGCAGCGACGGAAGATAAGCAGACGGCTGTCTCCAACCTTCTACATCTATGGGAAGCGTACAAAAGCGTCCTCAGTAGATGGAAAAAGCAAAAACACAACAGGGCACTTAAGCTAAAGGCAACCAAACTACAGAGGCAGATCGAAGCCCATACATCCGACCTAGCTAGGCAACAATGGGGCCAGATATGCGACAGCCTAAATGGTCAGTTAGGCAACAAAAGGGCCTGGCTCTTCTTAAGGTACCTTTTAGATTTCACTCAAACAAAATATACTACCAGATCTCACATGAGCGAAATCATACACGGATTCCCCGGAACAGAAGCGGAGCTCCTAGACGAACTTCGAAAGAGATGACTGAACACGTCTAAAAGCGACGCCCTTAACCGCTACACGGGTGCTCCCAACGAGGAGATGGACAGAGACATAACGGACGCGGAGACATGGGCTGCAATCGGTCGCCTTCGCACATCAGCCGCGGGACCGGACGGAGTCACGAATAAGATGCTGCGAAATCTAGATGGTAAATCTCTCTCGGCAGTTACCGATTTAATGAAAGGATATTGGCGTAAAGGAGAACGTCCTCAGTCGTGGGAACACGTGAGAGTCACATTTATTCCTAAACCCAACAAGAAGCTCAGCATTGACAACCTCAGACCCACATCCTTTACCTCGTGTTTAGCCAAACTCATGGAGCATGTGATCTTGAGCCGATTGCAAGGCTATACTGAGGATATTTCCTTAATACCCAGTACCACGGCCGCTCGATCTCCATTGGGAGCGGCCTGCCGAATGCGCTTCGCGGCCTGTGATGGCGGAAGTACCAGCTTGCGCCGCCGCGGCGGCCGTGGCGCTGGCTATCGGTGAAGGAATAGAAGCGCTGGCGGGGCGGTGTGCGCATTTTAACGGAATCGTTGCCTGCAGTTTTGCGGTGTATGCACTGCACCTCGCGGTATGCACTGGGCCTCGGAGCCCTGTGAGTTTGGGCTCCAAAATTTAATAAAAATTATATTTCGATCTACTGGTTCTTTATCCTGTAGCATTCATAATGGTATAAAGTAGGGAATGGGGTGGCCGGGTATAATTTCACACCTTTGGAAACACAAATAAAATGAATACGGTCGCGTACGCGGATGTTTGTCGATATCCGCGTGGTCGGTAAATTTCGCAGCACAGAAAGCTACGCAGAACACGCAACTGAGATTGCCATAACGACTACTGACATTGTTTTGTCCACGCATGCTCAACTCATGCCCTTTGTTTACGGCACAGACGCACTTATTACTTTTTTCGAAGAAAGAGCGCCCTCAGATAACCAGAAAATTGTTTACTCGGTATTGTTGATGTATATAAAAGGCGGCGAGCAGTAACAATTCTCCGTACATTTCCGCTTATGCAGGACATAAATACATGTTGAAACGTGACGGCGAGCCGAAGACAAGACTACACGGCGAATGGCCATGGCATGATTTAATAGTGGTGGTGGGCCTTCCGCCAGCGCTCCTGTACTCGCCACTGCTCGCTCTGTAGTCTTGTAGTTGGCGACAATATTTTGAATTATGTCAAGGAGGAGGAGCTAAAGGCGAACCATTCGTCTTCTCACGAGACTTTCACATGTGTCTCCTCACGAGACGAGCACATCTGACAACAGCACAACGATACTTCGTGTACCCTTGATACAGTAATAAATATACGCAGCACACAAAAATGAAAGGGAATAGCTAGAAACACTTTAATAAGATCATCGTCAAACATGTGCTCTCTATAGACGCAACACTTTTCGGGACAGAGGGTCCGCGAAAGTTTCAGGATACTTTCCAGCGAGCTATTCACGTCTCCTGCCCAGTTGGCTTGGAGTAGCCTCAACAGCTTTTGCAGCGTGCTTCGGCACGGTAGTTTCAGAAGATTTCTTCCGCGCACCAAGTCGTATCCTTTGGAGGACGTTGCTTTCCATAATATACACTCTCTCAATGTTGGCTCGTCCCAAGCTGGTCTTGCTTTGTCAAAGTTCATTACCTGTTCCAAGACAAATTTCGCAGTCTTGTCACCGTCTGCTGCAGCCTTGGACATGTTCACTGCGGCCTGACAGCTCGGTCATCTTCATAACGTTTCAATCGTTGGCGGACTTCGTCATAACTTTCTTGCAGCGTTTGCAGTCGCTCATTGTCTTCGGGTTTGCATTTCGAAGCGATGAGCTCTTCTTTTAGTCTCGTCGAAAAAGCCTGTCAAATTGAATGACGTCTGATATTCTTCATCTTTACACTCCTTTATCCGACATACCTCTACACCAATGCAATCGTCCGAAGAATGGCTTTCTGCTATATCTGACTGGACTCTGAAACTTTCGCTTCCGCCGTGTTCAGTGCTGAAATCTGAGTGTGCAGATTTCTCTTCCGCATTCATTCCTCTCGATTTACCTTCTAAAGTACCGGTCGTCTGAGATATAAGAACGTCAGGTTGCGCACGACCAAGCGTTCTCCGCTTCTTTGAAGTCACCGGCTGTTTGTATGTGGGATAGAAGGGAAACTTCGTCGAAACCGCCGTCGGCCTGAGCACTTGCGCTTCGTTCCTTGTCGATAATCCTCCTGATTGAAATGCAGTGAGCATACAACAGCTCTGGAGCTTGGTAGCCACTGGCTGCCCTTGTCACCACCTTGCCGCGAGATGTTGCGTAACCTCTCCTGCCGAAGGTTTGCATTGAACGGTAGTTCATGGTAACGAAGTTCCAGGTTTCTTGCAGCATTCGATAGGTAGCGCGGCACACAACAGTTTTTAGGCATTATCGAAAACTCCTTAAAGGATCTGGCAAAAAACGTAGCTTTTACGCCATCGTGGTAGGAGCACGTGCAGCAGAGCTTACCGAGGAGCATTCTTTCGCTCGACGAAGGCATACGACAACGCACCGCGTTTACGGTTATTCGCCAGTGTTGTGCGCAGCTACACTCAGAAAAAGAGTTCACAATGCTTGTTTTCGACGCACGTACGTGAGCGCAGTGAAGTTCAAACAGGAACACCACGTAAACGCAAGAGAAAACACACAAAGCCTCAGCTTCCGACCCTCCGACCGCGCCGGCCTGCCGGGAGCGTGTCACCGATGCTTGGCGCCCCTAGCGGCCGAAATGGCAAGCAGCCGCATCACACTCTCCCCTTTGTCTGCTCCGCGACTCGGCAGGCCGCTCACAAGGGAGGAGAGATCGAGCGGCCGTGCCAGTACCATGGTAGGTTTCAGGGGCCACCTATCAACCCAAGACGTCATGCTCCAGTTGTGTAACGACGTCACAGATCCCCCGGATAAAACCAGCGTCAAAGCCATTCTTGGAGTTGACTTAGAAAAGGCCATCGACTACGTATCGCATGGAGCAATTCTAAGAGGCCTCTCGAGCATAAATGTAGGTGCCAGAACCTACAAGTATGTCAGCTGTTTCCTATCGGGAAGAACGGCGGAACTCTAATCGGTCGGATAGGATGGGTCGGATAGGATAGAACTGGGAGATAGAGGCACGCCGCAAGGCTCCGTCCTATCACCCTTTATCTTCAACCTATCACTCATATCGCTGCCTAGCAAGCAAAATGTCATAGAGGACTTACGTCATACACTTTATGCGGACGACGTTACCCTATGGGTGGCGAATGGCTCCACATAGAAGAAACTCTTCAGAAAGCAGTAGAAGTAGGCCAGGAGCACGCGAGTAGCACAGCACTAAAATGTTCTCAACCCAAGTCTGACCTCCTTCTAATCAGACATAAGAAACAGAGAGGAAATACCATAGAGGTGAACCTTCAAGGTCTCCCGATACAGGAGGTCGAAACCATTCGAGTACTAGGTCTGTTCATTCAAAATAATAGAAAAAGCAACATTACAATCAGCCGTCTGGAAACAACGGTCAACCAGATAGTCAGGCTTATTCGAAGAATCACTGCTAAAAAGAGAGGTATGAAGAAGGCCGACATCTGTCGCCTTATACATCCATTCGTCATTAGCAGATTCAGCTACCTCAAACTATTTAATGGTAGAGAGAGGCTGTGGTAGATAGTCCTTGGCGATCACAAAATGAACAAGGGAGGGGAAAACCTCACGTTGCTTGAGCCAACGTTTCGACAAGAGGACTTGTCTTCGTCTGGGCAAAGCATCATTGGCAGACATTAAATAGGGCCTTCGCTCCGAGGAGGAAGGCCCCGGGTAGGGGAAGGAAAGTGGTGTGAGAGGGGACGCGTGTCAGGAAGGGGAGGGAGGTGAATCTTGATTCGTTAGGCTGCTATAGTGGAACAACGTATATCCGGGGGGTGTGTAATGAACAAAGGCTTTGAAGGGGCTGCGACGGGGGGGGGGGGGGGGGGAGGCGCTGGGTGGACCTGTAAAACTCAGATAAGAGGATTAGTCAGCGTTGCACAGGGAAATGAGAACAAGGCAAACAAAATAGGCTGGCACTGGAAGGAGAAAGAAAGGGGGGGCGGGGGGGGGGGGGGGCATTTCTAAGGAAGGACCAGGCAGGGGGGGGGGATGGCTCGAGTTGAGAGAAAGCCAAAAGGTGGGGGCGGAGGGGGTAACAGGAATGTCATGGTTTCCGAGAACTGATAGTAGGGGATTAGGGGATAAGAAGAAAAAAAAGTGAACAAAGGTAGAGGTTGAGAAGGCCGGAAATGTGGTGGAAGATATGACGTGGGAAGGGTGAAATAGCGCTAATATATTTATGCGAGGTTCTAGGAAATGGTCTGACCACGTGCAAGACATTTGTTAATTTAAAATTATGCTAACCCTGGAATGTACAGTCTTTGTTGAAAGTTTAGAGCCTAGGGGGTTTGCTTCAAAGCCTCGCAGTGGGACTCCTATAACATTCGTGGTAGTCCTACCCATACTAGAAGGCAGGACCAGAAATCTTCGTACCTTCAGCAAATTTGGAGCGCTGGAGATGCATTGCAAACCAGACAGTGTGCTTCAGAAGCAAACCCCCTGGGCTCCAAACTTTTGACAAAGGCTGTACCTGAGAGATTCCAGGTTTCCTCTGGACATGTTAATCCTTGTTGGTTGCAGTGTTTTAAATTTGTGGATTAGGAATGCTTCTCTGTATTTTCTGTCCCTAGTCGATTTGGAGCCTGACTGAAGAATGAACAATCTGAGTTCATCGAATTTTTGATGGCGTTGATTAAAATGGGTCGACACTGCCTTCTGTTCATTCCGTTGTGTCAGCCCGGTGCCCGTTTAATCTGGCACTCATTGTTTGCCCGGTTTCTCCGATATATTGTTTCTGGCAGACGGAGCACTGGAGAATGTAGATAATATTGGACGATGTGCAGTCAAAACTAGTCTTTATATCGAAACTGAAATCGCTTGCCGTACTTTTAACCGTAGTGTCCCTTTGTAAATGTTTGCATGTCTTGCATCTAGGTCGAGAGCATGAAGTTACTATTGGTGGTGGTTTCTTACCGAGCCTAGCATGCACCGGAATGTCCTTCAGGTTTGTGTTGCGTCTGTATGTTACCCTTGGTGCGTCGGGAAATATTTTCTTGATACGGTCGTTACCAGTTAAAATGGGGTGGTATTTCCGCAGAATATTGTTTATGTTTGGAAGCGCGTTTGAGTATTTCGTTATAAGTGCAGGAGGTTGTTGACTGTTAGCTTTTTTTCGGTTTTTAAGAACTACATCTCGTTTCAAAGTGGTTGCTCGTTGGAACGGATTATTAAGGGTTGTATGTGGATGGTTTCTGGTGATTGGTGTGTTTTTTTAGCGAGTGGAGGTGTTTCATGTAGTCGTCGTCGTCGTTACATATTCTTCTTAGTCTCGTTGCCTGTCCTACGAATATACCTTGTTTGCAGTGTCTTGGATGATGGCTAGTGAAATCTAAGTATTGCTGTCGGTCAGTAGGCTTCCTGTAAGGTGTGGTTTGAGCTTGCTATTTTTTAAATGGACAGTGGTGTCAAGGAAATTTACTTGCGTTTTCGAGGAGTTGAAGGTGAATTTAATGCTGGAGTGGCATGAATTGAAATGTGTGACGAATGCCTTCAGGGTCTCAGCCCCATAATCCCATATCATGAAAATGTCGTCTATGTAACGCAGGTATGTAAGTCGTTTTTTTAAAAATGAATTTAGAAGTTTAGATTCTAGTAGCCCCATAAAAATGTTCGGGTGGGTGGGTACGAAGGGAGTGCCCATGCTTATTCCAAATACTTGAAGGTAGTAAGAAGAATCGAATTCAAAGTAGTTGAGTGTTAGTACCAATTCAAGTAGCGTGAGGTACACTTCAGTTTCGTGCGGGTGAGAACTTTGAGTTAGAATTTTGGAGAGCGCGTCGATACCTTCATTTATGGGAATATTTGTGTACAAAGCGGCGACGTCAAGTGTGACAAGTATGCTATCTGCTGGGATAATGGAAGCGTCATTCAGAGACTCTATTATGCGGAGAAAGTGCAGTGTATCCTCGACAAAGGAAGGGAGGTGGGTGGGAATATCTGCTAGATAGCTGTTCAGAAAAATTGACAAGTTCTCTGTGGGCGTGTTATTGTTTTGTGTTATTGTTTTGCCCCTTTCGGGGGCAAAACAAGTTTCGAACACAAAGTGGAGAGTTGACGGGGTCAACGGAGTGTCGAGAGCTCGACGAAGTGAGTTCGCTCTAACCTGAGTTCAGTGGCACAGCAAAAGCAGCGCACGCAAGCAGCAGCGATAGGTCTGCCGGGGATATCTGCGGTAAACAAGTCTTCTGAGGAAACCTTCGGATTTTCGGAAGTAGGTAAAAGCGTCCTGCCTGTTTGGTTAGTGGATTTAAGAAGTGGTAGTCGGACTGCATGATTAGTTCCCTTGATAATAAGTTTGCCAGTTTGCTCAGAATCAATTTGCAGAACTCTGAAGTGGGATCTGAATCTAATTTCCTATAATGACAAGGGTTGGTGAGTTGCCTAAAAGCTTCTTTTTTGTATTTTTCGGTCGGCAGGATGACTATGCTACCTCCTTTGCCTGCAGGCTTAATGACTATATCGGTTCTAGAAGCTAAGTGGTTCAGAGTAGCCTGTTTCGTTGGGGTAACGTTGGGGTACACGTAACGTTGGGGCAAACGTTGGCTCAAGCAACCTGAGGTTTTTTCCTCCCTTGTTCATTTTGTCAAACTATTTAAGATGGACATAGACAGATTAAACAGGTTACTCAGACAGGCTTATAAAAGTGGTCTAGGGCTTCCTAGAAACACACCCACGGGCAGATTTTTATCTTTAGATATACACAACACTGTAGAAGAAATCATCACTGCACACAAGGCGATGCACATCCAAAGACTGGCCAACACTACAGCGGGAAGAGAGAGTCTAGATCGAATAGGCTTAAACGCTGATCCCATGTCTAACCGACCGGACCCTCTACTGCGAGGAGTGCGCGACACACTAGTCATCAAACCGCTCCCCAAAAAAAATCTCTGCGCCTCCCGTAACCGAGAGTAGAGTAAGCATGAAATGTTTACGGGCCTAATGTCATCTCGGTGGACACCCGAACCGCACCGTACAGGAAGGGAGGAACGCCACCACCCGTTCAGCGCGATGCCTTGCCATTTGAACGCAAGGTTTTTTGAGGAAAGGAAATGGCGCAGTAATTCTCTGCCATCTCGGTGGACACCCGAACCGCACCGTAAAGGAAGGGAGGAACGCCAGCACCCGTTCGGCGCGATGCCTTGCCCTTTGAACGCAGCGCTTCTCCCCCGGATCACGTATGACAACGAAGTGTAACGTGGAATTTATGTGCTTTTTGCACGCGTTATTAGAAATCGGAAATTATAATTCCGTGCATTATCAAACCCACAGCTCCACTGATATCTTGATAAACATTGAGAAGGCACTGGCAGCAGTTATTTTTTGTCTCATTTGGAGACCAACCGGCGCTTGCATGCCGGTCGCGTAGGAGGGCTTAGAGAGTCTCGTTAAATCTCGTTAAGTCTCGTACGGTTCGCGGATGTTCTCGTTTCAGAGCCCGGATGACTGGAATTCAGTGCCCGGATGAGTGGATTTCAGTGCCCGGATCACTGGAATTCAGTGCCCGGATGAGTGGATTTCAGTGCCCGGATGACTGGAATTCAGTGCCCGGATGACTGGAATTCAGTGCCCGGATGAGTGGATTTCAGTGCCCGGATGATGGCTCTCGGTCTCGGCGTGACGTCACCACACTGCCGACAACGGGAGCTAAAAGCATTTCATGCTTAATATGCTACCGGGCTTCCACGATGGCAGAAGACGAGCGAGAGCGCGGGCTCTGCATGGAAAGTACTTCAATCATCCTGGAGCAGTATACACCGATGCAGCTGAGCACTTGTGTTGTTGTCACTCTTGTTGTCTCTGTCCCTGTCCCTGCGGTGCCACACCAGTATGAATTCGTACCAACTCGCCCAATTTTCAACTCTTTTGATTATAATTTCAGCCAAGGGGCCTTCACCATCTGCGCATCCAAATTCATAGCGGGAAGAAGCGAGTGCATCTCTGCGGTCTCGGTCACGGTCAAGTGCGTGGATCAAGCAGAAGAAGCGGTCATAGCCTTGGCCATAGCAAATACTGACGCTCACATCATTGTCAGTGATTACAAGATTGCCATACGCAACTTTTCGCGCAGTAGAATATCTCTAACTGCTAGAAACATCCTCACAAATATTACACTAGAACGAAAGATAGAACTGATATGAACTCCTGCCCATTCAGAGAACCCAGCGACCGAAGCAGCCCCCCGAACACGCTCAAGGTTTTGTCGGCCGAGCGGTGGGCACTCGTCTAAGGGGACCCGAGATGGACGCACGGATTTCGTACCACGACATTACCCAAATATACAAACTCTCTAGAAGAATCTATCCTCCCCCGCACGAGTCAGTCTCCAAATACCAAGAGGTGGCTTGGCGAAGACTTCAAACCCATTCTTACCCGAACCCGTACATTTACACCCACATCTACAACGATCTCATAGGCCCCACCTGCAAACACTGCGGTAGCACTGCCACCCTCGATCATATGCTATGGGACTGCCCGGAGGATCCTCCTCCGGAAGGTCTTATAGAAGCTCCCTCACCAGACGCCTGGGAAGAAGTGCTGCGCAGCTCGGACCCCGCCGTACAGGTAGGAGCCGTCGAGCGCGCCGAAGAGGTCGCCGCCAGCTATCAGCAAACGGCGACCTGGCCCTTCTGCTAAGAATCCAGCAACCCTACTTTTCCGGCAATAAAGTTCACTCTCTCTCTCTCTCTCCCTCAGGTGTCCACCGAGATGATCGTGACAGATACTTTACCTTTCCTCAAAAACCAATTTACCTTCGAGCAAGGCGTACAGCCGAACAGGCGATGGCGTTCTGTGGACTCCCTGGCAGCGTTGCAAGACGCTGTCGCGTCCCACTCTTAGAGGATAAGCTTAAAATCTCAACGACACATAAGTAACACAAGCAGCAACACTGCGCTTAAGGCTTTGGCCTCACCACACTTTAGGTCAACAAAGTGCCCCCTGAATTTTTTGCTGAAAGGGCTTAGTTGGAGGTGGTATGGTGTTCAGGAGTCCGGCTGGTCTTAGCGGAGGCGTTTTGCGTCGCTGACACTCATGGCATGTTTTCACGTAATAGGAAACGTCGGCAGCTAGTCGCGGCCAATAGTACTTCTCCTGGATACGGTGAAGCGTGCGAGCATTCTAGAGATGCCCTGCAGTCGGCTGATGATCACATCCCTGCATAATGTCTTGCCTGAAATTTTTGGGCACGACAAGAAGATGCACTGCCCTGTGGGCACGAAGTTCTTCTTCAGGAGGACATTATTGTGAAGGACGAAGGACGACAGTTGGCGCTTGAATCCTCGGGGAGGCGATGCGGTCTTGCCTTTCAGATAATCAACTAGGCAAGCCAGCACAGAGCATGGTGATCGCTCACAGCCTTGAATGGTCGTCCCTACAGGTAGGGTCGAAATTTCGACGTGGCCCGAAGAATGGGGAGACATTCTTTCTCGGTCGTCGAATATATGGCTTCGGCTTTCGAAAGTGAACGGCAAGCGTACGCGATAACTTTCTCCTGTTCACCATTTTTCTGAACGAGGACCACTCCTAAGCCCACACTGCCTGCATCGGTGCCTGCACTTTCTGTAACTCCAGTTAACAGCTATAAATACCTCGGTATAATATTATCCCATAATCTGCTGCGCGAAACTGCTGGCGCTTACCGGTCCTAAGAAAGTGTCGTCGGATTCTTCTTCCAGTGTTGCGTCGACAGGGGCTCGCGACAAGCAGTCTGCGTCGGAATGCTTGCGGCCAGATTGGTAGGCTACAGCTATGTCGAATTCTTGAAGACGCAGGTTCCAACGAGCCAGGCGGCCAGAGGGATCTTTCAAATGGGCAAGCCAGCACAGAGCATGGTGATCGCTCACAACCTTGAATGGTCGTCCGTACAGGTAGGGGCGAAATTTCGACGTGGCCCAAAGAATGGGGGGACATTCTTTCTCGGTCGTCGAATATATGGCTTCGGCTTTCGAAAGGGAACGGCTAGCGTACGCGATAACTTTCTCATGTTCACCATTTTTCTGAATGAGGACCGCTCCTAAACCCACACTTCCTGCATCGGTGCCTGCACTTTCTGCAACTCGAGTTAACAGCTATATATACCTCGGTATAATAATATCCCATGATCTCAGATGGGATTCACATATAACCTATGTCACATGAGCCGCCGTTAAAAGACTCCTGTTCTTCAAAAGGCATCTTCAACAAGCTCCTCCTCCAACAAAACTAATTGCATACAACGCTTTCGTACGATCGGTACTCGAATATGCGAACGTTGCATGGTTTCCGCATACTAAATGTCTCATAGGCAAATTAGAAGGTTTGCAAAGAAAGGCAAAGAGATTTATGTTTAACAAATACAGTCCTACTGACTCACCCACCGAACTACTCATGACAGTCGGCATTCTCACTCTGGAAAATAGAGCTAAACTTGCACGATTAAAATTTTTTTGCCAGTTACTCCATAATCAGCTTAACCTTGCTAAACCTAGGTACCTGATGGCGCGAGAGACAAGACCTACACGTCGCAGATATTCAGAGACATTAAAAGAGCACACATTTCGTACTGACTGCCTGAAATACTCCTTTTTTCCACTTACAATAGGAGAATGGAACACCCTTGACCACTGCATTACCCGCCGCACATCACTAGATATCTCCACTCAGTCGGTAGAAAATTATCTTCACTCGTAAACACACTTGAATTCAGAGCCTTTGTTGGCAACTTCTTTTTTACTGCCTTGCTATTTTTCTTACCAGTGCTTGTTTGTTTATAATCTCACATATATCCCATGTAATGAATATGTTATCTTGTCTTCAACTAACTGTACAATCCGACGATCCTATTGCTGTATCCCATGACTTTTATGTATTGAACCGTAATTAAGTGCGACACTGTAGTCGTTTTATATTGCCCTTCAATCCTTCTTCTTGTTCACTTTTGTGTCCATAATTCATTGACGTTGTTGTAGTTTATACTTTGATGTGCCTTATTCCAGCGCCCCTCCTGTTAAAATCACCAGTGGATTGACAGTAACTCGAAATAAATAAATAAATAAATAAATAAATAAATAAATAAATAAATAAATAAATAAATTTCGGTTTCGGCGTTTTCATCAGTGTCCGAGCACAGGAGTTGACTGTAAGCGGCGCTTCAGCTCTTTGAAAGCTTCCACCTGCGGCATTTCCCATTTAAAAGGCATGTCAGCTTTGGTAAGTTGGGTCAAAGGTTCAGCAATGCGCGAAAGGTTCTTGTCAAATCATCGGTAATAAGAGCACAATCCAAGGAATCTGCGCATAGCTTTCTTGTCATTAGGCTGTGGAAACTCTGCGATCGCAGCCGTCTTCTGAGGGTCTGGGTGAACTCCATCTTTGCTTACGACGTTACCAAGGAACAGCAGCTCCTCGTAGGCGAAGTGGCACTTCTCTGGTTTCAGTGTTAGGCCTGAAGACTTGATCGTTTCCAGCGCTATCCGAAGCCTTCTGAGGTGATGTTAAAAGCTTCAGGAGAAGACAACAACGTCATCTAAGTAGACTAGGCAAATTTGCCACTTCAAGCCTGCGAGCACCGTATCCATTACTCGCTGGAACGTCGCTGGGGCAGAGCAGAGGCAGAAGGGCATCACCTTGAACTCGAAGAGTCCGTCTGGCGTGATGAAAGCAGTTTTCTCGCGGTCTCTTTCGTCGACTTCAATTTGCCAGTAGCCGCTGCTCAGGTCCATCGATGAGAAGTACTTAGCGTTGCATAGCCGATCCAATGTGTCCTCGATGCGGGGGAGGGGGTAGACATCTTTTTTCGTAATGCTGTTCAGGCGGCGGTAATCGACGCAGACGCGGAGGGTGCCGCCATTCTTTTTTTCACTAGGGCGACTGGTGCTGCCCAAGGGCTCCTCGATGGCTGGATGACGTCGTCACGAAGCATTTCCTCAACTTGCTTGCAGATAACTTGGCGTTCTAGCGGCGATACGCGGTAGGGGCTCTGTCGCAGTGGTCAGGCGTGTTCGTCTGTGAGAATGCGATGCTTGGCATGCCCGGTTCGTCGCACATTCGATGCTGATGAGAAGCAGCCGCTGTACCTTTGAAGAAGACTGCATATTTGGCCTTGTCTGCTCCGGGTTGATATCAACCCGGAGCAGGGTTGATATCAAACGTTGATATCAACCCTGCTGGGTTGATATCAAACGTGGGTTGATGTCCTTGGTCAGATGGTTCTACGTGTTGGTCGGGTAGGGCAAATATGTCTCTCATGTCTGCCAGCTCCTCGAGAAAAGCAATCGTTGTACCTTTGTTCAGATGCCGCTATTCTTCAGTGAAGTTGGTTAGCAGCATCTGGGCTTGACCAATTCGGATTTGGGTGACTCCCCTTGAGACGCCAAATCCTCGATCCAGGAGTAACTGGGTGCTTCCCTCGACGACGCCTTCCGCATTTTCGATGTCACCGGTACCTACGCAGGCGAGGACTCGGAGCGGCACGCTCATTGCTTCATCGAGGACGTTTAAGGCAACGTGATGAATCGCTCTCGTCGCAGCAGATATGGCTTTATCCATGGAAAGCTTGATAGGCTTAGATCGAAGGTCGATGATCGCCCGATGTTCATTCTGGAAGTCCATTCCCAAAATCACGTCTCGCGAGCATTTCTGTAGGTCCAAGAAGGTTGTAGCATAGGTTCGCCTATTTACTGTAACTCTCGCGATGCAGTGCCCTGACGGCGCAATAAGGTGCGGTGCGGATCAGCGGGCCATCCCAAATTTTTGTTACTTTTCTGAGTCGGACAGCGAGTGGCCCGCTCAAAACGGAGTAGTCAGCTCCCGTGTCGACCTAGGCAGTAACCGCGTGACCGTCGACCGTAACTTCAAGGTCACTTGTTCGCGTTTTTGTATTGCACGTTGTCTTCGGTGTACTCTCTCGGCTTCGTCGAGTAGTGAGGCTGCGGTGGGCGTACTCCGACGTTTGTACTCTGGGCGGTGGTAAAAGCTTCAAGTCTGGCCGCGTCGTTGTCGTCGTCGGTTTTGTCGTGGTGGCTGAGGCATGGTCTTGAGTTTTCGTCGATGGAGGATCTTTGTTCTTACGCTCAGAAGCAACCTCACCTCCAGAGGCTGCTTTATTCAGTTTAACTTTCGGGGGCTGGGGGAGCGTCCACGCCCTGCGTAGCCTCGGCTAGGAGATACAAAGCGCGGTGACGATGGCGACGGGGAACGTGATAGGCGGCTCGGCGATGAGTATTCTTCCGGACGCGGAAATTGCTCTATGTCGGCAGGTCGCTGGCCGCGTCGAGGTCGTGGGGCTTCGTAAGGGAACCCTCGGATGCCAGTTCTCCTGTATGGGCAGTGCAGGAGGATGTGACCGGCTTCACCACAGTGGAAGCATAGTGGGCGGCGCTGGTCGGGAGTTCTCCACTCGTCGCATTTCCACGGCCGTGTTCGACGCTCGTAGGACGGGCGGGTTGGGGCGAGAGGGCGGCGGTCCAGCGCAGCTCGCTGAGGGTGATTCTTCGCCTTGGAGGGACCAGCAAGAATCTGCTTTGAGTTTGAGGAAGCTAGTCTTACAAGCTTAGAAATCTTCAAGAACCAGCTCCTGAAAACTTTCACAAACGTCACGCGAAAGGAGAGAGCCCAGCAGCTCCTACGTCTCGCGTACAACACCCAAACGAAACCGTTGCAGTGTACACTGAGGAAATGAAGCGCCTCTTCCGGCGTGCCGACGCAAACATGAAGGAGGAAGAAAAAGTAAGGATGCTTATGCGAGGAGTTAGAAAGCGACTCTTCGCCGGCCTCGTACGGAGCCCACCGATAACCGTCGCGGAATTCGTAGAAGAGGCATCCACGATGGAAAGAACTCTTTATGTCCGAGCCCGCCACTATGAACGCCAGCAACGCTTTTGGTCAACAAGCTGCCTGAAGACCGCTAACAACGATAACCTGCAGGAGGTTATACGCCAACTTGTGCGAGAAGAGCTCTGACGATTGCTGCCAACGGGAACGCAGCCGCAGCTTACATCGCTTACTGACGTCATCCAGGTTCAACAGGCCTTGGGTGCGACCCCGACAACCACGCACCTTTCCAGCCCCCAGCCATGACTTACGCCGCTGCAGTGCGCCGTGCTGCCCCTCGACGACGGGACTCAAGCTACAAGAAAGTAATCTAGGTTATGATATGTTGTACAGATTAGGCGGAAATGTAGTTAAAGTCAGGATAGAACTAGCAGAGCTATCGAAGTTAATAAACAAGCGCAAGGTAGCTGACATAAGAAAGTTTAACGTGGAGAAAATCGATGATGCTCTAAAGCACGGAGGTAGCCTAAAAGCAGTGAAGACAAAAGTACGTATAAGTAAAAAGCACGTGTATACGCTAAGAGACAAACAGGGCAATGTCATTAGCAATACAGATAAGATAGTTTAGTAGTCGGAGAGTTTTACACAAATCGATACAGCAGCGAATGTAATCACCAAGTTACTGAGAGAAGTAGTCGAGCAGAGCAATGGGACATGCCGCCGGTAACGAAAGAGGAAGTAAAGAAAGCCTTAGGAGCAATGCAAACGGGGAAAGCACCTGGTGAGGATCAGGTAACAGCAGATTTGTTGCAGGATGGAGGAATGATTGTCCTGGAAAAACTACCCACCCTGTATATGCAATGCCTTGTGACCTCGAGAGTACCAGAAGCTTGGACGAACGCTAACATCATCTTAATTCACAAGAAAGGAGATGTCAAGGACTTCAAGATTTACAGACCGGTCAGCTTACTGTTCGTTGCATACAAGGTATTTACCGAGGTAATCGCTAACAGAGTCAGGACAACCTGAGACTTCAATCAACCAAAGGATCAGGCAGGCTTTCGTAAAGGATATTCGACAATGATAGAGAAATCCTCTCAAGTACTTCGGGTACTTGGGAGGTATTAACAGCGGCGACAGAGTTAAAACCCAAGTTAGAAATTTCATGGCGCACGAAGGCTTTATTAATTGGAAGGGGCAGGGGCTGGTTGACCACAAGTGTTGCCAAGGGAGCCGGGCCAATTGCTTCAAGCTCACGGCGTACAATACGGGTTACGTTCTCAGGTGACCTCGGCTGGTTCCGAGAACAAAGATCTTGGCAAGACGAAGACGCAGCCGTGTTGGGGAGGCGCGCGATATGATGACTGATCGGTCGGCTTTTGACGTCCTCGAAGCAGCGGCATTCTTTTATGATGTCTGCTATGTTATCACAGTTTTTGTAAACGAGCAGAATGAAGGCGTCGTCTCCAATGTCCTTGAGCACATGTCCTACTTTGTCAGCCGCGCTCATCTCTGTATCCACCGTGTAGCACAGAGCCGACACATCCTGAATATAGGAGACGTAGGACTCCGTGGATGACTGGGCGCGACTTGCAAGATCTCTTTCAGCGCAAGATGCCGGCCGAGTAGTTTGCCAAAAAGGTCGATAAGTTTCTGTTTACAGTCATTCCAACTGGTCAATGTCTCTTCATTGGTATCGTACCACTTGAGCGCATGCCCTTGCGGTAAAAAAAGACGTTCGCAAGCATGAAAGTTCGGTCCCACCGGTTGTTAGCGCTGCACCGTTCATACTTGCGAAGCTAAGTCTCGACGTCAGTGTCGTAGTCCCCAGAGAAGGGTCCAGGATGACGAGGGTGAGTGAGGACGACGGAGGACACCGATGCTGCCGAATCTGGGGGACGTGCTTCCGTCATTGTCGGCTGTGGAAGGTAGCGGCGACGTGAAAGGTAAGTCGGGGGTGGAAGGTAGCGTCCGCTGCGTAGTTCCGTCTTGTCGCACCTCCACCAAGGATGTTACGGGGAAATGCTATTTACATTTGTTTACAAGCGGGAGGTGAATGGTTCCTAGCAGGGAGCGGCAGGGAGCACCAACGCCAACAGGGAGCCCCGTCAACCTCTTCTTCTTCGTGCGACCCTTTCACGCGGGAGGCCACTTCGTCGTCCACTTCCTCTTCGTCGTAGCAATATTTTTCTCCCCTACTTTCAATCCCCATCCACCCCCTTTTTTCTCTTCCCCCTCTTTCTTCGCCGCAGAAACGGGAGCCTCGCTTTGTTTCAACTGCTGCCCGTGCCCACTGGCGCCTATCTTGGAACCAAGCTCAAGGCAAAGCTGTCTTGGGCAACACGAAAGGCGCGAAGCGAGTGATACTTTTCACACAGCGCGGCTGAGAGCGCTGTAATCGCGGCGAATTCAGGCGCACGGAGCGCGCTGTCACGTGGTGTTATTTAAACTCCGCGGGCTTTCGTTTTTTTCGAATAAAAATGGCCACGCTAAGTCTACCTCGTTGGAAGTGCCTGGGTAGAACAATGCTTGTAGAGCTGCACAACTTTCCTATTGACGCCTGAACGTTTCAAGCTATATTTAAAAAGTAAATTTATTTATCTCGACTAATTAATCAAATAGGTGGAGCGAAAAATGGCACCGTAACTTTAGATAAGCCTTAACAACATCCACGCGATTTCAGTTCTGAAGAACGCTTAGTTTTTTTTATATACCTTCGTCCAAGTTAGCTGGGACGCCCTGCATATATATACACGTACTACCGAATAGCGCATAGATACCCTTTGCAATAGGGCATTGCGTTGTACCACTAAAAGTGTAACTTTCTTCATCATGTGAGAGTATAAGCTTGCACGAGAGGGGTGCAAACTTTGCTCTGTTTATAACGGTATAGGATTCGTCTTTGATGAAGTAACTCTGCACTTCTAGACGTAGGATGAATTTACCTGCTAAAGGTGGAAATTTGTACTTTTCGTGGTAGGATTTGTTTATGCTGCACTCAGACTAACACTTACCCCTCTTAGGCGTAATGTTATACCTAACTGGTTTAAAGTTACTCTTCTTATGGCAGTGCAAGTTTAGGCAATTAGAAGCGCAACATTACACTACGTGCAAGAGCATAAATACTTAGTCTCTAAGAAACAGCCTAACCTTACCGCCCAAAAGGTGTCAGCTCAGCGAAAAGTGACTTAACCCCGAAAAAGACTACGATCACACTTTTTTTTTGAGAGTGTACAACCTAGGAAGACGCAACGCGCAATACAAGCCAGGGGACCGAGTATGGGTTTGCACAATAGCGTATAGTGTTGCTCGAGTTGGTACGACATTCAAGGAAAATGCAGCGCGCTAGCGCAAACACAAAACAGCGCTGTCTCGGCCCTTCTTCCCTCGTGTTCCTGCGAGTGCGCTGCTTTTTCTTAGAATGGGTTTGGATGCCCATTCGCCGCCGCGGATTGAGTGAAAAGCTATTGCGCTGCTATTTCGGCTCGTACAAGGTTGTTCTTCGGCTAGGTAAACTGGACTATGGAGTCGTCCCTGACCAAATGATTGCATTCCAGCGACGCCGCGTACGACCAGAAGTAGTGCATGTCGTCCGTCTAGAGGCAAATTATGCACGCTAAATGACGCTGTGTCTCTACATTCAGTGTATATTTTGCGCAATCCGTTTTTAATTGTTTGTAGACACGTTATGTTTTAAACATCGGGTAGATGCTTCTGTGAGAGGTTTGAGAGAGAGTAAGGCCGCGAATCTTTGCTCTGTTTGTTCATTCTTAAAATCTGCCGGCAAGCCGCCTTATCGCTTTGTTTGTGACGCAAGACGCACCTAGCCGCGGCGGCTAGAATTTCTTTGGAGGAGAAATTCTAGAGGCCCGTGTACTGTGCGATGTCAGTGCACGTTAAAGAACCCCAGGTGGTCGAAATTTCCGGAGCCCTCCACTACGGCGTCTCTCATAGCCTTAGTCGCTTTGGGACGTTAAACCCCATAAACTAAACTAAACTAAACTAAGACGCACCTAGATTTACCTCGATTGATCTCATCCACGCGGAGCCAATTCTATTTTCTGCCAGAATGTTCTAGTAACTTTCCTAGCTTTATCTGGAAAGTTCGCTATCAGCTTTAAAAAGAGCACGGCCGAGAGCGGCGGGAATTCTGTTCGACGACCACAGCGCTCGCCTGTTGCTACGCCGCCGCCGAGTGATTCAGTTCTTTGCGGGCGCTAGTCAGCCCAAATAAAGAGTTCCGCTTAGAAGACATTCTCGCTGTTTCTCTGCTCGTCGGACTGTAGTCACAACTACGTCACAATATCTCGATTCTCACGTCATTGCAAATTTGCGAAATTGAGCTGTGCGTGAAAAGGCCCGCCTATTTCATGACGTCGTTTACCATATTTTTGTCCTTAAAGGCCTACTTGACCGAAATTTTTCAAACCGTAAAAAGGTTGTTTTTTCATAGTACACCCCCGTATTATGCTACCCACAAAACATTACGCTCCAGTTTCAAGCAGTTACGGTGAAAAGGGCACGCAAAAATCGGAGTTTTCAATACCGAAACTGGAAAAACGGGCGCCATTGCCGCCCGCCGGAAGTGACGCATGTTTGAGACTGTACTCCGGACGGGTTCGGAGCGTCTGCTCGTTGCGGCTCGAGCAAAGCGCTGGTAGCGGTAGCGCGTGCAGCACTTTGTGCGATAAATACTGGTTATATGCGAAAACACACATCTTGAAACGGATGAAACGCCCTAGAAAAAGTTTTAAACGTGTTTTATTTGCTGTGTTAGACTAGAAAAGTCCTGGCTCAACCTCAGTGAAGATGATCGCGCCGCAATGCTTGTGAGCGCTGTTTGCCTGGCAGTATTCGATTACAGCTTGTGCAAAGTTCGGATATAGCGGAGGAAGGAAGCATATTCAAATGGAGGCCAAGTAGAAGTGCTTGTATTATAAAGTCGGCATTTTTGAGCGGGAACGCGCGTGCCAACAGCACATGTGCGCTCTGCTGTGCGTGCAATATGGTTGTTGTCTTGATAAAAAAAAATGACCTGCCTTCTCCTTTTCCTTCTCATTTTTCTCCCCCGGCGAAAGGTATTCCTGCCTGTGCACAGGAATTTGGAACAGGTGCTGTGAACGCCAGTTAAATCAATAAAAACAGATGGATGTGTAAAAAGAGAGCTGAAGAGAATTAAGTGCTGCGTTAAGCGAAAGAATATGCCAGAAGCAAAATTTGTGTTGCAAAATAAATATATATTTTTCTCTTCGAGGACCGTGGCATCAGTGCGGTGCCGATGGTGGGCTGGTTCATCTTTGCGCGCCTCGGTCGGGCAAGCCACTGCGCGTTGCGAAATACATGTCGATTCAAATGAACAAAAACTTATGCGTTGCGTTCATTACAGTATTTACCTAGAACCACTTAAAGCCCGTGTACTGCAGGGACGGAAAGGTTTTTCTAATCTTCTCAAACCACACAGCTGGGCAGAACGACGTGGTTGCCGAACCCCAGTCGACCGTATACGCCCACCGCGCAAATTACCGTAGGTGTCTCTAACCAAACATATAAATTTGATATTTATATGTTATGGTATTTATATGTTATGGATCACCAACAAGCCCGCACCCTTACCCTACTGAATAAAATCAAAATTCTTTGAAAAGATTATCATTCAAATAACATGCGTGCAGTTCTCTGGGGTCTTGGAGACGCGTCTCGAATGGTAACGCTGAAGCTTCCTGTAATCGACCTCAAGTGTGAATGGCGTGAGGCAGTAAGAAAGTCGACGTTTTCAGTAACGCTTGTGTGGCCTTCCATGATTCTCAGCCCGGCCTGCAAATCTTCGAGGCAGCAGATACACTCGGCGCACGACGGCATTATTGCGCATTGCGCAGAGCTGTACTTGCAATAAACGGGTGTGCATATGTTGTTTCCTTTTCAGACGAAGCAGACCTCTCCTAGACTTCTGCCTGGTGTAAATAACGTGCCGTCAAAAGGGCGTTGCTCGATGAGCAAAGCCGTCCACTTTAACTTCTGGACCGGCTTAGCTAGCTTGTGACAAGCGGTTCCCCCCTCCTCTTTATTCTCCCGATTAGAGACGCCTCGAAGCCTTCGGTTCGTGGCATGCTTTGCCGATCGGGCTAGAAAGACTTAGGTGCTCTGATGCATGATGTAGACCGAGACAGGTCGATTGACAAAGCCCAACCCACAAAAGCGGTTAGCGCGAGGCAGAAGCGTCAGTCACCCACCACTATCTTTTTTGAAGAAGAGAGGGGAATTCACGTTAAAACCTGAGCTCCAGACAGCTGACACCAGCTTTCGAGATCGGGGGTGGAGGGCAGTGGCCGAGAGGTATACATGGTGCTTTCCGCATTCCTCGTATTCCCTTCCGCGGCCATGCACTTCGTCTACATGATGCAAGCAGTTTATTTTTCTCGGATACCATCGCGCTTCGCGGTGAAAACAGCCAGAAACGCGTCAGAAGAAGAGCTTACAAGGGGCGCGCACTCACTTCAGAACGCCTGAAACTGGCGAGCCGGTGATGCCGGTGTCTCAAATGTGCGTCATTTCCGGTCAGGTTTGTTAGTTGTTCAGCACACCGCTAGGGGTCTGCGTCGTCTGCTACAGGGGTTTTTGAACGCTTGTAACTAAAATTCTAGACGCTCCACAGCCCTAATATTAAATATAAATATTGTTAATAACATGCACACTATATCGAGCACAAAATTAGCCGAAGTAAAGTTTCGGTCAAGTAGGCCTTTAAATATTACCTTTTTACAAAAGTTTGATTTCGCCTACTAAATAATGTGTAGAAAATATGTAAAATATTTAAAATATTCAAAATCTTAAATATCTGGGCAATGTGATCTCGTGGAATCACCCATAATTGTGTGGGCCCCCATTCGCCGCCACGTATGTACACTAAGTGAAGAGCTTTAGCGCTTCTACATCGGCCAGTACAAGATCGTTCGTCCACTTGGAGAGCGCGACTACGACATAGCCCCGTATGGAGCGACAGCTTGTCAGGGGCGCCGTGGGCGCCCAAAAGTTGCACACGTTGTGCGCCTAAAGCCATATTACGCGCGCTAACGGACGCTGTACTTGCATTTTCACTGATTGTTCTTCAACTCTCAATCTTTATTTTTTGGCGACATTACATTTCTTTGTAAAGTACCGGGTCGATGCTTCTTTAAAAGGGGCGCAATGACGCAGAGCCTCGTAAAAAACGATCGCTTGTTTTTTTCTCTAAGCTACTGGCAAGCGGCTTTATCGATTTGTTCGCGATGCGTGACGCGACCAGATTAATGTCGATTGGCCGCACCCAGGCGGAGCCGATTCAACATTGTTTCATACTATTTCGGTTACTTTGCATGCAGTATCTCGAATGTTCGTTGTCAGCTTTAAATTGGCGACAGCCGAGAGCGGCGGGTACTTTCTTCGGCGATCGCCAAGCACGCTTGTTCGTTTCGCTGCCGCCGAGTCATGTAGTTCTTCTTGGGCGCGTGTAAGCCCAATGAAGTGTTTCTTTCAAAAGTCATTTTCGCTTTATTCCTGATTTCTCGGCAGTCGATACCACTGCGTGAAAATATTGTTAAGCCATGTAAGACTGTAAAATGCTGCTCCGATGGCGTGCAAGCTGGGTGTTACGGAGGTTTTTCAGTTTATTTACAGTGAGGAAACTCTAGCCTTCCTTAAAAGAGTCAGTTGCGCAAACTTGCTCTTTGTGTCATTTCTGTAAACCTCAAAGGCCCGCACCTCTTCCTTAATTGCGAGTAATACGGCTGGAATAATTCTGCCGTTCTGCAACCAGCCTGATTGGCACCGAATCAGGGAACTTCCAGGCGGTGCCGTTATTGACTTCACTGTTCAGGTGCATCTGTTTTGCCGACTTGAATCTCGAGTGGCCCGTGCACATGTTGGCGTCGCACGTCAACTCGTCACAGCACTCATAGTCACATACGCACTGCAAGAAAGAACATATTAGAGGCACTGTGAGCACAACGTCGTTCAACCTGCGCTCTTTTTGAAAATCCACTTGATGAGTATTTGAGGCTATGCGTATTATTGTTAAGTGGCAAAAGATAGATTTATTGCTGAGAACACTGCATCAAATATTTTTTTCGCTGATAGAATTAAACGCGTGACATCAGGATTGAAACTGAATCTTTGACCACCGGCTCAAAGGTAAAAGAAAAATGTATCCTCCTTGCAGAAATAGCCTCATCGACGAGCCACCTGTCGACAATGACAGGAAACGAAATGCAGTAGCGACCAGCGCTTTAACCAGCTGGCGAGCAGACGGGATGCTGCCTTTGCGCGTGGTAATGCCAGCCGGGAACGGCACAAATGAATCGTGCTTATCGTTCAGCTTGCAAGAGCCTCTTCCAATACCACACTTCTCTTTTGATTAGTCGGCGGATACACCGTTAGCAACAAAGAAACGCGGGCAAGACAGTTTGATTCGAAAGAGCAAAACGAGACGTACTTAGTGGTGAAAAGCTCAGTACAAGTGCAGGCTAATTTAACGCTAAAAACGCGATCTCTGTCCTTTAGATCTATTAATACACCTCGCGTTCATTTCTCTTCATCCGCCACGGTGGTTCAGTGGTTACGGCGCTCGGCTGCTGACCCGGAAGGCGCGGGCTCGATCCCGGCCGCGGCGGCTGAATTTCTTTGGAGGAGAAATTCTTGGGGCCTGTGCGATGTCAGTGCGATGTCAGTGTGATACTGTGCGATGTCAGTGCACGTTAAAGAACCCCGGGTGGTCGAAAGTTCCGGAGTCTTTCACTACGGCGTCCCTCATAGCCTGAGTCGCTTCGGGACGTTAAACCCCATAAACCATCATTTCTCTTCCAGTACATAATAAACTTTTGTTTTTGTGTTCGCATTTCGGTTCCTTTCTTACCGTTTCATTTTTTACTGATATTGCGTACCTTGCAACCAGCTCGGCAAAATATATGTTCAGTGAAGGAAGCAGCGTCGCTAATCTCGTCTGATGCCGGGTCGTTCACAGTGCCGCGTCATTTTGCGGTGTAGTCAGCGTGTACCCGTGAGCATGACCCGACAGAGGCACGCAGGCGCCAAACGAACCCACGAGGTGACCGTTACGCGGACAGCATACCTGAGAAGAGCGTACTGGACGGTATACCTGTGCGATAGATGGCGAATTGCTTTGCAGTTGGCTCTGAGCCAAGATATGACAAAGGAAAGCTGCGCGTTCCTCAGTGGAACGCCGTTCTGCCACCGATGCTGTATCTACCAAGCTGAGTGCGGAAATTTACTTAGTACGCAAAGTATGGGGGGGGGGGGGGGGGTTGCAGATGCCGTACGTTAAACCTGACATGCCTTAGCCTTTTGCTTTTGCAGTATCAATACTGACTACAAGGACATCCGTGAAACAGAAGCCAAAGAGCAGACGCGAAACATATAAGGGCCAGTGCGTCGCGGCAGGTGAGCTGTATGAAGCAGGCGTAAACAGACGACGGTGCCAGGCGCGACGCCACGAAGGACACAACCGTGATACAGGCAGGCGCGTGTTTGCAAAATAACACGCAGGAAGCGCCGCGCTACGGACCCCGGCACCACCGAAGCATTGGCGTGGCGGCAGTGCTGTACGAGCTCTACAGCTGAAGTCACTGGAACTCACAGTTCCAGTGACTTTATCCACTGCTAAATCAGAGCGCCATCTGTCAGATGCCCCACGAAGCGTTCTCTGGTGTAGCAAAACTGAGCGCCTCTTATCAGTGGAGTCGGCACTCGTGTCTGTGTTACTCCGCGGTCGCAACCTACCTAAAGCTGATGCAGAACTTTCGATAAGGCACTGTAATTGTCTGTGACAATCTGGAATCTGGTGTAGCGGCATTCCTGAATGCACTTGTGCATTCCGTTTAGGCATGAGATTCCTGTAGATGTGCGCGTAACTGAGTGTCAACTGACTGGTTTCTTTTTGTATAGCAGGTGGCTCTACAGTGGTGTGAATTGTGTTGCGCTTCTATGCTCTTTTATTGTATGCTCGAAGAGGCTTGTTCATTCTTGTGCGTGTATGCTTTTTTTTTCTTCATTTTCTCTCCCTGTAATGACCCTCTAATGAGGGTTGAGAGAATTAATAAATAAATAAATAAATAAATAACCAACTGCAAGCAGTTGCAAGCGATCCGGATAAATATTGCCCCGAAAATTTGTTCTCTTCTTTCGTTCACGCTCAAACCCTGTACTACGCGGCTTTATTATTCTGTTTGTGACGCGAGATGTGAGCAGACTTAGCTCAATTGATCACGGCCACTCGCAACTGCTTCCAGATTTTTCCAGATTGTTGTGGTTCCTTTTCGTTTCTTATCTCGAAGGTTCCTTGCCAGCTTTTAGATTGAGCGCGGCCAAGAACAGCAGAAGTTTGTTTGATGACCACCAAGTCATGCAGTTCTTTGAGGGAGCGAGTCAGCCCAAAACAAAGTTTCATTTAAAAGTCTTGTCGAGGTCTTACTGATCGCCGCATTGCCGTCTCTACTGCGTGACATCTGGTGGTGGTGCTTACCTGGAGCACTGGTACTCCCCCCAAGATGGACCCTGGTGTACAGCCCCCGTAGGGGAAACTGGAGAGGGACGATGTTCACTACCGAAACATTGGAGATCCTCCACCGACCACGCTGCATGAAGATACACCGACGTCGCATACAACGACCACCTGGACCACAACGAGACCTGACTTGAGACATACTCCGCCACCAAAATAAAATCACAACGACTGCCCCTGTCACGCCCAAAGAATTAAAAGAAGTTGAGACCAGATGACCAACAAATCCGCACCGTTGAAGGCCGCCTAATTTCACCATCAGGGCAATAAACACCACGAGTGACGGTCACCGGACATACCTACCCTGCGGCCTTCCTAGTCTTGCAGCAAAGTTCGCGACACGTGACCTTAGGTTTAGAATTTTCGAGCGAGCATCGAGCAGCCATCGTTCTTCATTCGAAGTCCATTAGGTTTTCGACGGAAGAAGCCCTACTTTTAAAGAGAAAAAAATTACAGGATTGCACTTAAGCCTGCTTCGTTGCTCTCTTTGTCATTCCATTTTAACTTTTATTTCTCTTTAATTTATTTCGCTTTTTGATTTCTTCTTCATTTTTCATTTTTTCTTGTCTCTAGATTCGTTTTTTTTAATCTGATATTTTTCTTTTTTCTCCCTTTTATTTGTTGATTTCTCATTTTTGCTCTCACTTGTTTTAATTTTGGCTTTTTATTTCATTGCATAAACGCTGCTTACCAACTGCTGATTGACAGTTTGTGCGGACAACTCCCGTCCACAAACTTCTGTCTATACCTTCCTTCCATGCCACTGATGAGCAAAGACAGGCTGACGCCTTAAAGCTCGAGAAACCCTGAGTGTGCTCGATAAAGAATTGACCCCCGTGAAGCGTCATCGTCCCCATGGGTGTGAGGATTACCGAGAACACCACCGCCGCCGCGGTGGCTTAGTGGGTATGGTGCTCGGCTGCTGACCCGAAAGACGCGGGTTCGATGCCGGCCGCGGCGGTTGAATTTCTTTGGAGGAGAAGTTCTAGAGGCCCGTGTCCTGAGCGATGTCAGTGCGCGTTAAAGAATCCCAGGTGGTCGAAATTTCCCGGAGCTCTTCACTACGGCGTCTCTAATAGCCTGAGGCGGTTTGGGACGTTAAACCCCATAAACCAAACTAAACGAAACCGAGAACACCGAATGCATCATTGAAAGAAGGAAGCAGTTGCTCGTAGACCGAGGTCTGGCCATCGCTCGGGGCATCGCCTGTCTTCGAAACGGACGTGTTCGGGTACTCATGACAAACTTCAGCAAAGGACTCTGGCGCTTTAAATAGGAACAAAAATCGCCTTCTTATTTATTTATTTATTAGTTAGCTGCATCAACCCACAGGGCATTACAGCAGGGGGGGGGGGGGGGGGTTACAGACTTCACTATAGATATAAAACAATTATTGCAGTGCATGGAAAAATACAACATTAGATGTGATACATACAATGCTCGATGGGAAACTGTTCCAGTCCCGAACAGTTCTAACAACAAAAGAATAACGCAAGACGTCACCCTTGCAAGAAAATTCCCTGACCTTCAAGCAGTGGTCCAGTCGCTTTGAGATATAATGAGGTGCCTGGGTATATCGTTCGCGGTTTATGCCAGTTTTCGAATAATAAATCTCATGGAAAAATTTCAGTCTGATGTACCTTCTACGGTCCTTCAACTCTTGCCAGTTAAGTTTTCGCTTGCTTTTCGTCATACTAACTTGCCGATTATAATTACCAAGAACAAATCTAACAGCCCTATTCTGAATTTTCTCTAATTTGCCTACACACTCAGATGTGTGTGGGTCCCAGCAAACACATCCATATTCAAGTATCGAGCGTACATGACTGAAATTCAGCTGTGTTTTTAAGTTACTTGGTAAATGGCCAAAATTCTGCCGTAGAAAAGCCAAACGTGATGCTGCCTTATTCGCAATATAATTAATGTGCTTATTCCATTGTAAGTCCGATGTAAAAAAGACACCTAGATATTTAAATGACTTGCTTATGTTTATAGTAAAATCATGAAATTTATACCTATACGGATGATTAGCACGTTTTCTTGTGAAGGTGACGTGAACAGTTCTGTTTGTATTTAAGGACATGTCCCAACGTACACACAAGTCTGCTACAATATCTAAATCAGTTTGCAGGATTTGCGAATCAGAAGTGGAATTTACTACTCTGTAAACAACACAATCATCGGCAAACATCCTGAATGAAGACAGTATGCCAATTGAAATATCATTTATATACAGCAAAAACAAAAGTGGTCCCAATACTGAGCCTTGGGGAACCCCGACGTAACTGGTTCATACTGTGAAGAAATACCGTTCAGAACAACAGCCTGTTTTCGTAACGACAGATATTCTGCAATCCACGCAATTACTTTACAATCCAAGTTATACGCTTTCAATTTGGAGAGAAGAAGACTGTGCGCGACAACATCAAATACTTTACGGAAATCCAGGGAAACGCAGTTCAGAACTTGTTGCTTATCAATTGCCGATGCTAAATCATGAACAAACCCTACCAACTGCGTATTGCAGGAAAATCCACGCCTGAAACCATGTTGACTAGTGCATAGGAGACTGTGTTTGGTGAGATGGGCCATAACGCAACTATATATTACTGCTCCATAATTTTACAGGTTATGCTGGTTAAGGAAACGGGTCTATAGTTCTGAACGGAGTTTCGCATACCACTCTTATGTATGGGCACGACACGCGCTACCTTCCAATCAGCAGGCAAGCCGGTTTCATTAAGGGACTTCTGGAACCGCCGGGTGAAATACAGACATAATGTATCCGCACAATTCCTTAAAATTGCGGCAGGAATGTCATCAGGGCCACAAGCCTTAGCCTGATTCAAATCCTTCAATAATTTACGCACACCGTCAACACAAAAACTAACTTCCGGCATGCAATCTATGTCAAGAGGTAATGCAAAACAGACAGAACGTGAACTAGGTGGCAAAAACACAGATGAAAAATAACGGCTAAACATTTCAACTTCAGGCTCATCATCATTGATGATTATCTCATCATTTTTCAGAGCAGGTACTGAGCTGTCATCCTTACCATTACGCTTCCCATATCTCCAAAATTCTTTGGTATCTCTGACAAGTTTTTCTCCTAGATTCGAAAAATACAAGTCCTTAGTCCTGAGAGTTATCCGACGCTCGAAACGCCTTCGCCTTCTCCAACCAATCTGATAAATATTCGCCCAGCCAAAACAACTCGCCCACCTTCGACATCAAACCAGCCCTGCGCAGGAACAGACACAGCCAGAGTCCTCTTCCAAGTTAGAGCGAGTGCTTCCCGTCGTCGTCAAAAATACGACAAACGGCCACTGCCAAACATCGCATTGTAACCGAGGAACTCGCCCGAACTCTCCGCCAAAGTCCTATAGCTAGTGTCCACTATAGCTTGTGTCCGGGGGAACAAATGCTTCGCGACGACGTCGTCCAGCACTCGAAAAGCTCCTGGGCAGCACTCGTTCTTCTGGCTAGGAAGAAAGACAGCACACGAAGGAGGATGGTACGGCAAAACAGCGCTGGCGGACGGGACGGAAGAAGATGAGACAGACACATGCGCTGAACTAACAACCAAATGGTCAATCGCGAAAGAGGGGTGCAATATAAAGCATAGAAAGGAAGAAAAATGCGGTGAAAACATGACATGGCATACATTCGGGATATCATCACTGATTAAGAAAAGTGATCTCCTATGGGAATAGAGCCACCGATGGATGGTTGGCTTACACATGAGTTGCCTAATGCGTGAATGTGAAAGACCTTCGATATCAGGCGTGAGGTGTGATCTCTATTCTTGGCGATGATAGTGGTTTGGTCCAAAAACGCCTTACATTCGTCGCAATCCGCGAAATGAATGAGCATGTTATTTCGGCGTGATTTGTTTTCAATGTCTTTCGCGTGTTAGCGTAGCCGATCGTTGACGCACCGTCCGGTTTCCCCGATGTAAAATAGGCCTCATGACATTGAATAGGTTGGGGCAACCGAAAAGGAAATAAAAATAATAGGCCCCTGCCTGCACCGTTTACACACAACAGGCTTAACCCAATTGAAAAATAAAAGAGGTGGCCCGTAGGCAAGTTGTAATTTGACCACCCGTGGGTGGAAAAGTAAAATAATAGGGAAAATGCTACATTAGCGACCCACAGCCGAGAGAGCGGGCCCGGGGAGGCTCCCCTGACCTGCCCTGGGAAGTAGCGGAAAGGGAAATGGGACGTGGGAAGGGAATGGGGACAGCGAGTTTTTTGCTCTGATCCTTCAGTTATCTCGACTCCATTACTGGCCCGCCTGGCCAGGGCAGGGAGAGCATCGAGATTGCCCAATGGTGCGGCCCCACTCACGGGATGCCCGACCACCCACCATACGCAACGGGCTCCGACCGTCGGAGACAGGAAAACCTAACACGGGGTCAGTAGCTACCTGGGGCTCCTCATCGCACACTAGAAGGCCTTTCCCACCTGCCGGCTACTAGCCGTCGAAGGTTTTTCGCGGTTTTTCGGACACCGGAAGTATGTGTGATAGTCCCGAGCCAGTGGAGGTCCAGAACGTCAACGGCCTCGCGGCCTCAGAACTGGTCGCTCCGGGGGGTCCATCCGTGCTTCCTCCAACCATCCATGCACTTATTTCCTCTCCTAGCTTACTCTTCTCCTACTGAGGAGAGAGTGTTCATGGCTGGGCGACCGGGCCACTAACCAAGAACGTGGCTTAGGATGAGATGACCCGGGCCTACTTCACCGGTACTCCACACATCTTCGGTTTTCGCCAGACTCTTACGAGGCAGTACTAAGCCCTCATCCCCCGGCATCCCGCAGGCGGGGACCTTGTAAATCACACCACAGCAACAGTTGACAAATTTGTTTCCATGTTTCTTCTGACAAGCCTTCCTTCCACTTTCCTCGCCGAAATAACATGGTCATTCATTTCGCAGATTACGACGAATGTAAGGCGTTTTTCGAGCAAACCACTATCATCGCCAAGTATAGAGATTACACCTCACGCCTAATATCAGAGGCCTTTCACGTTCACGCATTAGGCAACTCATGTGTAAGCCAACCATCGGTGGCTCTATTCCCACAGGAGATCGCTTTTCTTAATCAGTGATGATATCCCGAATGTATGCCATGTCATGTTTGCACCGCATTTTTCTTCCCTTCTATGCTTTATATTGCCCCCTCTTTCGCAATAAACCATTTGGTTGTTAGTTCAGCGAATGTGTCTGTCTCATCTTCTTCCCTCCCGTCCGTCAGCGCTGTTTTGCCGTACCATTCAACATGAACCAACCAGCCTGACTCAGCCCTCTCCTTGAACAAAGGAGGATGTCTGCCCCATTCCCGCATCGACGACACACTGTAGCGGCTCTGCAACTCCAAGCGCTTCTCTTCGTTGCACCTCAAGAGCAGCTATTGGCAAATCAGTCGATGGAAGAGAAGACCGCATTCATCCCACGGGACGGCTTTTTAGAGTTCAAGGTGATGCCATTTGGGCTCCCTTCCGCGCTAGCGTCGTTCCGATGGGTAGCGGATCCAGTATTACCAGGTCTGAAGTAGCAGATTTCTCTCGTATACTTAGATGATGTCGTTCTGTTCACCTCGTACTTTGATCACCACCTTAAAAGGCTTCAAACAGTGCTGGAAGCAGTCAAGTCGTCTGGGCTTACTTTGAAAGCAGAGAAGTGTGATTTCGCCTACAGGAGCTTCTGTCTCTAAGCGACATTGTAACCAACGATGGAGTAACCCGAGATCCGCAGTGAACAGCTTCTATTGCACAGTTTTCGAAACCACCGACAAGAAAGCCTTGCGAAGATTCCTCGGACTGCGCATATTATCGATGATCTGTTAAACTTTTCGCACATCGCCGAGCCCGTGACCCACCTGACAAAGGCAGACGTCTTATTTAAATAGTAAACAATACTAAAAAACCATATACACACTGAGGCCTTTAACACAAAAAATTGAGCTTTCAATTTGTGCATTTATAATCTATGAATGTTATTTGTTTTCTCTTATGCGTTTCCTTTTCTTGAAATGCTTCCTTTTCTTGAAATGGTTTTTCCCTTTTGTCTTCGTTATTCTCTTCTTCCTAAAACTTCCACTATTTTTTATTTTCACTGTGCTACTGCTATGTAATGGTGTCTTGGGCCCCGTCAAACTTATCAGTAGCTTTTAGCCCAAAAGAGTATTCAGTTCATTCTGAAAGATAAAGATTTATTTAGATTTATTTATTTTATTTATGTAAGAATACTGTAGCCCTCACTTGAGGGCCATTACAGGAGAGGAATTGTCAAGGAACAAAAATATCAGCCTCTGACAATACGCATGAAAAAAAATATGATCGAATCATGAATACAGGAAGAGCAAAGAGAGAGAGAAAGGAAAACAAAGTACACGTGAAGCACTAACAAAGATGCGGGAAATCGTAACAGCATATCAATCGTCAGTTCTCCAGTTGCCTGTAAAACAATTCCAAAAGACTCTAAATCTTGAAAAATTTAGCGCGACACACAAGGACAGAAAGAGTAGACGACACGAGCGCTGTACAACTGGAAGTTTATTCGAAAACACGTAGAATTATAAAGGAAGAAAGTGCGATAAAATCGTTGGTCAAAAACCAAAAGAAGAAAACTAAACACAACAGTCACCGCCAGCTCCTGCTATCAAGACGCAAAGCACTTGTCCAGATAAGCTACCTCTTTTTCCCGTATAGTAACGGACGGGAAGGTGTATTACGGCCAAACGGGCAGGTGCATCAATGTGCGGCTGCAGGAGCACAAGAATTCACTGGACTGCAGGAAACCGGTGTCTTCGAACCTTGTTTTGCACTGCCGTAAGTGCAAGGATCTCGGGACCAGCAAGTGCTCGCCGAACCTTGACAACACTACGATTGTGTACAAGAATGACAACGTGTTGTGTAGGGAAATTTATGAGGCATATAGTATCGCCAAGGCTCATAACACGTGCGTGGCCAAACCGTCCGTTACTATACGGGAAAAAGAGGTAGCTTATCTGGACAAGTGCTTTGCGTCTTGATAGCAGGAGCTGGCGGTGACTGTTGTGTTTAGTTTTCTTCTTTTGGTTTTTGACCAACGATTTTATCGCACTTTCTTCCTTTATAATTCTACACAGCGCTCGTGTCGTCTACTCTTTCTGTCCTTGTGTGTCGCGCTAAATTTTTCAAGATGTATGTTAACCAACTCGCCCAATCTGCAGTATTGTTAAAAGACTCTAAAACTGACCTTTTGAGCTGCTAAAATACATCCCGAAAGACCATTCCACATACTACTACATGAAGGGAAAAAAACAATTTTAAACAGCATCTAGGTGGGTTCTGTACAGCCGCATTCCAGCACTGTGGTTTAAGCGCGCACTGTGTTGAAGAGGGCGTTGAATTTATGTTTCTTTGTTTATTATTATGCGATTTCTGATGATTTCAAAAAACAGTTTCAACCGTTGTTTTTCTCGTCTTCCAGGGAGAAGTTCTAGGTCGCAACATTTCAGCATCTTCGTTACAACATGTCTGTTCAGCATGTCTGTTACAGCATGTCTTTCGTTGCCGCGAACAAACAAAAAGCACTGTTGTTATCTCAAATTTTTCGAGCTTATCTCGCAAGTACACTTGGTGGGGGCTCCAAAGGGAGCAGGCATACTCCATAAGCGGATGGATAAATTTCTTGTATATTTGGTTCATTTTTTTTGGTGCATACTGTAATTTTTTTCTGAAATTTCATGGGTTTCGATAGGCTTTTGAGCAGACCTCCTACACATGGATGCGCCAGCACAGATCATCTAGAAAGATTACTACTGAACACTGTAGGGATACACATGAATCCCCTGCCCCATTGTAACGGCCGCGCGTAATTATCACGCGATGCTATGCGCGCGCCGTTCGGTAGGTTTTGCGACGGAGGGCACTCACGCCACCCCCGCTTCCTTTCGCTCCCCGCCGCGACGCCGCCGCGGTGACTTTCCCTCTTTCCTCTCTTACACCGGAGAGACCTCTTCTCCACAGCCCGGGAGGAGACGCGTTTCTCCCGAGGCTCGCTCGTCTTCTGGCGGGAGCCGTGCACACGCATGGATCAGAGATCTGCCACGGAGACCGCTGCCCTTATCGCACGGCCACCGTGTGTGACTTGACCGCCGCGGGCCGTGAGCGAGGACCCACGCGAGGTGAGCGGAACCTTCTTCCCCCACATTTTGCGTGCGTTCTTTCCTTTCTGCTTTTCACCCCCGTACGCGAGCGGAACACTCTCCCTCGTTACGGCGGTTGTATTGTTGCTGCTGCATTGTATTGCTCGGGAGCAATAAACGCTCCTCCGAGTAGCATACTCGTGTTTGTCCCCTCTGGCCCGAACCCGCCGTGGTTGCGACTCATCGCACCGCGGGTTGGGGGTCACCCCCATATTCTTGGCGCCCAACGTGACAGAGGTGTGACAAACCGAGTGTCTGTGTGACCAACTGCCAACATACAGACTAGCCATGGCGGCGAGCGGGATTGACATCCAGTCCCTGCTGTGGTTGTCCAATACGGCTTCTCAGCAGCAACATCCTGGTCACGGCACTCACTTGGCTGAGACGCCTAGGCGAGCCGTCCGGACGCCTAGCGCGATGGGCGCTACTCCTCCAGCGTTACGACTTTACCGTGCGCTACAGGAGGGGCAAGAACAACGTAGTGGCGGACGCACTTTCGCGCGCACCCGTTGACGGCTTGGGAAGTAACAACACTGCCCACTCCGCCGCGCCCGACAGCCAGAGCAGCGCGACTGCCGCGCAGCTCACACAACGCCCCGAGGGAAGGGACACCCCGCCTTCCCAGGGCGAAAGCGTGAACCACTTGGAAGGCGTCAGTTCCGTGGTGAGCGTTTTCAGCAGAAGGGAGCTGTTGGAGGCAGAGCGGGAGGATCCATTTTGTCGAAAAGTGTTCGACGTGCTCATGGAGCCTGGCGGCGCGGCCGCGGCGCACATGGAGGCAACTGGTATTGTTGTCCGTGCGGGGCGCTCGAACACAGCTGGTAATGCTGTGAGCGCGATGGATTCCTATCTGCTCGACTCCGATGGCATCCTGCTGAGATATGTCCCCTCCGAGAAGGATACACACGAGTCCTTCAAAGTGGTGATTCCACGCACGTTGAGAGGAGCACTTTTACGCTACTTTCATGACACGTGCACCGCTGGGCATGCGAGTGGCCCTAAGACTTACCTCAAGTTGTGCCGCCTCGCTACCTGGCCTGGCATGAAGCGGGATGCGATACGCTACGCCCGCTCGTGCGACGTGTGCCAAAGGGTCAAGCCACGTGGTGGACGCCCACCTGGGCTCATGCAGCCGATCAATAGCCAGGTTCCTTGGCAAATCGCGGCTTGTGACGTCCTGGGACCTTACCCCAGGACCCTCCCCTGCCAGCAGGCAGCCGGACCGAGACGCAAGGCTCGACAACAGAGCCCGGCGCCTCGTTACAACTTGCGCCCACGGCAGAACCAACTCTGACAAACGCGCAGGGAGTACTTTCTCCTGCTTAATATGGACGGAACGCCCCTTCTATATTTCGCACCACGGCTTCCGGAGCAAGCACACGCTTTCTCGTTGGAAAAGACCGAGAGGGGTTAGACTAGCTCAAAAAAAAATGTGTGTCCGTAAATCGTTAAAGTAACTAGAAAGAAAAGACAGCTTTGCAGCCGCAGGCCAGCCTTCACAGCGTGCCCGGGGGAGAGCCAGCGGACGCCGCAACGACCGTTGCTGCTTCGAACACCGAGAGCCAGGCCGTTTGGAGGGCGGCCGCATTCCAAAACCAAGAGCCCGCTGTCACCATCGAGCAACCACGCCGAAAAAAAAAAGCTTCCGGTCGGCCGCAGGACGAGCGAGCGAGAATTCGGAGAAACCGGCGCCTGTGTCTACCACGGCGAAAACTGCAGCAGAGAAGCGGCCTTGGAGTCCCCCTGTCCCCGCGGCAGCGGCTTCGCCCACGAGAGAAGCCTGGTGCCCCGCTGAGCCCATCTCGCAAGTCCTCCACGGCAGAGAGAAAATGGGTCGGCGCGCGTTTGCAACCCCCATCTAGAGGAAAAAAAGGGCGAGCCGAAAGCGAGCGGTTCAACCAGCTGAGTGGAGGCCTGCCGTACGCTGTGCAACGGGACAACCGGTGCGTAATTGCCCTGAGCCTGCCTGCCACCCGCGCGTCCCGGCAGGGCTGCCCTGGCCGACTCACGGGACCTGCGGTCATCGACCCCCTTGAACCCTGGGCTCCACGGTCGTCCATGGCGGTCGTCTACACTGCCTTCCTGCCCTGGCGTCCACGGCCTTCGACGACGGCACTGCTGGCTGTGAGCTGAATCTTTTCTTTATTGGTTTTTAAAGTTAAACGGTGTTTCGCCGGCCCCACTCGGTACACCCTTCGGTGAACGCGGTCTCTTTTCGGCCGTAGGGCAGTTTTAAGGAGGGGGGGATGTGGGGATACACATGAATCCCCTGCCCCATTGTAACGGCCGCGCGTAATTATCACGCGATGCTATGCGCGCGCCGTTCGGTAGGTTTTGCGACGGAGGGCACTCACGCCACCCCCGCTTCCTTTCGCTCCCCGCCGCGACGCCGCCGCGGCGACTTTCCCTCTTTCCTCTTTTACAACGGAGAGACCTCCTCTCTACAGCCCGGGAGGAGACACGTTTCTCCCGAGGCTCGCTCGTCTTCTGGCGGGAGCTGTGCACACGCATGGATCAGAGATCTGCCACGGAGACCGCTGCCCTTATCGCCCGGCCACCGTGTGTGACTTGACCGCCGCGGGCCGTGAGCGAGGAGCCACGCGACGTGAGCGGAACCTTCTTCCCCCACATTTTGCGTGCGTTCTTTCCTTTGTTCTTTTCACCCTCGTACGCGAGCGGAACACTCTCCCTCGTTACGGCGGTTGTATTGTTGCTGCTGCATTGTATTGCTCGGGAGCAATAAACGCTCCTCCGAGTAGCATACTCGTGTTTGTCCCCTCTGGCCCGAACCCGCCGTGGTTGCGACCTACCGCACCGCGGGTTGGGGGGTCACAGCTCTGACTGCTAGGGCTGGCACGTTGGTGCTAGAGAGCGACAACTGCTTCTAGCCCTTTTAGCGTTATCACAAGAATAACCCCCATAACACTTAAATCTACGTACATTCGACGATTTGTTTTCACCAAATTATTAATAAAAAAACTCGGTTTTATTTCTCATGACATGAGCAAACGTCAACCGAGAGTAATTAATTTCCATGGCCCATTTTACGTACCAGTCTTTTAAATCTTGCAGGCACTGGTTGATTTTATTTCGATTAGTGGAATCGGTCATTCTAAAGAAAATTAGGCAATCCTCGGCAAAATTGTTATTTTCACAGGTGATTCAGCAACATTAGGAATGTTACAAAGTTTGAAAAGTATTTATTTTGAAGTGTCTCTACATACACAGCAGGAGGGAGGCTTAGAGGCGTGGTGCCTGACGGGGGCCTTCCTCCCTGGTGTAAGCAGATTGCATTCGACACGTACACACAAAAGAAACAAATACAATAAATGTAGCGGTCACCGTGACACTTGCGGCCATGTTGAAAAAAAAAGCGTTCCTATCTAGCCAACACCCGTCACCGCTCGTCCTCAGCCCTCAGATCCGGAACGCCAGCACGCAGGAGGTCGCCGATGTACTTCCTAATCTTCGGCAAGCGGCTCGTTCGGCTCCTCAGGCAGGTCTTCCCCGATCCAGCCCACCCCTGTTGCCGCCCCGTTTAGCTACGGTCCCCCACTTACCGTGCCGCCTGCCCCCGCACCCGTGCCTCTCACGTATGCCGAGGCTCTCACGCGACCACCGCGGCCGCAGGCCTATGCATACGTTCCTGCAACGGTGCCTGCGCCTGTTGCTTCCCGACACAGCTTCTCGCCCGCTACCTACAACCCTTGGCGCACGGCTGACAAAAGACCGATCTGCTACCCATGTGGTCTTCCAGGCCGCGTCTAGCGCCTCTGTCGACGTACTCTGCATGCGTCTGTGCACCCTCTGCTGGACTACCTCGATACGGAACGCACCTTTCAGCCATCTTTCGGACCACGCCATCAGGAGAACTCCCCTGGCCACGAGCTCAGTCACCAGCCTTACCATGCCCACCACTGGCCTTCCCCTCGCCGCCGCTCCTTGTCGCCCATGACGCGTCGCACCGTCCTCGCCGATTCAGAAAACGCTGCCGCAGTTCCTGGCACTCATCGACTTGCTCAATTCCTCGCTTTTTCTCCTCCGAATCTACTTGACGTGTTTGTTGACGGCGTCAAGACACTTGCGCTTGTGGACACTGGGGCCACCGTTTCTGCAATTAACCAAAACTTCTGCCGCTCGCTACGGAAAGTTACCACCCCATCTTTTGGGCTCTCCCTCCGTACAGCTAGCGCCGAGCCCGCTCATCCTTCTTCAGCTTGCACAGCGCGCGTCGTCATCGCCGATGTTTTATATGTTGTCGAATTTTTAGTCCTCCGTGCAGTCTCCCATGAAGTCAGCCTTGTCTGGAATTTTCTATCCCGCCACAGCGCCGTCATTGACTGTGCCCGTGCGCACGCCGTCTCTTCTCCGCTCTGTGATGCGCCCTTCGACAAGCCTCCGATTCGCCGTGATGCTAAGCTTGTTGTCGCCGAGGGCACTTACATTACCTCTGACAGTGCTGTGCTCATCCGTGTTTGCGCCGCCTCTCTTTCTGACGCCACCGTTCTCTTCACGCTTTCCCCCGTCCTTGCCTCTCACTGACACCTCTCTCTTCCCTTCGCCGTCATCGACATTCACCACGATGCTGCCGCTATCCTCGTCTTCAACTCCTCATTACTCTGCGTTCTCCCTGCTCCGTGGTGAGTGCCTTGGCCATTTTGAAACCGCTGACCTGATCTCTTCCTTGGACACTGATGTGACCTCCTGCAGTCCCGACGTCGCTGCCCTCACTCCACGTGGCGCTACTTCCGATCACCCACGTACATTTTCGACCGCTCCATTGACCGCGCCATCGACACGGCTCACCGCGCGCAGCTCCTTGCGCTGCTCAACCAGTTTCGCTCATCGTTTCACCACTGACCCACTTCTTTGGGCCGCGCGACTGCTGTCGAGCCCCACATTGACACCGGTACCCATACTCCTCTCCGCCAGCGCCCCTACCGTGTGTCGCATCCCGAGCGCCGCCTCATCACTGAGCAAGCGTACAGAATGCTACAACGCGGCATAATTCAACCATCTGCCAGTCCTTGGTCATCCCAAGTCATCCTGGTGAAAAAGAAGGATGGCTTGATACGATTTTGCGTGTGCTATCGCCGGCTTAACATAATTACGCGCAAAGACCCGCTACCCCGTATTTACGACGCCCTTGACTGCTTGCAAGGCACCAAGTTCTCCTCTCTGGATCTCTGTTCCGACTATTGGCAAGTCCCGATGTCTGAGTCCGACCGTCTTAAGGGCGCGTGCACACTACACCAAAGTTCCGGCGAGCGAAGCGGATTCGGCCAGATTCGGCCGCTTTTGACGCCGACGAAGGCGGAAAGCGGCGCCGAGAGGGTGATCGGTGCGGGACCGATTTTTCCGCCTTCGCCGCGGAAGCGACGACGGGCCGTTGACGTCATGTCCGGACAAATTCAGCATGGCGGCAAGAATGGCAGCGGGCCGGCTAGCGCTTTCTCGGTGGAGATGCTACTAGACGCTATAAAGGAACACCCAATCCTTTACGATAAGCGGCAGCTGAACTTTAAAGACGTGTCACATAAGGAGGAGCTCTTGGAAAAGATCGGCAAAGAACTGGGAGTGAGCGGTACGTACAATTGCTTTTATATCTTGCTTCACGCTGATACACGCGAGAATCGTTTTTTTTCTGATGCCAGTGTAGTACGTTTCGCGTTGTTCTCGTTATGCTGTGAACTTTTATCCCTTGCATGCGGACCTTGCGCGATCGTGTACGACGCATGCTCATGCCGCTGTTGAGAACTCTGTTTTCGAGTGCCAGTAGAGTATACGTTTTGGCGTATACAGTATACGTTTTGCGCGTGGTTGAGCCTACGGGAAGGATGGTTGTTTTCGCGCCGGTGCTAGCTTTTATACCACGCATTCAGACTCGCGCGATCGTACGACGCATGCATTACGCAGTGAAAAACCGGCGCACTTATTTTGCTTATGCCGCTGTTTGCATCTATCGCATGCACGCACAGCTCGTGCGAGCACGCGCGACGTACTTTCGTTACTTTGCTTGTGCCACTGCCAGCTCCTGTCCCATGCAGGTTCAGCTCGTACGAATATCTTGGAGTGTATATCATCACGGTAGCAGCGCTGGGAGTTGCGTGGCAAGCTCTGGGGCGGACCGTGAGCGCGATGCATTTTTAGCGATTTATTTCGTGTGGCCAAAGGCGAATCCCAAATATTGTTGAAAAGTGAAGCCAAGGATCTTGATGTGGCTTCGCCGGGGGATCCTCTCAATAATCAGTTTGATTCCTGTACCAGCTTGGTTGTGTGCGCTTACGAGCGTGTACCTTCATAACACCGAGGAAAATGTGAGCGCCCAGTTACCACATCTGAACTGTACAAATACAAATACAAAATGCCTTTATTTAAACATCATGTGATGCTAGGAGGCGCACCCAAAAAAGAACAACGCGAAACGTACTACACTGGCATCCGAAAAAAAAAACGATTCTCGCGTGTATCGGCGTGAAGAAAGATATAAAAGCAATTGTACGTACCGCTCACTCCCAGTTCTTTGCCGATCTTTTCCCAGAGCTCCTTATCTTTAACCAATGGAGTAATTAACTTTTTATTCCCTGCAGTTAGCATGCATGTTTGTATTGACATAGTGACATGTGATGAATATTCAATTTTGTACAATTTTAGTAACGCGCGCGTGTCTTGTGATACACACATCTAAATTTGAGTTGAACTTCATGTTAGATGGACCAGCTTAATTTATGTGAAACAGGCAGCTTCCTTTCATCTCGTTTAGTGGAACTGGTTGATTTTAAGCGGAACAGATGTGATTTATAGTTCCACGCCGGTTATGTGGAAACCAATTACAGTCAGTTCTTCGAAGTTTTAGAGATGAAACTTGGTCCCTGCTCGTGGGAGGTAAAGCTCATAAAAAATTTTCCTAATTACCTTGTAGGAAAGGACCAAGCAAAGGAGTTTCAATTTTCCTTTGGGCCTACTGATGTCGTTTCGTAGATACATGGGGTCATATTCTCGAAAGGCGCACTAATGAAATAAATGCCAACACTTCATTTCTATAAACATTCTTTTATAAAATCTCCAGTATTCGCGCTCGTATTCAGAAAAAAGACACGAGATTACGTAAGGCGATACCCGTAGATCAGCGCCTGGCGCAGGTTATCAGGTGAGGTGGAAATTTTATATTGCTCTTACGAGCGCACCCACACCGCCTCCGTCGCGAAGCTGGTCTTTCTTCTGCCTTCCGCAACTCTTCCAGCATAGCCATTACAGAGTTGCAGAGAAGAATCGAAACAATCTCCTCCTCCTCTGAAATGCTCGCCATTCTGCGATAAAACGGCGCAGGACAGTGTGCAGCCGAACAACCAGCGACAAAAGCGCGCGAACTGTCTGCGGGGCTCACGCGCGCTCTCGCTTCGTTCGCGAATTCCCGATACCGGAAAAGAAACTGCCATGAGGTCTCGCTGCTTTCGTGAAAAAGCGAGAAGCAGCCGCAGTTCCGCGTCGGATCCGCCGTCGCGGGTGGGGTAATGAGAACAGCCCCCTTTTTTTCCAGCGAAGCGAATCCGCTTCGCTCGCCGGAACTTTGGTGTAGTGTGAACGCGCCCTAAAACGGCGTTCGTCACCCCTGACGGTCTCTATGAATTCACCGTGATGCCACTCGGCTCTGTAAAGCTCTCGGACAAGATCTTGCGCGGCCTCAAGTGGAACGTTTGTCTTTGCCATTTTGATGATGATGTCGTATTTTCTTGTGATTTTCCTACGCATCTCAAGCGTCTGCGGCAGATATTGAGCTGAATCACCAGTGCTGGCCTTCAATTTAATCTCAAGGAATGTCACTTTGGCGCCCGGCAGCTGACAATACTAATCCACCTAGTCTCCAAAGACGGCGTCCTACCTGATCCTGGGAAATTCCGTGCTGTGGCGGACTTCCCTAAACCGACTTCTACAAGACAGGTGCGCCGATTTGTGGGTCTGTGCTCCTATTTTCGGCGCTTAAATTTGCCCCCAATTTCGCCTCTATCGTCGCGCCCGTTACGGAACTCCTGAATGGTTCAGCCGACATGTCTACGTGGGTCTCGGCCTGCGATGAAGCTTTTGCTGCGCTCCGTCGTCTTCTAACTTCCCCATCTATTCTTCGGCACTACGGTCCCAGTGCCCCTACTGAGGTGCACACCGACGCAAGCGGAATCGGCTTCGGTGCCATCCTTGCCCAGCGCAAGCCCGAATTTGCTGAATACATCGTTGCGTACGCCAGCCATGCTCTCACTAAAGCAGAGTCGAACTACACCGTGACAGAAAAGGAGCGTCTCTCCATAGTGTGGGCTCTATCAAAATTTCGCCTATACTTATATGGCCGCCAGTTCACCGTCGTTACTGATCACCACGCCTTGTGCTGGTTGGCCTCATTCAAAGATGCCTCAGGACGCCTTGGCCGCTGGGCCCTGCGTCTTCAAGATTTAGATATTACCGTAGTTTACCGGTCGGGCCGCAAGCACTCCGACGCCGACGCCTTGTCACGATCGCCACTGCCATCTCCTACGCCCTCTTAGCCGATATCTGATTCCCTACTCACAGCGCTCACTGCTATGGACATGCCCCTTCAACAACGCCAGGATCCATGGATTTCATCTTTGCTCGATGTCCTTCGTGCACACTCTACGGCCTCCTTCCCTCGGGCTCTTCGTCGCCAAGCTTCCCATTTTGCCCTCCGCGACGATCTCCTGTCTCGCCGCAATTATCGTCCGGATGGCCGAAAGTGGCTTCTCGTGATACCCCGACATCTTCAGTCTGAGATTTGTGCACACCACCATCCCGACCCTCAGAGCGCTCACGCTGACTGGCTGAATACCTACGAGAGACAACGCGAGAGGGATTAGGGCATGTACAACTTCTTTCGTCGCTACGTTCGCTCCTTCACAGCCTGTCAGCAGCGGAAGTCGCCTCCTCGCCCCTCGACTGCGCCGTTACAGCCATTACCGTGCCCGTCTCGCCTTTCGATAGTGTGGGCATCGACATATATGGTCCGCTCCCCTTCACGACCGCCGAGAATCGATTGATTATTCGCTTATATAATGTACATAAAAGCATTATTCCTGAATAATGTTTTCTTTTACCGTGCTAGCAATATCGCATTGAGTGCTCAGAAGGAAGCTGCGTACGCAGGATAGCATTTCTTGACGAATGCCTTTTAGAGCGCACCTCTGATGCGCACCTCCCATGACGACGGACGCGTGGCTAATTCAGCGATTACGGGAACACGTTCTGCACCATCCTCGGGCTGCCTTCGTCATCTTCAGGGGCGAGTGCGCGTGAAGGAGGGGGGGGGGACGAGGAGTGGAGGGGAGGGCGTGCCGCTTCGTGCAATATTTGCATCGATTTGAAGCTTCATAGTGCCATGAAATGAGATGTTGAAGCGCGCGACTGGTAATTAGTGAATGGTGATTTCGCAAATGTATTAGAGAATAAAGAAGGCCAGAACGGCAAAAGTGCACTCAATTTAACTGACATTGTTAGTACTTGATTTGGAGACATCAAAGCTTTGAGTAAAATTAAGGAATGAAATGGCTCTAAATGTACCAAATGTAATCAAGTAAATGGTACTTAAATTGCACACACTAAAGGACCAAATGGTAGCCCCCAATTAATAACAGCTAATTACTGAAGGTTAGCTAATTAAAAGATCTGCTACAATGATACGTGGCACTATCAAACGAACGGTATCTGATCTGGAGGTACTGGAAGACTGATTAGTGACGCCTTATTACGTACCCGTAATTAGTGAGAGATAATTAGTAAACAAATCAATATTATCAAGCCACTGCTTCCTCCGCAAGCCATCCTGCTTTCCTTGCGGGATCATGAATACGGCGAAACCATCCTCACGTCTATTTCTGCAGTTAAGTGCACAGCAACCCGGCATACTGCGAGCACTCACCACAGAAAACTGCCGCCAAGGGGCTTTGCAGAAAACGAAGCGTGCTCCGTCCGCTGCGTCCAGACAAGACGAAAAATGCCGCGAACGGATAACAAAATTGCAAGCACAGTCACAACCGGCGCGCGCTTCCGTGTGCAACGGCAGGAATCGGCGTGAAGCGAAACCCGGCTGGACGAAAAATGGCGGGCCCAAAAAACAAAATACTAAGCAAAAACACCAACCGCCCGCGTTTCCATGGGCAACGCAAGGGAGACCAATCGGCGTGAAGCGAAACCTGGCTGGAAGAAAAATGGCGCGCCCAGAAAACAAAATACTAAGCAAAAACACCAACCGCCCGCGTTTTCATGGGCAACGCCAGGGAGACCAATCGGCGCGAAGCTAGACCTGGCTACCAGCCAACGCCCGCGGCCCGGCAGCGCAGAGGCGAGGAGGAAGCGAGGAGGTCGCGCGGCGGCGGCAAAATTCTAAGGTTTGTGGTACTTTATATTATGAAGGGGCTTTACGCGGGACACGCGGTTGTATACATCGTTTCCTCCCGAGACGTTTCGAGCCGCCTTTCAGAGGCCGCACGTAGCCTGGAGGTCAGATAGGAGACATTCGGCGGTCCCAACATAGGACATATTCTCGGGACCCTGCCGGGGAACGCGCTGTCCGATATCTGCGAATCAGTGCCCATGCATCTGATCGATACGAATCAGACAGCGTTTACGCCAGCCTGCATTAGGTCGGAGACTAAAATGGGACTAAAGTCTGTCATTGAACTTCGCTACTGCCAAAGTCCAATATTCCAAAGAAGGAACATTTGCACAAAACTCCAATGAAATGCACAGTGTTTATTTTTCTTTCTCGAAATCCCCAACTATTTCCTATAACATTTGCTCTGCTTTGTTCATTTCAGCATTTTTTTTTACTGCGAAAGGGCCGCGGGAAAATTCATCTGCGTCAAGGAACAAAATATTGGGAGCCTTTAAACAAGCGGACAATAAGTATTATTTTTGCGATGTTTTCTGCAATCATCACACAGCGTGCGAAAACACAAAAATCTCAAACAGTTCCAATTTCTAGGCAAGTAGAAACTAAGCATTATTTGTTCTAATTTTGGAAATTTGACAAGAAAGAGATTAAACAAAATACTCGAGAGGGCCTTTTATGCCTTTTCTTAACTGGACCAGCCCGTTTCAAATGTCATGGCCTGAATCTTCTAACTGATCTTTACAGTTGCATGCTTCACTGACACCGTTTTAAAGTGTTTAAGACCTCTCTTCAAATTCGTGGATCACGCCTGCGTCGCCCTTGCCCGTTTATTAAAGCGGAAGCCTTTAATGGCTCATCACTGTCCGTCAATCCGTGAAAACTGCCACACTATAGCTGTCAATCATCCTGATGAAGTCATGAGTAGTGCAGTGGGCCGTAACCGAAAATCTCTGAAATCATCGTAAAATAAAAATAACAGAATTGAATAAAAATTAAGAAACGCATAATAACATATAAAATAATAAAAAAAGAAATAATAAAAAGAAAAGTAAATGAAAAATCCCCATGTAATGAAAATAAAAATAATAACAATAAAAATGAAAATGAAAGCAACAAATATGAATGTTTAAAGGTATAAAAATAAAAATATGAATAAAGGATAGCGCCAAAAATAAAACTTGCAAGAACTAAAGACGCCATTAAAATGGCGTAGTATGGTTGGTTTATTGGTTTATTGGGGTTTAACGTCCCAAAGCGACTGAGGCTATGAGAGACGCCGCAGTGAAGGTCTCCGGAAATTTCGACCACCTGGGGTTCTTTAACGTGCACTGACATCGAGCCGCCGCGGTGGCTCAGTGGCTATGGTGTTCGGCTGCTGACCCGAAAGACGCGGGTTCGATCCCGGCCGCGGCGGCTGAATTTCTTTGGAGGAGAAATTCGAGGCCCGTGTACTGTGCGATGTCAGTGCACGTTAAAGAACCCCAGGTGGTCGAAATTTCCGGAGCCCTCCACTACGGCGTCTCTCATAGCCTTAGTCGCTTTGGGACGTTAAACCCCATAAACCAAACCAAACTGACATCGCACAGCACACGGGCCTCTAGAATTTCGCCTTCAAGAAATTCAGCCGCCGCGCCGGGATCGAACCCGCGTCTTTCGGGTCTACCGGAAATGTACCGCGCATAGGCGTGAGGCGACCTATGACGTCACCACCACGGTATATATATGCAGCGCCGACCGCCACTCTAACTCCACCCTGGCAGCTGCCGGCGCATGCGCGTGATGTCACCTATGACGTCATCACCACAGTAACGGGGGCAGCAACAGAGGCTGAAGTGGCTTTCGCCTCATCGCACTTTACTAAGAGCAATGTGCCCCCCTCCCAAGAATTTTTTTTCATTACGTTTTCTATTCAGAACACAAACGTTGACCCAAAACACAGAGGGAGCCACTAGCTGCCTCTCTCGCAGTCTACCCGGGAATTCTGGCTGCATACCCGGCGCGCTTCCACCCCAAAATATCATTGTGCCACTTTCAGGGAGACTGCGCAAAGAGTTAGACAAGGAGGTGGTTTAGTTTAGTGCTGAGAAAGCGATTACGAACAGCTGTTGAAATGGCAGAACCGTATTAGACCCTGTATTACCACCCCTGGTACGCTTGCAACTATCTACAAGAGGAGTGCACAATTTCTATAATTTCTCGATGGCGACGCCGTTTTTCCAAAAAAGTCGTTAGAATATGTGCTGTCCTTCCCTGGTTGTCTCGTGTGCCTGACGTGGTGGCCGGTGTGAGGAATTAAATCGGATTCATTGGTAATTCCGCAGATACCTTCGACCACATTGGAGTGCGCAATGCAGTAGACAGTCACTTAACGTTGATGTTTCCGCTCAGCTTTTCTCTGCTCTTGGTGGGAACAGCAGCGCGAAATAACAAAGGACGAAGGCGAGACGACACTGGGTGAGAGCTAAGCGGTCCTTCCGTGCGCTTCTCTATCCACGATGAACCTGCTCCAAAAAGACCAACTTTCTGTCCTGGTACTGCATTTCTTTTTAATAATTGACTTGCCGCCGCTACAGTTGTGCATAGCCAGAAAGTAGAGCAGTGTTTGAACCGGACTCTTTTACAAAAGAACTTCTGACACAAAATGGTATTTCCAGCCTTAACACTGTGGGAATCCTGGCTTTCCGCCGTTGCCTTTGCGCGGCTGTGCCGGCTTCCCGCGTTGTTTCTCCTCTTTCCCTTGCTCCTGCCTCAGGCAGTGGAGAGGCGGCTACGTGACTAATCACTGTCATTTGGCCACGGCTCCGCCCCGGCTCCCAGACGGCCTTTGCCGATGGGTAGGAGGGCATTTAAGGAGAGGGGGATGTGGGAATCCTGGCTTTCCGCCGTTGCCTTTGCGCGGCTTTGCCGGCTTCCCGCGTTGTTTCTCCTCTTTCCCTTGCTCCCGCCTCAGGCGGTGGAGAGGCGGCTACGTGACTAATCGCTGTCATTTGGCCACGGCTCCGCCCCGGCTCCCAAACGGCCTTTGCCATTGGTGCCTTTTGGGGGGATTTCGGGACCCGCTTTGGCGGCCGCGCACCGCGCGACCGTCCGAGCGGGGCCGAGAGGGAGATCCCTCCGAGACAGCGTAAGGTGCGTACGCTACTGTTTGTCCGTGCCGGCCTTTGCCGTTCGGACCAGTGCTTACTCGAGCTCGCCCGCACGTGTCCTCTGACCTGCAGCGGCTCGAGCCTGTCCAGCGGGGTCCAGCGACCTCCGACAGGCGTACCTTGCGTTGATTGCCCACTCTCTCTCTCGCAACCGGCCCAACGGTCGACACGAGAGGGAGATCACAGCACTGCCGCGGGGACATTCTCCTGCAGCGGCGTGCTAGCGGCGCGCATTGCTCGAGTCGCTTCGTGCGCGCAGCGGAGCCTTGCTCCTCGCGCGCCCCCGGGACGGGGTGACTATTGAGTGTGTGTGTACTGCTGAAGGACGACGTGAATAAACGTCTCCTTGGTGAACTTGGAGGCCTATTTCTTTGCGGCGAATCGCTCTCCTCCCAGCGGAGGTTGAGTGCACTGGATCGGTGTCCCAGGGTGTGTGTGGTGACGGCTGATCGGGGCCCTTGGCTCGCGCGAAGCTCGAACCCGCGGTGGTTGGTGGCCTGTGTCCACTTAGAAACCCACAACACTGACAAAAGTGATATCTAGTGGACAAAACTTTAAATATATCTTGCCTTGCTTGCAGCGCCGCGACAATACGTCTGAACTGAGAGTAGTTCTTCCAGGGGGCAAGAGTCAGCAAGTTCGCGCTGAAGCAGTACAGCCATCAGCTGCAGTGTAAGCTGAAAAAACAGCGCCACTTGTTACAAACACAAGTGTAACGTCAGTTTGGTCTTGTTAATTACGCAAAATGTCCCAATGAATGCCATTGGGATCTAAGCTAGAAAATATTTACCAACCAACTGCTTTTCGATGGTCATTTCACAATAACCGGGCTACGTGTCGGTCTACTCATTATCTCTAGCTGCGTCTACAAATGAAATCATAAAATCTGGCTCAGATTATAAGAAAATTGCTATTGACAGAGGATATATCATCCGGAGAATTTGAAACGTTGTCCTGTTTCGCATTCTACCTAAGTGCTCGTATGGCTGCTACCGTAGCTACTAGAAACCATAATGTGATAAAACAATTCGTCAATGTCTTCGAACATAGGTAATTGCATGTTTATTTATTTATTGAACCTCACAGGCGCGAACGGGCATTGTGTGAGGGGGGTTACAGTATCAAAAAGGATTTCAGCAACAAGAGGCAAACACTGGGTATATAAGTATCAAAACAGAACATAATTCACAAGAACTAACAGAAAACTAAATCGTACCTACACAGTGTAATACTTACAGGTGCATACATAAATATACACAGAAAAATAAGGCTAACATGGTAACACATGTACGTTGTACAAAATAACACATGCACTTAGCGCTAGCAGTATAAGATTGACACGTGTTCACGGAATGACGCAGGGTTAGGTAACGATCCAATTGCATCAGGAAGATCATTCCAGAGTGAAATGGCACGAGGAAGTGCAGATGAATTGAACGCTTTTGTACGGCCGAAAATGCGAGAAAAACTAAGATGATTATGCAAGCGTCGAGACGTGCGCAGTGGATTGCTGAGTGGCAGAGGTGATGGTCTATCTGTGTACACGTACTTGTGTATCAAGCATAGAAGCGCGACTTGGCGGCGTTTTTCTAAGGGCGGGAGATCGTGTTCTTTTATCATTTCAGACACACTTGATTGGCGGGTATAATTGTTAGAAATAAATCTGGCAGCTCTGTTTTGTATCAATTCTAATTTTAAGTTCAGATAGTTTTGATGTGGATACCATATCGTAGATGCATATTCAAGCTGGGGGCGAACGTAAGTCACGTAAGCTAACTTGCGAACATGCGCAGGCGCATTTTTTAGGTTTCGGCGGAGATAACCAAGCGAGCGAGATGCTTTAGCACAGATGGAAGTGATATGCTAGGTCCATGAGAGGTGCGGTGATAAAAGAATGCCTAGGTATTTATACGAGTAGTCTGAGCCACAGGCATGTTGTTCAGGGAGTAGCAGAACTCGGAATTGGAACGTTTACGGCTGAAAGTCAATGTTTTACATTTGGAGGAATTGAGCGTCATGAGCCACTTTTCACACCACTTAGAAATAATATTAAGGTCCTGCTGAAGAAGGTGATGGTCATCAGTCGATTTTATTTCACGGTAAATTATACAATCATCAGCAAACCAGCGCACAACAGATGATATGTTAGTTGGTATATCATTAATATAGATAAGGAACAACAAAGGACCAAGAACACTGCCCTGAGGAACACCAGAAGTAACAGAAGAAGACGGCGAAGAATAACTATTAACAAAGGTAAACTGTTCTCGAAAGGAAAGGAAGTTACGGAGCCATGATAAAGTTAGGGAATCAGGACGAAGTGCTGACAACTTGGAGATTAGACGGCAGTGGGCTACACGGTCAAACGCCTTCGAAAAATCAAGAAAGATGCAGTCTGTTTGTTCATTTTTATCCATATTAAAATTTAGATCAGTTGTTAGCTCGAGCAGTTGAGTGTCACGAATAACCTTGACGCCATAGGAAGCATAAGAGGGTTCTCACACAGCTTCCACCCTCGCCGTCCGATGGCGTTCTACGTCACACCAGCGGTAACTAAGGACGTTCTACGTCCGCCGCTTACGAACGTGGGTGGCGCTGATGAACACTCTCAAGGTTAGGTTATTTGTAAACATAAATACCCCCGAAAGCAGATCTGACAGCTGTCGCCGTAGCTCAGAGGTAGAGCACCGGACGCGTAATTCGGAGGCCGTGGGTTCGGATCCCACCGGCGGCATGTGGTTGTTTTTTCTTCTGCTTTTCTAATCAATTACCTTTAAGCGATAACATATTCAGTAATATTCTAAATTGATCAACACCACAAAATAAATAGATGAATTAAAAAAACTCCCCTGTGCCCCTTGGTTTCTGTGGCTGTTGGCTTCTCTCATATTTGTCACGAGCTCCTCATTCCCCTTTCTTTGTTTGCTTAATTGCTTAGCGAGGGCCTCGGTTCTGGCAGCCTTGACGCCATAGGAAGCATAAGAGGGTTCTCACACAGCTTCCACCCTCGCCGTCCGATGGCGTTCTACGTCACACCAGCGGTAACTAAGGGCGTTCTACGTGCGCCGCTTACGAACGTGGGTGGCGCTGATGAACACTCTCAAGATTAGGTTATTTGTAAACATAAATACCCCCGAAAGCAGAAGATCTGACAGCCGTCGCCGTAGCTCAGAGGTAGAGCACCGGACGCGTAATTCGGAGGCCATGGGTTCGGATCCCACCGGCGGCATGTGGTTGTTTTTTCTTCTGCTTTTCTAATCAATTACCTTTAAGCGATAACATATTCAGTAATATTCTAAATTGAACAACACCACAAAATAAATAAACGAATTAAAAAAAACTCCCCTGTGCCCCTTGGTTTCTGTGGCTGTTGGCTTCTCTCGTATTTATCACGAGCTCCTCACTCCCCTACCCTTGTTTGCTTAATTGCTTAGCGAGGGCCTCGGTTCTGGCAGCCTTGACGCCATAGGAAGCATAAGAGGGTTCTCACACAGATTCCACCCTCGCCGTCCGATGGCGTTCTACGTCACACCAGCGGTAACTAGGGCCGTTCTACGTCCGCCGCTTACGAACGTGGGTGGCACTGATGAACACTCTCAAGGTTAGGTTATTTGTAAACATAAATACCCCCGAAAGCAAAAGATCTGACAGCCGTCGCCGTAGCTTAGAGGTAGAGCACCGGACGCGTAATTCGGAGGCCGTGGGTTCGGATCCCACCGGCGGCATGTGGTTGTTTTTTCTTCTGCTTTTCTAATCAATTACCTTTAAGCGATAACATATTCAGTAATATTCAAAATTGATCAACACCACAAAATAAATAAATGAATTAAAAAAAAAACTCCCCTGTGCCCCTTGGTTTCTGTGGCTGTTGGCTTCTCTCATATTTATCACGAGCTCCTCTCCGCTTCCCTTGTTTGCTTAATTGCTTAGCGAGGGCCTCGGTTCTGGCAGCCTTGACGCCATAGGAAGCATAAGAGGGTTCTCACACAGATTCCACCCTCGCCGTCCGATGGCGTTCTACGTCACACCAGCGGTAACTAAGGACGTTCTACATCCGCCGCTTACGAACGTGGGTGGCGCTGATGAACACTCTCAAGGTTAGGTTGTTTGTAAACATAAATACCCCCGAAAGCAGAAGATCTGACAGCCGTCGCCGTAGCTCAGAGGTAGAGCACCGGACGCGTAATTCGGAGGCCGTGGGTTCGGATCCCACCGGCGGCATGTGGTTGTTTTTTCTTCTGCTTTTCTAATCAATTACCTTTAAGCGATAACATATTCAGTAATATTCTAAATTGATCAACACCACAAAATAAATAAATGAATTAAAAAAAACTCCCCTGTGCCCCTTGGTTTCTGTGGCTATTGGCTTCTCTCATATTTATCACGAGCTCCTCATTCCCCTTTTTCAGCGGCGTGCGTGAAATAAGGAAGCGGTGCAGCGTGAACCACAGGAACCGCTATGTCAGATGCGCGAAAGGAGTGGTGTACCACATTCCCTTCTCCTGTGGCCGGACCTACATTGGTCAAACTGGCCTTTGCCTCAATGGGCGTCTGAAAGTGCACTTTTTGTCCTTGAAAAAACTGCCTTCTTCCAATCTTGCTAAGCACTGTTCGAAATGCAGTGGTTGCAAGCCTGTTCTCAATAAAACCACAATCTTGTTTCGGCACCCAGATCAATTATCTAGAGAGGTCTCAGAGGTCTATCATATCGCAAGAATGAGCACACATGTGTTGCTGCCCAATGGTGATCCTGCATGAAAAGATTTCTTATCTTCAGGAGCCTGCGTGATGGCCTTTCACTTTACTTCACTTTATTTCCTTAAAGACCCCACTTTGCAGCTATTACATAAGGGGCGGGAGTACGAATATTGATTGAATATGATTGCCTACATGATATTTATGAAGTGCATATTTAAACTGTTAAAAAAACTTGATGGGCAGGTGGTGGCATCAACGTCGTGGGGGAGGCCATTCCAGTCTTTAGCAGTGCGAAGAAAAAAGGATGCGGAAAAAGTGACGGTGCGGGCGCGATGGCATGACACTTGCAGTGTATGGCCTGTGCGATGAGATATGCGAGCTGGCGGTGTGATGTAGGGTGGTTGGCCGAGGGAACTGTAAAAAAACTTATGGAACAGACTAAGAGAAGCAATGCGACGACGATGGGCAAGAGTTGGTAAACCTGATTGTCGTTTAAGTGACGATACACTGATGTCGTACGAATAGGCAGAAGGAATGAACCTCGTAGCTCGATTCTGGACATATTCTAGTGAACTGATGAGACATGCTTGTTCCGGGTTCCAGATAGCAGATGCTTTTGTGGTTGGTGATCTGTTTGTGGTTTTTCTTTTTTCTCTCTTTTTTGCGTTTATTTTTAACAAACACCCAGTTGCGAGCAAGTGCCTGTGTTGTTCAGTCTTCTTTGTCTGTTGTCCCGAGTGCGCTATATTTTTTCCATGACGTATGCCAACTAGCTCAAATGTCGATTCTACTTGACCGTGAAAAGAGGCGGTGCTCATGGTGGGTGGCAAACGTTCGGAGCCAGAGGCCTGGTGTCATTGGCCATGGCAGTTAGACTCGGCGGTCGAGGCTGCGTCGTCCTTGTGGGCGTGGGGAGGGGCCCAAATTCAGGCGACTCTCCGCGGAGGCGGCGGCTGAGTCGCTGGTGAACCGGTGTGAAGTCTATAGTGACGTTGTACGGAGTGCGTAGGTTGGGAAGCGTACCCAGCACTGCTCCCCCAAACTGTAACGTGCAACGCGAAGGAAAACCACCGGAGAAGACGCGAAAAACTGCGGCGGTTCCTAAGTGGTCCGAGCGCGCTAGCGAGAGGCAACCAACTTGTGCGTCTACTAGTGCATGCTTTACCTCTGCTTCTAAAATGGCATGTATCAATACAATCGGATTATAATTCTAACAGTATATTTATCAAATTGGAATTGAATTGGAATGCTCTCGCATTAGACGCACGTATGTTTTTAAGTGCCCCTGGTGATTTGTATTACGGATTTCAGAAAAGCATTTCACCTCACCACCCATGCCATATCAATTCTGAAGGCTAACAAGTCGGTCTTCCTAACTTGGTTTACAATTACTTATCTAACCGAATGCAATTTGTTATTACTGGTCACTATTATTCAAATAACCTTCGTGTAAATTCTAGTATGGCCCAAGAAATATCCCCTGGAACTGTAATATTTCTAACGTATGTGAACGGCATTGTTAAGTAGTCACTGATCGCGTTCAATTTACGCTGTTTGTATATGACTGCGTTTTGCTTAATGTACTTGTCGTGAAGATCCACTGTTAGTCACTTCTAAGCAAAACAATATTCTCGTTTCGTGTTATCAGTGGTACATGAAGCTTAGCGCTCAAAAATCTCTTGGAAATAACTATTATCAAGAAAAGTACATTCAATTCTCCCACTCTTCCATCATTTCCGCTTTCTGAGGTAAATGAAGATAAATAAATATCTTTACGTGACAATAACTAAGAATCAAAGCTGGAATGGGCGTATGAGCAACGCTTGCGCATTAGGGTTACGTATACTTTGTGCCCTCGTGCACAGTCTGAACTAAAGCTCCTGTACGCTTGCAATTTTTACCTACTCATTATTAATGAGAACCAAGTGAGAATGCGCATGCGTCGTCTGGAACCCATTTACTCAAACTAACACTCAAGCGCGTGCAATGATCCAGTGCAAGACAATTTGATTCATGTTCTCGTAAAGCCGTCCTGCAGACTCTCCGACCGTCATAATGCTGGAATATAGGATTCAACCATTAAATATGATGAAAAATGCCCAGTTAAAACTGCTCTATTTTCTCTAACAAAGCAAGTTCGCAGTGTGACCCTATCCCTACGTTAAGCCATTCTGTGCGACATCGCCTTGATACAGCGCCACTCTGATTCACTAACCTCATTCAATAAAAGAACTAACGTATTTAGTTCCCAGTCGAAATCAAGTAGAAATTCTAGTCGAAATCACGAGGAAGAAATGCTCTTGGACACGGCGTGTAATGCAAAGCTACGATAAGCGCAAGTCCTTAATGGTAACGAACTGGGTTCCCAGAAAAGGCAGGCACAGCAGGAGGCGACAGAACGTTAGGTGGGCGGGTGAGATTAAGAAGTTTGTGGGAATACGGCGGCCGCGCTTGGCAAAGGACAGTGTTCATTTCATTCATTTATACAAAATACCCCAAAGGCCCTCACGGATGAGCGCATTGCATAGGGGGAGTACCGGAAATCTATCAAAAATACAAAACAAACCGCTAATAAACGAGAACAACAAATAAACACACAATATAGCCGACTGGTATAAAATACTTAGTAGTAATGATTCATCATTAAAGCGAAAATTACAAAATAAAAAAACAAAAATTCGAAAAATGAGGACAGCAGCAGACAGTGAAAAATTATTCCCTGCTATACAACCTATCCAGCTTCACTGAAACCGCATCATTAAAATCAAGCACTGCGATTCATCAATAATATAAATACGAAGCAAAACGGCGGATGCATTCATATGAAACGATGAACGCAACAGCTTATAAGCGGTAGTAATGGCAGGCGTAAAATTTATCCGGATCAGCGGCGACACGTGTTGGCAGAACGTTCCAATCAGGTATAGTGCGTGGTATGAATGAATGGGAGCAGGTAAAAGTATGACATGACAAGCGCTTAGCTTCAAAAGGAGGAGGAGGTGGAGCGAGCGCGGTTTCGGCCGCTTACCTGTTTTTTCAGCCAGCGTCCGCTTCGGCGGACGCGGTTGTTACTGCGACGCGCATCTTTTCCTTCTTTCTCCCTTTCCTCTGATCTTTTAACTCTCCTCTGTCTGCACGAGGCAGCGGTGGTGGCTCGGCTCGAGCCAGTAGGCAGGCCCGTGCAATTTTCTTTCTCCTCTGTGTGCACGAGGCAGCGGTGGTGGCTCGGCTCGAGCCAGTAGGCAGGCCCGTGCAATTTTCTTTTCATCCTTCTCTCAGTCGCAACAACAACAACAAAAAGATGATCACGCCGGTCAAAAATGGAAGAAGGCAAACAAAGGAAGCCATTATGAAGTGCTGAGCGATGATACAGCTTATGAAAAAGTGATCGGCTTGCCACTTTACGTCGCAGACACAATTCATGAACGCCTGCGCATTTGTTCGAGGTTGGGATGCTAGTATGACGTGAACAATCATTATAAATAATGCTGCCACCAGGTGGTCATAGGAAGCATCAGAAGACAAGGAGGTGAAGGTTGGCTCACGTGCCCTGAGAGCTTGTTCTGGAAACGGTGCTGGTGAACGCTGACATATTTTTGGTGGAGTGCGCTGGGTACTTTCCTGGCCAATGTCAAGCACCTCTCGTCGCACCGCCGACCTCGGGCCTCTGCCGGTGGACACACCAGTTCACCGAGACAGTCGCCGCAGCCTAGGACTACCACCCCCTGAGCACGGGCAATTGGATTCTACTTCCGCGCCTGCCCCACGTCCAGCCACGCAAGGCACTCATTACTACACCCTTCAGAACCCACGCGTACCGAAGCCTTTCTAAGGTAGTCAGCTGGAGGACGTGGAAGTGTGGCTCATGCAGTTTCAACGCGTCGTATCTTTCAGTCAGTGGGACGACGCCGCGAAGCTGCGGAATGTCTTCTTCAGTCTGGAAGGCGGCGCCCATACATGGTACGAGAATCATGAAGTTCTGACATCATGGCACGAGCTCCGGCGGCGACTGCTCAAGGTGTATCCAGACGACGGACCACGGACCTGTTTTGGCCCGCGGACTAGAGGTCACGTGGGGTCTAGCTTCTGGTTTACGAGGTCCGCGCACGGTCCGCGGACCGAATCATGCGAGAAATGCGAGAGAATTTTTGCTGGCGGCGGACCACAGACTTTTTAGCCTACTGGCTCACTTCAAGTCTGGCAACCTCATCAAACTTGTCTCCTCAAGCAGGCTATTCACCACTGCTATCATTCTGTGCGCCAAGGCGACACCAGTGAAAGTAGTAGTCCTGCGCGCACTGTCAAGATGTCAGCGTAGTCGGACGATGCTGTTTTACTTTTTAGGTTCACTACAACGTTGTGGCTCGTTTACACTTGGGCTTGAAAGCGAGCGAAATCCGCTGCCTCCGGAATGCTGCCTCGCACGCACTTCATAACCGCCACGACGCCGCTTGCGGCGTACACAGATATGGTTAGAAAATAGCATACATTGGTGCTGCCTACGCACCACTAAACCTACGCACCGCTAAACCAATTCTCACATTTCCCACGTTTATCTAGTTGTTAAGAGGGGAACCATTTCTGTCAACAAACCTACGCTCCTGCTAAGCCTAGAAGCAGCAGAATTGTCACTCTAAATAAAAAATAAAGCAAATTTTTCACTCATAAGTTTTCTTATAGGTGATGTCGGACCAAGCGAAAGATGGGTGCCTCATTTATGGCCAGTGAATGCAAAGGCAGTAACAATGACGAGTTGAGACAAAAGCGAGCGGTCCGGCTTCAAAGCGCGCCGCCATGTTTGTTGACGTGGGAATGCAACTTCCTCCTCGCCGCGGCAGATATCGGTCCCGGACTGATCGGGCTTTCCTCTGGGCATTTAGGGGCAATTGTAGACGCGGCGGCGAATTCCGCTTGCCCTCGCCGCCGAATGCCGAAGCGTGAATGCGCCACGAAACGAGTGAATGCTGCAATGGGATCCCAGAGCTTTTCACTTGGCCCGCCTGGTCGCCTGGTCCTTTGGTCCGTCGTGTGAATGCTGTCGCTGGACGGGCACGGCCGGGCCACGCGCGGCAGTCTCCACGTGACCGGTCCGCGGACCAGTCCGTGACCCGCCGTATGGACACACCTTCAAGACATACACTAGCGCGGATCATCGGGAGCGAGCTGAGCGAGCACCGTCAGCATGTATGTCGAAGACATGACGCGGCTCTTCCGGCGAGCTGACCCAGCTATGCCGGAAGCAAAAGAGCTACGCACCTTAATACACAAAATTAAAGAACAGCTTTTCGCTGGATTCGTGCGCACACACCCCTCCCCCCAGTGCTGTCGACGAGTTTGTAACGGAGGCGGTTACAATGGAGAAGGTCCTTCGGCAGCGTTCCACCATATACGGCAGGCCAATACTTGCTGCTTCAGTCAGAGTCCTTCCCGGCATTCGGACACAACGCTCACCTCCTGTGGGACAGGGTCAGGTCTATTGTACGTGAAGAGCTCCAGAGGTTTTGCGGTGGGTCGCAATCGACGGTCGGCTCTCTTGCTAGCGTCATGCGTGAGGAGCTGCAGCAAGTGATCAGACCTCCTTTGCTGGATGACAGACCTTCGCCCTTCCGGAATGTCTTCCGCCGCCCGACTTACGCTGATGTTTTGCGACACCTTGCCACAGCGTCTGCGTCATTTATTCCCGACCATCATGGGCCTGCTACCTTTTGTGCAGCCGGCGCGGTACTTGACGTTGATCGAACACCTCTGCGTAAGGCGGATGTCTGGCGCGGCCCTGACAGAAGGCGTTCGTGCTTCGCTTCCACTGTGGAGGGCCCGGTCATCTCTTCCGCCAGTGCCCATATCGTAAACTCGGCTTGCAGAGTTTCCCCGTCTACGTGCCCAGACCTCCATTTGGTAAACGACCCCGCGAGATTGAAGATTACTTGTCTCTGCAGCATCTGCCACGCTCCGAACTACGACAGTCAAGATCGCCGTCACCTCGCCCACCGTCGCCATCACCGGCAAGCCGTCCCTCCTCAGCATCGGCGCAAGTCCGGTTGCTGAGCCCTCGCCGGGAAAACTAATGACAGCGAACTCCGGGGATGGGGTCACTGGAACTCGGCACTCTACAATCCCTCCCACGACGCGAACATCGGCTGGAAGGAACGTGAGGACATCGACGACCACAGCTTCTGAACATCAGGACCGGTTTTCACTCGACATACTGTGCTCATTGACGGTCGTAGCATTATCGCGCTGCTAGACACCAGAGCCGATTTTTAAATTTCAAGGGGCAAATCGGCAGCTCTTCTAAAAAAAGTTACGACACCGTGGTCTGGCACGCAGATCCGCGCGGCTGGCGGCCACATCGTCCCTCCACTTGGCAAGAGTACAGCTCGGGTTCAAATCCGCAGCCCTACGTTCATTGTCAGTTGCCTGGCTCTCCGTGGTTGTTCTTGTGACCTGATCCTCGGTGTTGACTTCCTCCGTGAGAATGGGGTCATTATCGATCTCTTGCAGCGCACAGTTACTTTTTCTGCAGACAACGCCGATGACACTTCTCACACTCCCCTATGTCGCTCCGCCCTTCGAGTTTCCTCGCCTTTCCCTCATTAAAATTTCTTTCTCTCTGCTAGAGTGTTTGGATCACGCCACGCTCTAGTGTTCTTGTCACTATCGACTTCGATGGGCTCCGTGGCGGGACAGCCGTCGCTGAGGGCAATGTTTCACTATTGCTGACGCACGGCATTTGTTCGGCTCGAAGCCTCGTCCACCTACGTAATGTTAGGTCCCAGCTACTGCTTACCAATTTCACATACAAACCTCGGCACCTCTTCCGCGCCACAGCGATCGCGTTCGCCGACCAATTAGCTGATGTTTCTGAATGTGTTACGTGCGCAGCCGCGGTATCTTAGCAAATGTCTCTCGATCGCATTGACAACAGCTCAGGGCTGTAACAGGCTCAACACCGCGCTCTACGTACCTTACTACATTAATACACAGCCTTCTTAGCGTCTTCTTCGAAAGTTCAGCAGACAGCCATTACGAAACACCGCATCATCACGAGCGACGGTGCCCGCCCCGTACGCCAACAGCCGTATCGTATTTCACCTAAAGAACGCGAGGTCATCCAAACAAAATTGAAGGTGATGCCCAATGACGGCATTATTCAACCTTCTTAGACTCCGTGGTCGTCGCTTGTTGCTTTGGTTAAGAAGATAGATGGAACGCTGCGCTTTTGCGTCGCCTACAGGAAGTTGAACACAATAACTTCAAAGGACCCACTTCCCCCCTATAGACGACTCACTCGACCGACTTTGCCGCGCCAAATATTTTTCCTCGATTGATTTAAACAGCGGGTAGTGGCAGATTGATGTTCATGAACGGGACCGGGAAAAACCTGCCTTCATTACTCACGATGGCCTACATGAATTTAAGGTGTTGCCCTTCGGTCTCTGTTCAGAGCCGGCAACGTTTCAGCAAACGTTGGGTACAGTGCTCGCTGGTCTCAAATGGGAAACGGGTTTAGTTTATCTGGATGTCGTGGTCATGTTCTCTGAAACCTTTGACGAACATCTTGAACGCCTACGGACTGACTGTATTAGATGGCCTGCGGTCGGCCAATTTAACGCTCAAGCCCGACAAATGCCACTTCGGCTAAGAACAACTGAAGGTTCTCTTTCACGTTGTGATCGCCGCCGGTGTCCAACCCGATCCCGTCAAAACTGCCGCTGCAGCCGAATTTCTGGTTTCTACCACACAAAGCGCTGCAACGCTTCCTTGGTCTGTGCGCCTACTACCGCCGCTTTATCGCCGACTTCCCCCAAATTTCAGGAGGAAAACGGCGCAAAATAACGTGGACAAAAGAGACAAACACGACAGGACCAGCGCCAACTTGCAACTGAATTTCATTTCGCACGAAACCCGCCTTTATGTAAGCCAACACGCCGTTACATCCGTGTAATTACGCACAGGCAGTAGAAAAGACCACTGTAAGGTATCTAGCACATGAAGTGCGATAGCAACCACGTAACAAACTATCTTGGCTATCCGAAAAAAAAACGAACATATGTATAGGAAACAACACTAAAACGGTCATGGCCAAGCAAATCTTAAACACCGAAAATGATACAAACTGATGACTGATACAAGATGACCAACAAAAAACGTGGGAAAAAAAAGTTGGAGAATGAAGTGTTAAGACCAATGTAGTGTCAAAGGTAAAAAAAAGGTTGAAATGGATGAAGAGTGCAAGCCTTAAAATTGGAAAACGAACAACCAGCAGCCACATGAATGATAACCGATGACCAACCAGAAACATGAAAAAAGGATGGACGCGGAGCTATGACCAAAGTCAGCGTCAAAGGTATAAAAACGAGAAAAAATTGGAGGCTTATCAAGGTTAAGCCCAGTGGATGCGAAGCATGTTAAGCAGGCGCGATATGAGGCCCCATCTGCAGCCGGTGTGACGTCATCACGTGACGTCACATCATGTTATCTCACTTCAAGGTCAATGGTGGCCACCGCCGGGAGGCGACCGACGGCGCGATATGAGGCCCCATCTGCAGCCGGTGTGGCGTCATCAGGTGACGTCATGTCACGTGACCTACTTGAAGGTCACTTGAAGGTCAATGGTGGCCACCGCCGGGAGGCGACCGACGGCGCGATATGAGGCCCCATCTGCAGCCGGTGTGACGTCATCACGTGACGTCATGTCACGTGACCACACTTCAGGGTCAATGGTGGCCACCGCCGGGCGTCGCGCGAAGACCCGAAACCTACGTTAATATGCTTCGCATAAAAATTGGAAACGAACAACCAGCAGCCATATGAATGATAACCGTTGACCAACCAGAAACATGAAAAAGAATGAACGCGGAGCTCAGACCAAGGTCAGCGTCAAAGGTGTAAAAACGAGAACATAAATCCGCGCAAACAACCGCACATCATCAAAAAAATGCACCCAATGGCAAAGGGAAAAGCGTGCACAACAAAACAAAATGAAGAACCTACAAAAAACTCTAGAAAAGTGTACTCATTGCGAAGTGTAATGGGTGGCTTGCTTACGCAGCTGCTCCCTTCTTTCCTGATGTAAAAGGCTTCGACCACCTCTCTCTGAAATCTGTCCTTCCCACTCCTTGAGGAGTGGGAAGCAACGAGTACATTTTTCTAGAAAGTGTTTTGTAGGTTCTTCGTTTTATTTTGTTGTGCACGCTCTTCCCTTTGGCATTGGGTGCAATTTTTTGACGATGTGCGGTTGTTTGTACGGATTTCTGTTCTCGTTTTTACACCTTTGACGCTGACCTTGGTCTGAGCTCCGCGTTCATCCTATTTCATGTTTCTGGTTGGTCATCGGTTATCATTCATATGGCTGCTGGTTGTTCGTTTCCAATTTCTTTCTTGTTTTTATACATTTGACGCTGACTTTGGTCGCAGCTCCGCGTCCATCCTTTATTCATGTTTCTGGTTGGTCATCGGTTATCATTCATGTGGCTGCTGGTTGTTCGTTTTCCAAATAAGGCTTGCACTCTTCATCCATTTCAACCTTTTTGTACCTTTGACACTACTTTGGTCTTAACGCTTCATTCTTCACCTTTTTTTTCACGTTTCTTGTTGGTCATCTGCTGTCACTCATGAGTGTGTATCATTTTCGGTGTTTAAGATTTGCTTGGCCATGACCGTTTTAGTGTTGTTTGCTATACATTTGTTCGTTTTTTTTCGGATAGCCATGATAGCATGTTACGTGGTTGCTATCGGGCTTCATGTGTTAGATATGTTACAGTGATCTTTTCTACTGCCTGTGCGTGATTACACGGATGTTACGGCGTGTTGGCTTACATAAAGGCGGGTTTGGTGCGAAATAAAATTCAGTTGCAAGTTGGCGCTGGTCCTGTAGTGTTTGTCTCTTTTGTCCACGTTTTTTTGCGCCGTTTTTCTCCTGAAACATGAACCAACTAGCCCAAACTAGAGTTCTCCCAAACTGCCGAACTCCTGACCCGTTTGAAGCATGACCGACGCCTGCACACAGGCCCTGTTCTTGCTCACTTTGATGAGGAGGCTCTCACCGAGATCCACACCGACGCCAGCAATATCGACCTAGGTGCTTAGTCCGACACCAGTATGGTGTGGAACGCGTGATTGCGTATGAGAGTCGCGTTCTGTCTCGCTCCGAGATTAACTACTCTACCTCGGAGAAGGAGTGTCTCGCCGTTGTGTGGGCAACGATGAAGTTTTGACCTTACCTCTACGGCCGCCATTTCAATGTCGTGAAAGACCACAATTCCTTGTGCTGGCTGGCCAATCTACGGGACCCTTCAGGCCGCATAGCAAGGGAGAGCCTCCGTCTCCAGGAATTTGACTACACAATTGCATATAAATCTGGACGGAAGCACGAAGGTACCGACGTGCTCTCCCGCACACCGCCCTAGCTAACTGGTGACAGCACAGAGGACGACAGTCGTTTCCTTGGAGTGATTAGCGATTTTGACGTAATGGGTAGGCAACAAGCTGACATCAGCTTACGATTTGGTGGGCCGCACTGCTACCATACCCCGGGAGTTTTGCCGGAACCTTTCCTCTTTTTACATGCGCAATGCCATCCTGTTCAAGAAAAACTCAAGCCACCGTGACGGCGCCTACCTCCTCGTCGTGCCGGCAGACCTCCGTGCCGACATCCTTTTTGCCTCTGACGACGAGCTCACATCTGGTCACTTCGGATTTACACGCACCCTAGGTCGAGTACGGCAGGCATATTATTGACCAAAACTTGCTGACACCATCCGCCGCTGCGTGCGAGGTTGCCGTGAGTGCCAGCGCCGCAAGTCACTTCCCCTAAGCCCGCAGGTTTCCTCTGCCCAGTTGCACCGCCCCGGACGCACTTTGACCAAGTCGGCATGAATCTTCTGGGCACATTTCCTGTATCGTCTGCCGAATTAGTGGATAACTGTCGCCACAGACTACCTGACACGCTAGGCGGATACATCGCTGAAATCGGCGAATTTTTCATGCACCGCACTGTTTTACGACATGACGCCCCGTCCTACGTGATCGCAGATCAAGAAACGGCTTTCACAGCGAAGCTCATGCACGAGGTATTCAAGTTGAGCAATACCAGCCATCGAAAGACAACTGCCTACCACCCGCAGTCAAGTGTGTTCACCGAGCGACTAAAAAAAAAACTATAGTAGATATGCTCGCCATCTACGTAGACGTCCAGCATAAGATTTTGGACGACATCCTCCCATATGTGACTTTCGCGTACAATACGGCCGTACAAGAAACCACTCACTTTACGCCATCTCGCCTAGTTTATGGGCGTTATGAGCACACAATGCTGGATGCCATGTTTCCATGCACTGCCGACGACCGGGCGCTCACGCCACACGCCGAAGGATTGATCCAAAAAAACGGAGGAAGCCTGCCAACACGCCCGCATGCACATCAGGAGGCAAGAGGGCACATGCACGCCGCTACAACCAGTGACACCGCCACCACGTCAAGTACCAACCCGACGACTAAGTGTGGGTGTGGACCCCTGTCCGTCGCCCAGGCTTGTCGGAAAACTCCTATGCCGCTACTTTGGCCTCTACAGAGTGTTGCGTCGCATCACGGATGTGAGTTATGAAGTTCTACCCGACAGTTCTGCGCAGAGTGCGCGCCGTCGACCCCAGCCTGAACTAGTGCACGTACTCCGTATGAAGCCCTTTTTCGGGCACTATCTGACAGCGCTTAGGTGGCTGTTTTTCTTTGCTTTTTTCACCTTTTCTACCCCCTTCAGTTAGCTCGTATACGAATGGTTTTCAGGGTTTTTTTCGGGAGGGGGAATAATGCCACCAGGTGGCCCCAGACAGCATCAGAAGACAAAGAGGTGAAGGTTGGCTCACGCGCCCGAGAGCTGCTTCTGAAATCGCTGCTGATGAATGATGTCCCTATTCTTGGTTCCGTAACAGTACTAACTGCGCGGCTCTGCAATGATTCGATGTTATTTACGAAATGTGTTTGTTGAGGTTCCCAAATAGCCGAAGCATATTTGGTCTAATTAATGTGGTACAATCATTAAGAGAGTTAATGACCGATTACCGGATGCAAGAGTAAGGTTAATATGGTGGTTACAGGTTAGGTCTGATTTCATTTTCATTTTATTACCTTAAAGACCCACGAGGGGTATTGCATAAGAAGTGGGTACATATATATTGGTGAGCAAGTGTTAACACAACGAAACATGGCTGGTAACATTATTGGCAAATTTGGATCAGCACATGATGGCTGCGATGTCGTTGGGTAGGTCTTTCCAGTCTGCTGCAGTACGGGAAAAATATGATGCGCAAAGGTGGTAGTACGGGCACGAGGTCTGGAAACTTGAAAAGAACGACGAGTGCGATGAGATATACGGGCTGGAGGCACGATGTAGGGTGCGCGGCCTAGTGAACTATGGAAAAATTTATGGAACAAGGAACGGCTGGCTGGATTTAAGGTGAAGACCGAGGCATTTGTACTTCCCTGCCGACTCGACTGGAGTATTATTTAAGGAATACGCCCTTTCAAATCGAGTCATTCGCTTAGTAAAAGACGAATTTTGTTCGAAAGGTTAAGCTGCATGAGCCAGGTAGAGCACTATACTGTCGCTGAGTCGAGGTCAGACTGAAGGGCTAGGCGATGATCGTTAAAATATATTTCATGATTCATTACACAACTGTCGGTGAAAAGTCGGATTTGGGAAGAACTACTACTAGGGAAATGGCTAAAGAATATCAGGAAAAGTAAGGAGCCACGCACGCTTCCTTGCGGGACGCCAGAATGTACTCGCAACTTCAATAAATATTGACCACAATGAAACAAAACGCAAAAATGGGTAACAAAACAGCGCATACGTATCAGGCGCCCAAAACTGGTTCAGGGAAAAACGTCGCCTGAAAAAGCCCCCTCTAGGAAGAAAGCTGCTCAAGAGAAAAAAATTGGCTGTGGTTTGATCATTGGCCATCCCGAGTAGAATTGCGGAGGCAATGGCGCGGCAGTCGCAGCGTCGGCGGCATCTCAGGGGGCACTTTGACTGTCTAGAGTGCGTAGAGGCCAAAGTGCTTTCCGCACCACTTTGTCTGCCTCTGTGGCACTGGTGACGTCACCACTGGATAACGTCACACATAATTAAGTACTGACTACTAAGTAATGACAAATTACAAATTAATCGCTAATTACTGTTTAATGGCTAAATTCTAATCAACTGCCAATTAATGACGCTTAATCTTTGCCTTTAGGAGTGGAACGCGACAGCGTGTTGTAGCGCTGCCAAGGAGTCCACGGAACGCCACCACCCGTTCGGCGCGATGCGTTGCCCTTTGAACACAACTCTTTTTGAGGAAAGGAAATGGCGCTTTAATTCTCTGTCATTTCGGTGGACACCTGAACCGCACCGTACAGGAAGGGAAGAAGTCGGAGTTAAAGAAGAAAGAGAAAGAGGGGCCGCAATGAAGAAAATGAAAATTGTATTTCAGGAAAGGAAATTACGCATTAACTGTCTCACATAACTAGGTGGACACCCGTCATCCGTTGGTAGAGGAAGAGAGGAAGTGGGAGTGAAAGAAGAAAGAGAAAGAGGGGCTGTAATGAAGAAAATGAGAATGCTATTTGAGGAAAGCAAATTACGCAGTAACTGTCAGAAACTTACTCCTCGCGCATGCGCAGTTGGGGCTCTCCCGGGCTCCGCGAAATCGCTCACACCTAGGGTAGTGTTGCTTCCGCAACAAAATCACCCAAAGAATGAATTCGTTAGGAATTAGACTTAAAGTAACCTGTCGGCAATTTCTCCGCCTGTGTCATTGATCTCAATGACTGTGGCTCTAGGACTCTTCCATTAGGGCAGCGTCCTCTAAAAACTTCAAGAGTTATTGTGGCACTGATCGCCGCTCAGTTCAGGGTCCCTCAGAGTTTTCGATGACAGCCTTTACGTTTGTCTCAACGCCATTCAAGATACGAACGCCCGGAGTCAGTTCACTGTTCAGTCACTTCCAAGCCGACGGGTGGAATCGCTGTAGCGCACTATGTTGCACTGTTGGTTCTCTTTCTCCTCCAAGAGTGGCCGAGTGGACGCGCCACATCGCAGGGGGATCAATTTTAGGCGTTCGCTGAAGGCTTACTGTGTTTTCGCTCTGTTTTCCCTCCTCTGGGGATCTAACCCACCTCCCCCCCCCCTCCCGCATGTGAGGGGGATGCTCAAGTCACAAGGGCTTACGGGACGTTTGGTTAACTGTTTGGGGGCATTTTTTCCAACTCATAAAATGTGGACGTTTCTTTCGGGACATTTTTTCCAGGTACGTTTTTTCCGGAACGCGTTTTTAGGAACATGTGCACGCTACACTAACAGAGCCAATGGGTAGACAAAAATATTCTTTCATTCCTAAGCGTCGTTTTTTAGAAGTTTAAGGTCTTTATTCGTCGCCTCCTTGCAGCCTAATATACCGTCTTTTCCTCACTATGTCCATGTTGGCATTTTTTTTGCGCTCCTGTGTGGTTCCTCAATATAAGCGCCAGCACGTCTACTAAAAGTTGTTCTCAATTCGAACTTTCCCTGATCGGCATTGGTTTTGGAAAGACGAACCAAGGCTTCAAAGCAACATCAAAAACGGTTACACGGGCACTTAATGGACTTATGTAATGGTAACTTGAAAATATTGATGGCTTATCTAGAGTTGCGTTGAAATTTTGTGAGTAATATACTTATGCTGTCTATGGCTACATGACTAGTGTATGGCAGCCACCGAACCGCATCACTTGGGATCTCCGAGCTGCGCTCAAAAATGCATTCCTTATGCATGGTTCTCGTCGGGCCTCCGGACACGTATGATATGCTAAATCCTCTAATCCACCTTAGTCCAATCACATATTCATCTTAACCTAACTTAATCCGCCCTCTGATCTTAACTTACTTAATCTGGCCATTTATTGGTATTCAGCCACTAATGTACGTTATTTCGATTTAACCCAACCGCTTATCCATCTTAACCTTAAAAAATTGTGTTAATATAATGTTTGAACTAGTTGGCTTGAGGTGAAATAAATAGGAATACAGGGCCACCAACGCGGAGAAAAAAAAATACACAGAAACGCTTGTCCTGTCATTCGTTTTTCTTTTCTGTGCCAGTTGGTCGTCCAGTATTCACATTACTTTCCACTTAATAGCACCCGCCCATCCATCGGACGTTTTTAAAAGCCACTTTTCAGGTGACGCCGCGTTTCGTGGTCGGTGAACCATCTAATTATTCTCAATTATTAGCACTCGCCCACTATCAGCGTGCCGCACAGCCGGGACATTTTTCGGAACTTTTCAAGAGGAACCTTGCAATCTTGTTGCCCTTTGTGGGTCCCAGCTGGGCAGATTCACGAAAATTAACGATTGATTTTTTTTTGAGAGAGAGAATATGCAGTAGGCATAATTTATGTGACATCATAACGGTGACGGTTTTAGCGGATGCATTCACTCACCCATGTGAGAAATGTGCGTTCCACAGAGCGGGACATGGCCAGCGCTGAAATAATGAGCACCGGGAGCTTTTCCAAGTACAACCTTTCAGATGAACTTGGCTTTTGCATGTAACGAAAAAGAAGTTTCACGCACCAATATAATCCACCGCACAAATTTAATAATGCACCAACTGTCAGGCGCCCTTATGAACAGTGCTAAAACATCGGTGCAGTTGGGCTAAATAAGCGCACCTAAAAAGAGAAACACTATGAAAGCTATTGCAGAATACAAGAGCCGGGAAATCAGGAGCTAGGTAAGATATACATATTGCTACTCTGCGGTGACAGCAGCCTACCAATCAAAAACAGCGAGAGTACTTCTGAAATGAACTATTTATGTCATCTACCTTGGCTACACTGTGGGTTGCTTGCCACTAGCTGTGTATATCGTCATCTCGCGACTTTCTTGCGTGAGACTACTTGCCTTCTATGAGCGTTAATTTCAAGCCCTTGGTTACCTTTTCTCCATTGGCTACGTTATCGTCCGCTACATATGCGCGTTTGTTTCCTTCTATGCACGGTAGTAATGTTCATAAACAAACGTGGATGCTGACAGTGCCACAGACTCAAAGGGCTTCCGGTATCAACGGCGAGGCGTTTGCGCCGATGCAGACGACGCGTGTCGCCCTGGTTTTCATAGGCAAGCGAAGCATGCAGCACAGTGTTTGATAAGACAGGTGACGCGCCAGATTACAATGGTCCTTTTTTCAAACAGGAAGTGCTCAGAGGCTGAATCGCAGTTTTGGCAGGACAAAAAAAGTCTCCGAAAAATCCTTGTATACCAGCCAAACCTCCAGTCGTACGGCTTTGAAGCTGCGCCTTCGGCAAGACGATATGCCGTTAAAGGCTGCAGCGCACAAGCCACGAAGAACTGGTGCTCCGTAGGAAAGTGTCAAATTGAGCAGTCTTTAATACTGCTCAAATTAAAACTGCTCAAATTAAAACTGCTTTAGAACTGCTCAAATTGAGCAGTTTTTTCTTCAAATCTTCCTGGGAATTTCCTGGAGCAAATGCTTGCTTGAGCGTTTCCTGTGACTACACGCTGATTAGTCACCCATGCCTTCCCTAGCTCTCTCATTCTATAATTGCGTGACTTTCTCTCATCTGGTCTGCATAGCTTTGCACTTTGTGGACGTTTGTGTCTGTCAACCATCACTTCTAAAAGGAAGTCCTGATTTCACTGTGAAACTAAAGCGCAATTTTCAGCAGCCTTATGTTTATATGAAGCAGATTGCTTGCTCAACCACTGCTCGCGCGAAGTTTAAACTAGTTTTGACCGTTAGTTAAGCAACCTCTTCTTGTCAATATTCCGAGACTTTTGTGTTGTGATTTTCAAGTAATAACTTACGCCTCTGGCTAAAATTATGCGCAACTGACTCTTCCCACCATCCACATAATTCTATCATAGCCCATTGCTCGCAAACTCAGGTGCTCAAGAATGGCTCTTGAACATTACCCATGATTTTAAGGCGTTTAACGTTTGAAAGGAAAACATTCTTCGAGGGACGCCGTAGTGGAGAGCTGTGGGTAGTTTCGATCACCTGCAGCTCTTTAGCATGCACTGTCATCGCACAGTACACTACACCAGCCTTTAACTTTTTGTCTCCATAGAAATGAAAACGCCGCAGCCGTGATAGAACCAGCGCCTTCCCGGCCAGCAGCCGAGCACAAAAACCGCTGATTCACTTCTGCGGCATAAACAAAGAAAGAGTTGTATGTAAACCTCTGCACTGTGAAGAAAATTTCCACCTTTAAGGATGGATATTCGTTCCTATAGCTCGCAATCTTGCACCCTCCCAAAAGGGTGCAGTGTGCGCTTCTCACACCCATAGTAAGGGTGCGGTCATTACAGTTGCAACCTTTTTCCGATTGCTTTACAGTTTCATGGGTTTTGTTTTCATTAAAAGAAGCTGATCAATTTTTTTAGGCGCACACATTACCTACGAAAAGCTGCCGACGACCTAACTTCGCTCTAGAGTTACGGAATCCACACCAGTAAAATATAATCAACCTTTCAATGCCTCCCTGTTTGACTCTTTACGACCCACAAGAAACCTTACACATAGTAACTTTAATCTGCCACCGAATAATAACATCTACAGCGAAAGATTGGTGCAGTTTTCAGGAGCCAAGGTATGAGATGCTTTACCGCCAGCAATAAAACAGTCCCATGAAAGAAATAAAACGTTACGAACATACTTTATGAGCCTTATTTAACATATACGACAGTCGTTTTCGGTTTGTGTCTGTTGTACCATGTTGTTCATGACAGATTTTTATTCATTCTGCTGTAAAATGCACATTATTTTATTTGTTCCTCGTTGTATATGTATTTTCGCCTTTCCCGGCGTTTTTGTGCTTTTCATTTTACACAAGTGCTGTGTCATTGCCATCATGTATTTTGTTTCTGAACCCCACACTAGCCTCTGGCTATGCCCTTACAAAAAATTTTAGTAACATTCTTTAGAAAGTCGTTATTTAGACAATTCTTAATAGAACCTATCAACATTGAACAGAAAGTCTTTTAAACGTCTTTACACATTGTAGTAACAACCTATCAACCGTCTTCCGAAAATTGGCCACCGATATCCAAAAGACTCAAGTACGTAGAAAGTCTTTATACTTCCTATCATCCCCTTATCGACAGTTTCTATACACTTCCTATTGACCCCTTATCGGCAATGTCTACCAACACCCTATTAACGGTCTTCCGACAATTGGCCACCATTATCCAAAAGACTCCAGTACATAGAAAGTCTTTACACCTCTTATCAACCCCATACCGACAATGTCTACCAACACCCTATCAACGGTCTTCCGACAATTGGCCACCGCTATTCAAAAGACTCAAGTACGAAGAAAGAATAATTCCTACATCAATGTTTGGAAAAGTGTGTGCTAACAACACAGTACAACACTTTTACCAACATAGTTTTCTCACTTCAAAATTATTTTGTGAACACTGTATCCTGGAGTGCTTGAGTATAATAGAAGCAAACTGCAAATTATTACATTTATTGTGCACAAGTGTACATACGCGCTACAACACATGCATGATGCATCAAAATATTTTATGGAGAACAATAGAGGAACAGAATATTGCCTTCGGCACACTTCCCCTCAGTTCCCTTTTAGTAACAATGACTGACACACAGAAATTAAAAAGCATAACAGGTTTTAATTCACGATGTTTCGGCTGGAGGACCAGCCTTTTTCGAGTATAGTACAGCATTCGAAAGAAAATCTGTGTGCTTCAAATGCTGTAGTACACTTGAAAACGGCTGGCCCTCCAACCGAAACGTCAAGAATTAAATCCCGTTAGGTTTTTCTTACATACATAAGAGGTGTTTCAGGGAAGACTAATTAATTTTCAAAAAACAGGTATTTTGAGTTGAATATATGGCTTTTTCAGCATAGTATTACCAGTGTTGGCAGGTACCAGAAAACTGGTGAATCGTCCTACATAGTAAGCTGGTTAACTAATTTTTATTAATGAACCTTTTAACTATCAGAGTTAGGCATCTAGTTGAAATTAGAGATTTGTAGCAGTGCTTTCCCTGTGTGCTTTAAAAAGCGCATGTATTTTCGCACGATGCAGCCAAATTTTCTCGAGCCACAGTGGCGAAAGTACATTCTAAAAACTGATATGGCTACTACTAACGACTGGCTAAAAGTCTCTAACTGCAACCAGTTGTAAACCTGTGTTAGTTAAAAAGTTAATTATCAGAAATTAGTTAACCAGCTTACTAAATACACCTCACCAGCTTTCTGGTGTCTGCTAACACTGGTAATACTATGCAGCAAAAGCCATATTTTTGAAAACTACTTATTCTTCCCTGAAACACCTGGGGCATATAAATACTGCTCACTTTCCTGTACAATGAAATAATTTCTCCTGTAACATGAAGGTACCATGAGCCACATAACAAAACCGTGGAAATAAAACTGTGCATGCATACACACACACCTCTCCAAAACAGCTAAAAAATCCCACACAGTGAAACAATGCTTACGCTGTCTTAAGACCAACATTAAAGGCTGCAAACACTAGTGAATTAAACGTCAAACAGGATGCCAAACATATGCTAAATGTCCGCATGGATGTAGATACCAAGCTATGAGCTGATTTTAATAAACATACATCAGCACAGAAATGCTTAACTACTTTGTTGGTGCACTATCCTGACAATTGTCCTCAATATCAGGCAGCCTGCTTGTTGTTCATCATCATCACCAGCCTGACTATGCCCACTGCAGGGCAAAGGCCTCTCCCATGTGTCTCCAATTAACCTTGTCGTTACTTGTCTGCATCACCAGCGGAAGAGGTAGCGTCCTAGTGATGAGACGTGTGTACCAACAGGTAGCCTCCTCCATGGTGGAATGCAGCAGCAAGAGAACTGCACAAGAAAACATTCAAGGTATACAGTTATAGTAACTTTGAATAGAATCAAACATGGAGAACCAACAATCAGTTATATGAGCACTAAAATGCAGCACTCCGAGTGAATTTGATCAGGCTGCTGAGTAATAGTATAAGCCACAGTCACAAGACTAGAACTAAATGCAATGCTTCTTTGAACAAGAAAAAGCTATAACATGCTGTTGTGTTCGATTCTGCCCCCCATTCAAAGACTAAATGATATTCACAGGAATAGACATTAACGTGTTACACCTAATTAGGCTACCACAAAGAGATATTTAGCCATTCCAGTCTTGTGAAGATAACATGCAGGCCATCAAATATGAAAATTATTTTCTCTTTCTGATTTTTCTGCACAAAAATTCAGCCAGCTTTTGTTTTAAAAAGTGATGGCACAAACACATTGCAATATAACACATATGTTTCTTTCTCTTAGAGCGGCTATGAGGGAGTAACATAATTTTACTTGCTGTTCATTTTATTTACCAGCTTGTAGATAATGTAGTATGATTTGGAGCTATACCAGGTGTTAGGGGAAAATGTATGAACAAAGAGTACAGGGGTGAGCAAGTTCGTCAGCGCAAGGGTGGCACACTCTAACGCAAATGAATCACAATATTAAGGCACACATTGTGTCAGGTACAATACTTGTAAGTAAAGCTGCATAGAACTAAAAGTGATAAAAGCCTCAGCAACATGCCCCTAAGGGAGCAGCTGGAATGGTAGGTTTTTTACTTGTCCCGCAGCACATCCCTCCAGTGCTGAGGCCTGCTCATATCTGTTTAAGTTAATAATACAAGGGAAATAAGCAAACAAGTGTTCTAAAGAAGATAAAAATGTGTACTTAGGTTGCTCTTTAGGAAATTACCTGTTACTATTGCAGCACTAAATACCTCGAGAAAGTAAATTAAGTTATTTGCACAGCTTATTACAAACCTTGATGGCACGGGAGAGAGGCAACATCAAATGCATCGGTTCAAGTAAAGCAAGCGGTCTTGTTAAGGTAACAGCAATATTTGTTGACTTAGGCTCAGCTAGTGTAATGCAACCAGTAACTGAACGCTGGCATGAATAAAAATAACAATGCACCAATACTCAATTCCAAATTCATTTAAACTGTACAATGCAGTCAGTTGTGACAAAGGGAGTGTGAAAGAAAACCTCAGCAATGCTCATGACATAGCGAATAAGCACCTTTCTTCTGTACAGCGTCAATATAAGCTTTACAGGGTTTCATGTAATAATACAAGGATAATCTGGTAAGGTATCAATTACTGATGTTAGCAACACCGATGCTTCTAAAGCAGAGTGCTCCACTTGAACGCCAATATTCAATTATGCATTGCCCGTTAGGCTATGCCTGCCATACAGTTATCACACCGCTGGTTCACTTCAAACATGTCATACATTGTAAGAGGAAGGTACTCCTGAAGTAAACCTATAAAATTTGTTTGCTGCTTTTAGACTACAGTATAAAGGTCATGAAGCAGATAATTGTTTTAATTTGGTCTATACTGTGGTCAACATTCCCAAACACGAGAGGCATGAGGGAAAAAACTATAAAAAAGCATTTCACACTATAACACAATGCGCTTGACCAGGGGAGTGCTTTCATGATGCCCACAATACCTTTTCCCTTTCTCTTGGTCCTCTTTTAAAGATGCAAAAAAAAAACAAATGAAAGAGAGAGGGAGCCTGGACCAGAAGATTTTTTTTCAGGCTAAAAAAGACAAGGAAAAAATACCCACTCATGTACCTATCATTTTACAAGTGGCACATGCTTGATATTCAGTGTCAATGGCTGATAGGCTGCACCAGCAGGTCTTGATGTCATTTGCCTTAGGTTGAGGTAGCATTGGCTCGATGACAGATGAAAGCTGGTGCAAAAGTAGCGTGATGATACCGGTGGAGCAGCTGTACAGAGCTTGACTGCGGGCGCATTTGAAGAAAGGCTGTATTAGAGCCATGCTTTCATAGACATCATCACAGAAGCCACATCCCATTACAACCTCCAGCTGTTCAGTCCAATGTGTTCAGGAGTGGAGGCTAACGATTAATTGCCTACGCCTCCAATAGTTTGCATAAAAATGGTTTACAAAGCTTGTCATCCTTTTCTTAGAGCTAATATTCGCGAATCACGTTATAATTTATCGCTTCAGGCTGAAAATATGGGAATGACATAAATGTACTGAATGTTATTCAAATAAAATGACAACAAATTTTCCACTGTGCGATTACCTCAGCTGCACTGCAATACAATGGTTCTGCTATTTTTAATCCTCGTTTAGTTGACGAGACGTATTAAGAACCACAGCACTTGACGCGATTGAGATGTAGAACGGGCAATGCTCCATTTCAAGTAAACACTCAGACTGCAGAATCAAAAGACGCATGCCGATACAAGCACTTTTCGTTCTTATGGTCTCCTTTTCAAGCGCTACTCCTGTTCAGTCGGAATAACGAATCAAGCAGCACCCCACAGTTCTCAGCGTGCAACCAAATTCTATCACATAACTTCTACGTCGAGGAGCTGACGCAAAGAGCGCAAGGCGGCGGGTTAAAAGTTGCATAGTTGGCTAGCGAGCGTGTCAGAACACCTTCTCTCTGCAAACGATCGCGTGGTGCTCGCATTTTGCACCTAACTGCGAACAAGACGTGAAGACCAACCCAAATGCATTCGCAGCCCTCATGCATCCCCCCGACACATCGCAGAAGTCACTTTCCAGTTCTGTACTTACATATGTCAACGTTCACGGCAAGCCGTTTCTTCTATCGGGCATCGGGCGCCGGACGCTCTCGGCGTGGTTGGGTGCAGTACGTCAGAGCAGTTTTTGAGCACTGCATGCGCGTAAGAACGTCTTCCGCAGCACTGGAGCCATCTGTCACCTTCCGAGTTCAGTGACACTACCAGAACACTAACGAGGCCGCACATTTAACACAAAAAAACTGAAGAAAGGCACCCACAACTTCACAACTGTCGCAAGCCACCAACAAAGAGTCGTTTCAGCGTACTAAAAAAGGTAGTGTAGCGCGCGGCCAACTTGAGACTCGCAATCCGCCGCCAATCAACGGAAAGGTGGCGCTAATGTCGCCTAACTTTACACGCGTTAAAGAAACAACTGGTAAAGCCCTTTTTTTCACATACCTGTTGCATTAAACAACAAAATATTTTATTTCAATTACAAAGTCAGCAAATTTATAATGATTGAGGTGAAAAAATGCGACTACTCCCTACCATCTGTTTCTGGCGGCGCTGCGAACGAAAGCTTGGAAAAGCGGCAGCTACAGGCGACGCATCTGGGGCCAGGAAAGCCGCAGCCGCTGCACGGCTGCACTGTCTACCTAGTTCGAAGGCTATAATCGAGTTCCCCGTAACTGCGTCGCAGAATAAGGAATTATGATGATGTTGCCAAACGCTACTACTTTCGGTTTTTATTTTCGCATATTGTTTGCCTTAGCGTACTCTACACAGCTTGGCTCATGCCATTTAGTGTACGTGTGTGTATTTTGGGAACACGAGCGTTCGCACGCCCCTGTAGGATGGCATGCAAAAATTTCAAGCCCGCGGTGCAGCATCGCCTCTGTTTTCTGTGTGTTTATAGAACGCAATTCGACACCTTGCACGCTCTTTGCTCGAGCGAGCCCCGCTGACAGTCTCGCTACCGTAGTATTTTGTGTGCTACCTTTATTGAGTTTTGCCTCTGCCTTTCGCGGTCCTCGGCTCTGCCTCACGTCCGCTGATGCCAATAAGAAGAGGCAAAGAATGAACACATGCTCTTGCATGTCTACTCGGTTAGACTGCGTTAAAACGCAACACTTTTTTTCCGGGTTCCTAAGTCATTACATTACGGGAAGATAGAAAATATAGCTATCACCACGTTTTCCCTCGCCACAGCTTCGTACCGTGTTTGCGTTGAAGGAGATACAAGTGAAGTTGCGGAAGAGGCACTGGGCCGGTCCAGTAGCTGTGCTCAAAGCGGGGGCTGCTCTCACCCTAGCTTTTTTAATACTGGAAGCTCATCTGTCGCTCAGTACGAGTGGAAAATGTAACAAGTCAAGAATGAGGGCTTAAAGTTCTCCAATTGCCGTGCACCTTCCTCATGCAAAGCCTTTGCTACCGGAGTTGAGTAAAGCGGGCCGCTGTTACCCGTTTTGTTTCTCTATACTCCTCTTTATAGAATCGGCCTCAAAACATGAACTATATCAGCCGTAAGTTATAAGAAAACATTTTAAATAAGCTCGATTTTATTACCCGTGTTCCTGCTTCACTTTTGAGCTTCATTTCCGGTGTACATTCGATATATCCTGGCAGCACCCCCCCCCCCCCCCAATTAAAAAAAAATTTAAAATTAATTTTGCCTTGCCCGAAATTTCGCGTGTACAGACGCTCAGGAACGAAGCTGTAAGCCTTGTGGGGTTTTAAAATAGGGGAGATAAACACGTTCTCCCCGTTTAACCACGGCTGACCCACTTCAAAACCGCGCGGACCCCACCCCGTGGTCGCGAGCGCTACCGAGCGCATGCCGACCACGGCGGGCCTTGCTCTGCGGGAAGAAAGAAATGACACACTGGCTGACACAAACAAGGCATTTATTGCTATAACAACCATAACGCCAGCTAGCAACACAATACACTGAGGAATCGAGGATGTCCGACTCACCAGCACGGTTACGAGCGAACGTTCGCCAATGGTAGGGCAGAGGGAAAACTCCGAGGCCGGACGGGACGGGTTTGGCGGGAGAAAGTTCCGACCAAGAGGCTACCGTCGACGAAGAGCAAACCCGCGAGCGAAACGTGCGCTCGCTTTCCCGGTACCAGGGAGAAGAGAGCAGCTTTTCCCCCGCGCGTGCAGCAACACGCCATCCGCGGCGCTGGTGTCGCTGCGACGCGAGCGCCCTCCCCTGTTAGTTAAAGTAATCCAACTGAGAACCATGGTTGGGGTGCATTGCGGGAAAGCGAACCACGGGGAGGCGAGTGCATCTCCACATCCCCCCAACCTTAAATAGACCCACGCGTCTGCAAGTTACATGCTATGGAGGAGTCTCCTGGTCTTCATGCACTTGAGGCAGGTCTTGCAGCGGAGGTCACGTCGACAGCGTGCACGAAGTCTTCCGCGGTATTCCGAAGGCGGCGTGAAGGTCTCCGCTGGGACAACTCGCATGGCCCGCGGACTACGTGTCCGCAGGCCCGTGAAGAGGAGGGCCGGTTGACCACTGTAGGCGAGGATTCTGCAGTAGTCGGCAGGGTAACAGCAGCCTGAGGTGGCTTCTATGTGGTCTCGCCACGGCTGCCCCGGATGGATGCGGCGAACAGGACACAGGCCGCTCCGTCGCAGCAGGCGGCACCGAGACGATGTGCACTGGATCTCTAAATTTCCGAAACGCACTCCGCATGCCTTAACGTAGGTCATGGAAGGGGAAACGGCGTACACAAGGGTCTCGTGGCTCAATGCTCAACTCGCTAGCAAAACGTGTCGGGCGGTTGTGCAACGCAAACTTCGAGTGAACAAAGCCTTTTGTTGAGTTGAACGAGACTGCCCAGTTCATGCGAGGTTAAAAAAAACGGGTGGGCAGCAAAGTGCGCCCCCTCTCAACAGCCCGGTCCGGTGGTCGTGTCACTTTGACACGGCGCAGGCAGCTCTGAAAAGCCTTAGGCCTCGCTACCATTGTGACGACGACCCCCAACAAAAAAAGATCCGAAACAGGTTTCGTGCGCGCAGCCACGAGGAGAGATCAGCTTTGTGGGGTGGTCCTACCCCGCTCACTGCACGAAGCAGCTTCTGAGCGGTCGGCGCCCACCGTATCGGACGGTGTCGGAGCGCCCGGTGCCGAGCTGCAACAGCAGCGAGCTCGTAGCAGCACCCGTTGCCGCAGGCCACCCGGCTCCCGGAGCCGCGACTCCCAGTGTAAAAAAAGAGACAGCAAGAAAATATGTACAGAAAACTCGGACCACCCACGCGGCTTCCGTACTCACTCTCTTCGGGCTCGGCAACTCCGCGGGCGCTAGGCCTCGCGCTCCCTCGGTGCGGATCAAGTGGTTCTCGTGCTGAAATACTACAGAAAAGAAAAAAACTTGGCGAAAAACGTGCTGAGCATGTCAAAAAGATTAAACATGCTGCAGCGCAATACACCTCGCACTCAAGAAAGCATGCAGCAGGTCCTAGCGATCAAAACTCACACTAGGCCTAGCACTTGTAAAGTCCGTACAACGAGCGTTCCGCGAACCGAACAGACAGTTGTCCAATGTTCCAACAGCCGGCCCCACGTTGGGCGCCAGATGTGGGGTTTTAAATCCGTTTTCGCCGTTTAACCGCGGCTGACACAGTTCAAAACGGCGCGGACCCCACCCCGTGGTCGTGAGCGCTACCGAGCGCACGCTGACCACGGCGGGCCTTGCTCTACGGGAACAAAGAAACGACACACTGGCTGAGACAAACAAGGCATTTATTGCTATAACAACAATAACGCCAGCTAGCAACACAATACACTCTGGAATCGAGGGTTTCCGACTCACCAGCACGGTTACGAGCGAACGTTCGCCCATGGTAGGGCAGAGGGAAAACTCCAAGGCCGGACGGGCGGGCTTGGCGGGAGCATGTTCCGACCAAGAGGCTACCGTCGACGAAGAGCGAATCCGCGAGCGAAACGTCCGCTCGCTTTCCCGGTCCCAGGGAGAAGAGAGCAGCTTTTCCCCCGCGCACGCGCAGCAAAACGCCATCCGTGGCGCTGGTGTCGCTGCGGCGCGAGCGTCCTCCCCTGTTAGTTAAAGTAACCCAACTGAGAAGAGTGCGTTGCGGGGGGAGCTAACCACAGTTGGGGTGCATTGCGGGAAAGCGAACCACGGGGAGGCGAGTGCATCCCCACATCCTGCACGCCTTACACAGAACTTCCTCGGAGCGCGAAGCGGTGCGGCCGTTTTCGGGCGGCGTTTTCAGTCCCGTGCGATCAGCCATTGCTGGTCGCTCGGGGAGGAGGCTAGTGCGAGGTTTTAAATTGGGCGCTCCCACGTGGAGTGGCATAAAGTGTACGGGGCGCTTTTGCATGGCGGGGAGTGCGTAGGGTATTACGAGGGGAAGAAGTGTGCTTGTGGTGGAGGTTGGTTCAGGAAGGAGTTCTCCTGGAGCTGGAGATATAATTTGGCGCCTTTTGAGCTAGCGAGAACGTGTCATTCAATGGCGTGGAAACAGATCGGTGCGATACCAAACTTGAATTTTTCTTCTAGCTCGCAACAATAATCCCTCTGAAACCTCAGAGCGAAACGCTTTTAACACGAAAGTGTTTTAACACCGCCGTATGCTAAATTACTGTAACTACTGCACGTTAAAATACGACCGATCAAGAATTGCAACAATTGCAACACCAACGCGCTATCGAATTGGCAGAGTGGTCGTACAGCTCTGCTGAAACTGTTAGTTAGTTCTGAAATGTTAAATTTGTTTAATGGCTGCCTGAGTACAAAATATAAGGTGGAATACGCAGCAGAAAGCATTGGTTTCGTGTAGAATGAACCATCACTGAAATTAATTTTTCTGTAACGAACTCATCATTGTAATTATGTAACACGATATCACACTAACTCCTTGTTGTATCGGCGCAGCGCTTATCAAGTGCGCTGCACTTTGCTTCTGTGCGCCGCGTATCTGATGTTCGCGATTACTGTTCAGGTGTGCAGTTGTATAGCTGACCAATGGCATGCCTCGGTTGCACCCAGGATGTCTTTATAAGGCGAAGCCACTGAATGGTTTCTGTCTGTTTTGTCGTGTTGCTGCCCGAATAAATACTTGACTTCACGGCGTCTGAGTCCAACATCGCGTCGAGGATGGGATAGTTCGTGCAAAAGCAAGGATCCAGCCAGCAGAACCGACGTAGACCCGACGAAGACGCCACGGCAAGCGAGGACATCAGAGATGACCACCACCCTGGGATCTTTGGCAGAGTTCTGCCCAGACTCTGGCAATATCGACGTCTACCTGGAAAGGCTCGACCTGTACGGAACCGCCAACGGAATAGACGCAAGAAGTTGCAAGTCTTTCTAACAATCCTGGGTGAAAATCCTGGGCCTACGTGACTGTGCGTAGCCTATTGCTGCCGAAAAAGCCAACAGAGGTCAAGTACGAAAAAGCTGCAGAAGTTCTTGAAATGCACTCTGCTCCAAAACGGTATCGCTTCTACCAGCGAAAGCAACAGCCGAACGAAAGCCTGAAACAGTCTATCGTCGAGCTCAAAAGGCTGGCTGCTACGTGCTCGTTTTGAACATTCTTCGAAGAAGCGCTCCAAGATCGACTGATTGCTGGAATACGTACGGATTCGATTTGATGCCGCCTTCTTGCCCTGTCGGATGACGAAGTTACCGAAGGACGAAGCCTAGAAGGACCCCCGGGAAATGCTACCGGAGGGGTCAACCTCCAGTCCTGCCGACGTCTATTGGCATCGGGAATATGCCACGCAAGGCAGAAGACACTCGTCTAGGAATGAATGAATGAATGTTTATTATGGACAGAAATACAAAAAGTCTGTCGAGGAGGCTGACAAAAAGGCAACGAATGCCTGACTAAGTGTCAGTCCCCGTTCTGAAAACACAAAACACTCGAGCAACACGGGGTAAGAAAACTACATAAAGTATATACATACACTTAAAATGGAAGGTAAGTGACATGCAATAAATAATATAAACAGTGCAAGCATGTTACACTTTCAAGGAAAAAAATCATATCTGAATAGATAACAAGTACAAGTTCACTTTTTTTTTGTTTCCTAGAGATGACGATTCGTTTACAATACTGAGGATGGTAGCAAGATGATTTAGGAAATCTGGACTTATAAAAGATAGCTTTTGCATACCGTAGTTTGTCCTTATCTTGCCTATGTTGTACGCAGTGTGTCTTGCATTATATGTGTGCTCTTTTGGAAGGTATATTTTGAAAAAGGCGCTTTCATTACGGCTGATCTCTCGAAATATTACAATAGCTATTTTTTTGTTAATAAGATTTTGTATTGCTAATATACTATTCTTGAAAAGAGGCGCAGAATGACTTCTATAGGGCGCATTTTCAGCGACACGTATCATACGTTTCTGCAAGGTTACAAGATGTCGATGTTAGTTTTCGTCGTGGTACCCCAGAGAGTGAACAGTATTGGAGGCGTGAATGCACTAGGCTATAGTACAACTGTTTTTTTAATCGAGAAGGAAAGAGATGCTTTAGTTTATTAATAATGCCGATGGATCGTGCAATGTTGGTTTTCATGCTGTCGACGTGGGCGGTCCAGTTTAAGTTTTCTTCAAACGTAACACCAAGGAAACTATGGCAAGTGGAGGGCTGGACGACTTCATCACGGAATTTTATTACTATGTTGTCATCAATGCACTTGTTACGAGGCGAAAGGCAACGTATTTTGTCTTTTTAATGTTTAGTTCTAACTTATTTACTCTAAGCCATTCTGAAAGATTACCGAGCCAAATATTTGTTTCTTGTTGGAGAGCATACAAGTTTTCGCCAGAAAAAAAGCATTAGTGTCATCAGCGTATCTGATTATGTCAGGTGTTAGAGGCACGTTTGTAATGTCATTAATGTATAAGAGAAAAGGAAGCGGCCCCAGAATGGACCCTTGCGGAGCACCGAATTTAATTTCACCAAGTGATGATTTGTGGTGACGAATGTCGGTATTTAACTTTTCAAACAAGATATCATGCTTAACAGAATCAAAGTCTAGAAATATTCCTATTGTATACAACTTGTCTTCAAAATTACTTATTATTTTTCCTTTAATGTTTAGCAGCGCCGTTTCGGTACATTGGTGTTTCCGGAAACCGTACTGTTGGTCTGGTAAAAAGCTGTTCCGGGTGCAGAAATTTAAAATCCTGTCATTAATAGCTTTCTCTATGACTTTTGAAAAATTTGGTAGAACTGAAATCGGCCTGTAGTTGTTCATGTCATTTCTGTCTCCCCCTTTAAAAATTACCGATACTCGTGCAACTTTTAACTCATCGGGAAATGAATCAGTACACATTATTAAATTACATATATGTGCCATAGGCTTACTAATAAGCGCCACCACAGCTTTTATTGGTTCTGCCTTTATGCTATCCACACCACATGCTGTGGAATTTTTTAACTTGGAGAATAAGCTACTTATTACAGCTTCAACTGTTGGTGCTAGAAAGAGGGATTTTCTCATACTGCATGGAATATATGACTGATAATTCGAGCTGTCAGAATCGAAAGCATTTGACGCACCACAATTTAAGAAGTCCTGATTAAACCTATCTGCCAGCGCAGTCTCTGTGAATACAACACCTTTGTCAATGAGCTCATAAATTGAGCAGTGTTCACTGTGCGGGAGCAGATTATTCAATGATTTCCAGACTTTTTTGGATCATTAAGAATATGAGTAAACTCATTCTCATAATAGCTCTCACGCGCCAGCTTGATGTCGCGGCTTATCTTATTCCTGACCTTTTTGAATTCCGATAGGTATTCTGGTTGCCTTGTCTTTATGAAAGTGGTAAAAAGCCTATCTCGTTCTTTAATTCGTTTTAAAAGCGCGGTATCAACCCAAGGCTTCCTACATTTCTTGTTTCTTCTTGCTTGTCTAAGAGGAAATGCCTTGTAATAAAGTTCCTTGATTTTGCTAACAAAAAGGCTGTACGCCTTAACAGGATCCGTCAACGTGTATATCTCGGACCATTCGATTTTGCTAACTAATGCATGTGTTGTGTATCAGACGGACGCCAGGCTGGAACTGAACAAACGTTTATTGATACAGTGCCTTTTTATAGGCCGACGACTGCTTGCGTGGCTGATAAGCGATACATGAAAATGCAGTTTTTAAAACATGCGCATGCGCTATCAGTACACCACACTCCTTTCTCCTAAGATTATTTGCACAATCCAAAACTGACTAGCTAGACATCAATGCCATAACGCAGGACAGGTCGTCGAACACGCGTTGATCTTCGCGGCTCGACCGGTACTTGGGTGGCTTGGCCTGGACTCGCCCCAGGGATTGCTTCTGGGCTAGCAGACAGCGGCTGTGGCTGCCTAGCTGTAGGAGGAAGCCTGACGTGGTAGTACTCACTTGTGACTGGGTCAACTTCGAGCCGCGTCCAGGCGCTCCTCAATTGGTTGCGGTGCCTGTGATGACGCTCGCCGTTGTTTAGCTGTACCACGTACGACACCGGACCTCTGACTGCCACAACCCTGGCAGCCTTCCACCTTGGACCTGGACAAAAGCTTCTAGCGTAGACCGCGTCACCGACACGAAACCTCTTAGTCTCTGGTCGTTGTAGCTCAGGCGCGTGTTGCCGGTCCGGATGTTGCTGACCCCAGTCTTCGTCCGAACATTAACTCTGCTGGCGATTTTCCCGTGACCGAATGTGGCGTCGTGTGTTCCTTAAACAGAAACCGGGAAATCTTGCACTGCGTCGAAACTTCCTGCTGCTTCTTCAATGCTTCTTTAACTTCTCTTACCATCCTCTCCGCCCTACCATTGCTGGCTGGGTGATAAGGTGCAGTGAAAATAGCACGGACGCTATTACACTTCAAAAAATTACCGACGATTACGTTACTTCCTAATGCGAAATTTGAGCGCAGCAAATAAGCTGTTTCACCTTTTCGATAGTGAGTGAACCGCAGCTGCGGAGTTGGTTTCAGGGACAACGCCGCCGATGCCGACACAAACAATATAATACCCTCGCTTCCGCAGCGCTAAGAACCAGGTCTAGCCGTGGGAAGGTGGTCACGTATTCGTCGACGTGCCGGGGCCTACGTGAAATAACCGGCGCGTCGGCAACTGAAGAGCACCCTATCCGCCACACAAGAACAGGGGGGGGGGGGGGACCCTTTCCTCCTTTCTGCATGGCGGCGACGGTGTTCTATGCAGTCACGTTATCTTGACTCTCTAGCGGCGTCAGCGGCATCCAGCGGTATCAGTCGGTCGTTATCAGTCGGTCGCTGCTAGCGCTGGGGGGATGAAAGGGGGGCGGAGCTGGTTACGAGGCCGACGACGACGCGAAACCCTGGAACGGACGCCAAAGAGCTGCGCTCTAAAACATTTGCAACTCCGTGCTAGCGAAAGCTATGCCGTTATCCGAAACGATAACGTCTGGTACACCATGTGTCGCAAACATCTTCCTTAAGCTGTTGACGACAGCCGTAGCTTTCATGGATGGCATGATTTCGACTTCAGCCCAATTGCTGTACGCGTCTACCACGACTAAGAAAACTTCTCCTTTAACTGGGCCAGCGAAATCAATGTGTAGGCGACTCCAAGGCTGATCTGGCTTGATCCAAAAATGTACTGGAGCCTTGGGATCGCTTTGACGGTTACTCTGGCATGGATGACAGTGCCGCACAGACTCCTCAATTTCGTGGTCCATCTTCGGCCACCACATGAGCCCTCTAGCTGATGCTTTCATGGCACTCATCCCTGGATGATTCGCATGCAGGAGCTGAAGCACATTCTCTCTTGCTGCGGTTGGAATTATGACGCGATTCCCCCACAGTATGCAATCACAATGCAATGACAAATCCGACCGTCTCACCTCATAAGGCGCAAACTTGCTGTCCACTTGTGTTGACGGCCAGCCACTGAGTAGCCATTCCTTTACCCGGGATAGAACAGAGTCCTTTTTGATCAGCGCAGCAATGTCCGCCGCTTGCAGCGGTGCGCAGTCGACCGCTTCCAACAAGAGCACGTCCCCAGGCGGTCTTGGCTCGTCCTCGTCTCCCAGGGCTGGTAGACGACTGAGTGCATCGGCGTTGGAGTTGTCTTGGCCTCGTCTGTACTCAAGGTGGTAGTTATACGCAGACAACAGTAAAATCCAACGAAGCATTCGGGGCGACACAACTTCGGGCACTCGCTTGTCCGTGTTAAACAGGCCGAGTAACGGCTTGTGGTCTGTTATCAGTGTAAATTCTCGCCCAGCTAGGTACTGGTGGAACTTTTTTACGCCAAAGACCACAGCCAAACCCTCTTTATCAATATGAGCATAGTTGCGTTCACTGACGCCAAGAGTGCGAGAAGCATAAGCTATGGGCTGCTCCTTCCCGTCATCCGCACGATGGGCTAGCACTGCTCCCACCCCCACAGGCGATGCGTCGCAGCACAAAATTAAAGGATGCTTGCAATCGTAGGGCACAAGTACGGAGTCTGAGCTGAGTAAATTTTTCAGTCTCTCAAAAGCCCGCTGATGCTCACCTGTCCACTTCCATTCGTGGTCACGGTCGAGCCGTCGATAAAGCGGTTCGGCCGCTTCCGTCCTGCCCTTGAGGAAACTGCTGTAGAAATTCAGCAATCCCAAAAAGGCTTGCAGCTCCTTTTTGCTTGCGGGCGCAGGCGCTTGCCGGATGGCGTCCGTCTTGCTTCGGTTGGGATGTACTCCTGAGTCGTCAATCCTGTGTCCCAAGAATTCGATGCTCGTCTGGTTAAATTCGCACTTGTCCTTGTTTACTCGTAGCTGTGCCTTCTGCAGACGCGATAGCACAGTTTCTAATCTCTCGGCGTGCTCTTCGGCGTTACATCCAGAAATTAATATGTCATCTAGATAAGCTTTCACACCCGGAATGCCCGCTAACAGCGTGTCGATGACTCGTTGAAAAACCCAAGGTGTGACCGAAATGCCAAACGGCAGCCGCTTAACATTGTACAGTCCCTTTATCGTGTTAACTGTGAGCACCTCAGCCGTCTCGTCGTTTAGCGTAAGCTGCTGATAAGCTTGGGCTAGATCCAACTTGGTAAAAAACTTGCTTCAACTTAAAGCTGTGAGCATTTCAGCTGTAGTGGGCAAGGGGTATCCACTGCTCTTAATAGCTTTGTTTACGGTACTGCGATAGTCGCCGCAAAGATGTAAAATTCCATCTTGTTTTCTTACCACTACCAGTGGTGTTGCCCAGTTGGAGTAGCTGACGGGCTCCCATACACCTTGTTGCACCAAGCGGTCCACTTCGTTGGCCACGTCGTCCTTGAGGGCCAGTGGAACTGGTCGACTTTTGAGGAACACCGGTTGGGCGTCATCTTTCAGTTCGATGTGAACTGGCGGTTCTTTGAAGCCAGGAAGGTCCCTGCGAAACACCTCGGGAAATCGCGAAGGCACGTCCTCCACGTTTACTTGCTGTATTGCCCGCAAGCCAATACCTAACGGGTTAAACCAGTTTCGCCCAATCAGGCTGTTGCCTTGCTTCTGTACTACGAGCAAAGGTAGCTTTGCCTTCCTGCCTTTGAATTCCACCAAGACACTTGCTTGACCCAGCACGGGTAACGCCTCCTTCGACCAGGTTACGATAGTTGTTCCAGAATCTTGCAGTGGTATTTTACCGTGATTCCTTTCAATAACCCTGAACGTATCTGCACTCACAATTGAGCACGATGCGCCAGAATCAACCTCCATCGGAACTTCTTGCCCTTCAATCATTACTTGAACCATGGACTTCTGTTCTTGCTCATTCACTTCGCACTGGGAAAACAACCCACTCATTTCGTACACGCCCTTGCGCTTATCTCCTTTCTTCTTTTGCTCATACGCTGTCTTCCGAGCAGTTCTACTATCGTCTTTCGACCGACAAGCCTTAGCTATATGTACAACCCTTTTGCAGTTGAAGCATGTCGCCTTTCTAAAACGGCACAAATGTGGAGCGTGCTTATCGTTGCTCCGGTAACAGCTGAACCCCTCCGCTGGAGTGTCTTGCTTCGCACGGGTTGCTTGTACCATTTCCTGGCAGTCCGTCTCGTATCGACCGTGCTTGCGTATATCTCGCTGTTGCTTAGCGGTTGCTTCTGCAGTTGTGGCCAAGTCATACGCAACCTTAAACGTAAGGCTGTGTTCTGCGAGAAGTCGCTGCTGAACCCCTTCGTTCCGGAGTCCGCATACGAAACGATCCTGCATCATGACGTCCAACGGGAGTTGGGCGCTGCCAAAACCGCAGTCTTCGGCTAGCTTCCGAAGCGCCGTGACGTAGTCCGCAACCGATTGCTCGGCAGCCTGGTTTCGCCTGTAGAACAAAAACCTTGCATACAGCTCCAAAGGCATTGGATGCAGGTGCTTGCGAACGGCAGTATTGATTTCTTCGTAGGTTGCTGCTGTCGGTCTTTCTGGCTTTACCAAAGTTACGATGAGCCCGTACACTTCTTCGCCGCAGCTGCTCAACAGGACTGCTCTTTTCTGCTCTTCTTTCGTTATCTGGTTCGCTTCGCAGAACATTTCCAGGCGCTCGACGTATTCGTCCCATGACGCGTTCGTGCCGAGACGATACTCGCCGATACTCGCCAACTGTTGTGTATCAGACGGACGCCAGGCTGGAACTGAACAAACGGTAATTGATACAGTGCCTTTTTATAGGCCGATGGACATGTGATCTGCCGACGACTGCTTGCGTGGCTGATAAGCGATACATGAAAATGCAGTTTTTAAAACATGCGCATGCGCTATCAGTACACCACAGCATGAAAATCAGCAATCGTGTTCTTGTTTATCATTCTGTATTTTGAGTTGCTGTCCTTTTTGAGCTGAGGTCGTATTTTAGTCGGATGTGTGAAAAATAAGAATATCGGCATGTGACCGCGAGCAACGTGCAACGTGCCCCCCAAAACGGTCCAAGAAAGCAACGCGGGAAAGGCACTGTTCGCGCGCGTGGCGGACTGCACGAGCCAGTGAGTTGTCCTTTTCTCAAAAGTACGCGCTTCAAATGTTCGAAGCCAGGTCATGTAGCGAAAATGTGCAAAACAAAGGTCGTTCACAAAGCTGAGGAAACCTCGTCGGAAACTGCTGAGTTGCTTACGGTTTGTACCACAAACCAGGTTCGTAGCTCTTCGCCCATCGTGCTTAATGTAAAGGTAAACGGCAAGGATATTCCAATGGAATTAGACACGGGAGCCGCTGTGACCATAATGTCTGAAAGAGACTTCTATGCAAATTTCCCTACCCATGGAGTGTATAATGGCACTGCACTCAAAGTAAAGGGTGTCGCGAACGTGAATGTGTCTTATCGGAACCGAAGCTACGGTCTGCCTCTGATAATGGCAAAGCAAGAAACTCGAGATCGCATGCCGACGCTTTTAGGTCTCGATTGAATAACTGCACTAAAAGTTGACTTGCAGAATGCTGTGCAGCAGTTGCAGTATGACCTAGATAACGTGCAGTACGGCAGGCAGATGGTAGCAGCGGAATCCGAGAAAAGGTTAAAACAGCTGTACGGTGATATGTGAGCCAGGCTATGGTTCTATCAAGGGATTCACTGGTAGCATCCAAATGAAAAGCGATGCGCATCCAACCTTTTGTAAGGCGAGACCAGTACCATATGCTTTGCGCGAACAAGTGGAAAATGAATTGCGCGACCTTGAGAAAGCTGGTGTGGCGCACAGAGTCAGACACAGTAGTAGGGCTACACCGGTCGTGATTGTACCGCAGAAAGCTGGAAAAGAGATTAGGATATGTGGAGACTACAGAGTCACAGTCAATAATGATATGGAACTCGATCACTATCCGCAGCCTCTGCCAGAGGACATATTCGCGTAACTGGTTGGGGGAACCGTGTTCACTTTACTGGATTTGTCAAAGGCGTACCTGCAACTTGAGCTGGATGAGCAGGCACAGGAATTGCTGACGGTGAATACGCTCTTGGGGCTTTTCAGATTTAGACGATTGCCCTACGGAGTGGCAAGCGCGCCCGCAATGTTTCAGGCCGTGATGGATGAGGTTTTGCGAAGCATGCCTGGGACTGCCTGTTACCTAGACGTTGTTTAATAGCACGTAAAACCTGACAGAGTACTATCGCCGTTCCGAGCAGGTGCTACAAGCACTCAGTAAGCATGGCATTCGTGTAAACACATGGAAATGCAAATTTTTCCAAGAAAGTGTGCGTTACTTAGGACACGAGATAGACAAGACGGCCGTACATCCAGCAGCGGAAAAAGTGAAGGCAAATCGAGACGCGCCAAAACCAAGTAACGTGACTCAGCTAAAGGCATTTTTGGGCCTAATAAACTACTGTACGATGTAAGGAAGGAAATACAGTTGATATGTGACGCTTCTGCTTATGGCTTAGGCGCAGTGCTGTCGCACGTGGTTGAAGGTGTAGAACGACCGATTGAGTTCGCATCACGGACAATGACTCCTGCTGAGCGTAACGACGCGCAAGTGGAAAAAGCTCTTGCAGTTGTTTATGAAGTGCGGAATTTTCATAAATATCTGTACGGGCGTAGCTTCAATGCAGTCACTGATCACCAGTCCCTTACCGTCCTTTTTGAGGCAAAGCATCAAACAAATGCAGAAGCTGCAGCTCGTGTACACCACTGCGGAATTTTTCTTGCAAACTACAAGTTTCGCATTTCGCACCGAGCAGGAACAAAGATAGCCAATTAGACGGACTATCACGCCTTCCACTGCCAGAAACCGGTGACGAGACAGAATAAATGTTTTATTTTTCGCCTCTCAACAAACTCCCCGTTACAGCTAAAGATATCGAGCGAGAAACAGCGAAAGATTCAGTGCTCGGCGCTGTTCGTGAAATGGTATGGCATGGATGGCCGCGTGCTGTTGACGCTCCTTATCAACCTTTCTTCGTGAGGCGATTTGAAATTACTTGTGGATTGTGGTTGTTTGGTGTCGAACAATACGGTCGTGATACCGCAGTCGCTTCAAAGTGAAGTTATGTGTTTGTTGCATGAACAACACATTGGCATTACTAAGATGAAAGCACTTGCAAGGTCAATTGTTTAGTGGCCACAGATAGACAACTTCCTGGAACAAGCTGCCAAGCAGTGCGAAATTTGTCAAAGCACAAAATCTGTGGGGCCACTAGCACCACTTTCATCCTGGAAATGGTGCACAAACAGTTGGTAGAGGGTACTATCAGCAAGGAATGAAACGCGAACAAGAGAGCTGAGCCACGAAACGCAAAATAAGAATATTTTAGCCCGGGGAAGCTCAATACTTGCTCAGGTTCTTTTGACTTTAAAGGCACGAAGACTCTTTTTCAGAAGTGTTAATCAACCTCGCCAGCATTTCCACTCCAGGAGCTAATATTACAGTGTCTTTGAGATGTACTCAGTTTTCTTGTTCGCGTTTCATTCATTGCTGATAGTACATCTTGATTTTGCTGGAAAAGAAAACAAGATGTTCCTTTTAGCTGTCGATTCCTATTCCAAATGGTTGGAAATCAAGATCATGACGTCAACGACTGCGCAAAGCACCATCGAAACAGAGCGCACGTTGTTCGCAAGTCATGGCTTACCGACTGAGATAGTCATAGATAACGTACCGCAGTTTCGTGCCAAAGATTCTGAGGAATTTCTGTTGGCAAACGGGGTTAGGCACACGCTTATTCTGCCATATCATCCTCAGTCGAACGGTTCAGCAGAACGCGCGGTACTAACAGTAAAGCATTCGCTGTTGAAGCAATTGCTCGAAGATCAGAGGAATAAAAGTTCCAGGTCAATGCAGCACAGAATCGATAATTTTCTGTTTGCTTATAGAACAAAGCCGCACACATTCACCAGCCAAACACCAGCTGAACTCTTCATGAAAAGGAAGTTGCGCACAAGATTGTCGTTATTGAAACCAAGTCTACGAGATGCAATCAATGCCAAATCGGAGAGGAAAGTACGCAGTGCAAACAAGCGGAGGATTAATCACCTAAAGCATTTTCTGTTCGGGATAGGGTGTTTGTGCGTTCAGTACGTGGGGAACAAGTGAAGTGGCATCCAGGCAAGGCTGTGGATGTGAAATCTGCTATGACATACGTTGTCGTGGTGGATGGACAGACTCGGTTTGTGCATGCGGACCATTTGCGACATACTTGTGTGAAGCCTGATGTTAAAGAAAGTGAGATGCCTTTACCACCTGCTAGTGATGTGCTAGAAAGTGAGTGTTCCCTTGGACCCTCCTCAACTCCACAAGTATTGGATGGGAGTGATGGTTGCTCACTCGCACGTGAAGCCCACAAAACGATATTGATCTCCAAAACACAACACGCCACAAACTGTTCGAGTATTTTTTACACTACACCTAACCTTTTTTTCTGTGATTTGTTTACCTAATTCTTCTTTCTCTCACCATCATTGTAAGTTTTCTTTCCAGCCAGCACAATGCTGTTGATTTTATGCTGACTACTGTAACCTGATAACAGCTCTGCTATATGTATTTTTTTTCCTTTGTTACCTGTATTTCCTGTGTTTTCTTTTTTTTTCGTGTGTGTGAAAAAAAACCAAACCACTGCATTGCTGTCAAAGTGGGGGCCCGTGGCCTTGTCAAGCTGTCAAACGGTAGCTTTTACTACGGGTCCCCGCCATCATATGTACCATGGTGGCAAAATAAACTTTGAATTTGAATTTGAAAAGTGCATCAGCATCGGAACAGAGCGATGCCTATTCGCCGGTGCTACCCAGGCGCAGCATGCGTGAAAGGCGGAAGCCGGATCGTCTGATGTATGACAGTTTCTGATCTTGTCGGAGGGGAAGTCTTCTAACGGCGCAGCACTTATCAAGTGTGCTGCACTTTTCTACTGTTCGCCGCGTATCTGATGTTCGCGATTACTGTTCACGTGTGCAGTTGTATCGCTGACCAATGGCGTGCCTCGGTTGTACCCAGGCTGTCTTTATAAGGCGAAGCCACTGAATTGTTTCTGTCTGTTGTGTCGTGTTGCTGCCCGAATTAATACTTGTCTTCACGGCGTCTGAGTCCAACACTCCTATTTTTGCTTAGAAAGTTTTTTTCATTTTCCTGAAGTGAGAGGCAATAATACTTGAGTATTCTATGAACTCATTCACTTTGCACCAAAATTATTTCATTTGCAGGTAACCTTTTCCGAACAATACTTCATACAATCAAAAAGTGTCACTAAATGTCTTTAGTTCAAGGCACATTTCTCATTTTTGGGGTAAATGTTATTTTATGAACTTTGCCTTTCTTCTTTCACTCTAAAATGCGAAAGCAGTAAGGCTAGTATTGAGAAAATTGAACTGAAATTCCTATAAATTCAGAGTGGTAGGCTATGAGAATGTAATTGCTAATTTTTGTTTCGTCTTCAAGGTTAGTTTAGTTGCCGCTTTGAAGTTGTTGGCTCCAGTGCTTGATTATTTTAGGCTTTTATTCGCATCACCAAAATGCTTTTTCTGTTTCTAGTATATTTCTATTGACAGCTGGATATAAAGCAGTAAGAAAATTGTATTAACTTCCTATCAACAAATGTTGATAAAATTTGCGCGGCTAAGAAAATGTGACTGCAAATGTTTATTTCGTGTTCAAGGTTGCTTTAGTTGCTTTGACATGTTAGGCTAGAGTACTTAATTATTTAGTCATTTATTCCCATGACAAAACGTTCTGTCGGCGTCTAGTATGTTTGTACTGACCACAGTACATAAAAAGCACTAAAGAAATTGTATGAACTTCCTAAAAACAAATGTTTATAGAATATGCTCGGCTAAGAGAATGTGACTGTAATGTGTTTTTTGGTGTTCAAGGTTGTTTTAATAGCTTTGAAGTGTTCGCCTACAGTACATGATTTGAGGCATCTATTTGCTTGACCAAAAATGTTTTTTTCAGTTTCTAGAGCATTTCTGCTCATAACAGTACGTAAAGTACATAAAGTATTAAAATGGAATATATCTTGTGTTGTAAAACGTTTTCCCATACCCTGACTTGATTCCAAACGCATTTGCTGCGAATGATGGTCGCTTTTCGATATAGTGAAATTGTTGACTAGCTGCAACAGATTCCACCATGCAATCAGGTAAGATGTCGTCACGATTATGCGAACAAGATAGTGTTGATCACCTTGAACACCATGCAGTTTGTTCATTTATTTCTATCGATGCGTTAAACTGCACCCAGATTTTAACGCAACTTTCTATTGACAGGAGTAATACAAAGAAGTAACAGTCTACCAACTCTGTATTAACAAAGGTGCATAGAATGTAAAAAATATTTTCTAGTAACTTTCTATTGACAGGAGTACACACAAGGTTACCAGAGTAAATAGAATGTTCATACAAATTCTAAAGAAAGTTAATAGCCATTTTGTAAGGGTGGGCTCAGTCAGTGTTTTGATAAATTTTATGGCAAGAGTAGAAATAAAATGAATGAATGAATGAATGAATGAATGAATGAATGAATGAATGAATGAATGAATGAATGAATGAATGAAATAAGATACCCAGATGCGTCTTTCACAGTGTTTCTGAAACTGTTTGCTGCGGAGTCACATTTGGGATTTCTGCATGATGTTCACCGCGTGATTTTTCAGGGTATATTCAAAACAGAAAAAAAGACCTTGATAAAGGAGGCCAACCTTCAGCAAACCCACTCACAAGAAACTTAGTGCTTTTTGCGCGACGTATTTTTGCCAAAGGAACACAAACAGGTATGCCCTAACTGGAATGAGTCATCCTAATTACGCGTCAGTGAATGAATCATCACTTAATCATCAATTAATGTTTGATGATTGTTAAGACTAGTGTGGAATCCCGACAACGGACCGTCCCGCCATCGTATCACAATACAACTATTTAACAAAATGCGCCATTTGCACAAGGCTTCAGTACTCGTAAACAGCGGCAGAAATTTAGTAAAGGCGTTGAAGATGCTACTGCACTAATCTTTTAGCTGCAAATAAGTTTTCACACTCGTATTCACTCGTATTCACCTGAAAGGTGTAAAAAAACGCAATTATTTTTCTCGTTAGCAAAGTGTGCTCAGAAGCCAGTTGGTAGACATAACAATTGAGTGAAGAACGAAGCGTTGAGAGCACATAAAGAGGAAGCGAGGACCCCTTCTTATGTGAACGGAATTAGTATTTCTTGATAGTTTTCTGTGTAGGCTGTTGATGTGATTTGTGATTTTGACCAGGGCTTTCTGCAAAGCTCCTGCTTGCCTTGCTTCAGCTTTCATGTCCGAATCTTGGAAGCACAGAAGGCAAAACACATGCCTAGAACAACCAAACTGGGTGTTCCGCAGCTGCCAAAGCCGCTGCGAGCAAGCAGGCAAAAAATGACGATGAAATTTGATGAGTTTAACTGCACATGTTTACATCCAGACCATTTTTAACCAAATCTTGTCGCTAGTTATCGCGTGTTCAGCCCGAAACACGCCCAGAACGTGTCCTAGACATGCGTTTTGCCCTCTGTACGTCCACATCAGCTCGGTCAGCGGTGAACGCCAAGTTATGAATACTAAAGTGTTCTATGTAGTCGGCGTAGCGCTATGGGAAGACAGAGGAAGATCCATTCATTCGAGCTGAGTTCTGGCGTACGCTCTTGTGCCTCCGATTCACTTTTTGGACAGCGCTGAAAGGCGGCTCATGCCAAGTGCGACAAAAACCCCCAAAACAGTTATTCTCGTGCATTGTTGCGCTTACGAAGGAACTGGGACACAATCAGGGACGACACAGAACAGATGTGCGCAAACTATCAACTGCAAGTTTATTTCTGAGTGCATGTATATATAGGCATTGTCAAGACAAAAACAAAAACAAATCCGTGATCACATCGTCATGGCAAGATATCTTTTAACGTCCTGTCCAGCAGTAAAAAACATGCATTATCTTTCTGACTTAGCTGTTTGTTATTATTTTTCCAAAAATTCTTTTTCCTGATTTGAGAGCTCGATAGAAGGCACGCTTACACATGGCCCTTCTTTTCCTGATTGTATGCAGTATGCTTCCCAAAGTTCCCTGATTAGCTTCTCTCTTGAACCGAGCAGTATTGCTGTCTGCTTAAAGTGAGGTGTGCAATTTTTGCATCTGGCGCAATGCGCTGCCAGATTTCCCGGTGAGTTGACAAGACTGCAGTTGCGCCTATGTTCTCTGAGCCTCTCATTGAGGCACCTACTGGTCTGGCCAACGTACGTTTGCCCGCATGATAGCGGTATCTTATACACAACACCTTCGCGGCATTCCACGAACTTTGTCTCGTGTTTGACGCCACATGACACCTCTTTCTCGGCATTGTCTTCGTCGTTTACTTTCGCGCACATTGCTTTCAATTTTTTGGGTGCAGAAAAAACAACTTTTACGTCGTGTCTTTGTGCAACCTTTTTCAGGTTGTGGGAAAGTGCATGGACGTATGGGATAACCACAGGCCTCTTCTTTTCTTTGGCATTGCCTTGGTCCTTTGTTCGGACTGTCCTTCTTAGCACTTTCTCTGCCACGGAAACGAGCAAAGGTGTCGGATAGCCTGCTTTTCTCAGGCGTGTTGCCTGCAGATGGAAGCTTTCTTGCATCTTGTGGCTGCATGATTTCTTTATGGCCTGCTCAAAAGATGACATGGCCATATTTCGTTTGATCAGCTTGGAATGGGCAGAGTCATACGGTAGTAGGCCTTTCTCATTGCGCGTTTTGTACTGCCAGCATATATGTGGTTCAAGAGTGAGAGCTAGATCAAGGAACTGTAGGTTGTTGTTTGCAGGTAGCTCGTGGGTAAATGTGAGCCCCTTGTGGGCTCTTTTGAACTGCTCCAAAGTTTCTTCCAACACGTTGGGCGTGGCTAAGGTTTTATCTGCACAAACCAAAAAGTCGTCTACATAACGGAAGCACTTTGTAACACCAAGCGGTACCAATGTTTTTTCCAACTCTCTGTCCCCTCTGGCAAGGAAGATGTCACAGAGAACGGGGGCTATAGCAGATCCTATGCAAATTCCGTCATTTTGAGAGAAAACAGCACCACTGAACTCGACACACAATGATGAAAGGTATGCTTTCAGCAGAGCAAGGAAATCTGTGGTACTAATGGCGCTCTCATTCATAAACTTCACGCAGCCATATTCTCCAATGCACTCTTCTACGCACTCAAGCACCTGCTCCCGCGGTACACAGTAGAAAAGGTCTGTCACGTCGATGGAGAAACAAGTCACACTGGGATCATTCTTCAGGTATTCGATGACTTCGTTCGAATTTCTGATGACGAACGGGTCTTTCACCGGAAGCTTGTTCAGATGGCACTGGAGGTATCCCGCTATGTTCCTTTGCCACGTGCCCTTATCCTCAACTATAGTTCGGAATGGTGCTCCTGGTTTGTGCGTCTTAATTGAGAAGAATGGCCTCAGAGTAAGCTTCTTGCTGTCCTTAACTGCTTTAGCGAGTTTTTCCAGGCCTGCGCTCTCGCATAGCTTTGCCGCTTGGTTGCGGTTTTTCTTCAGGGTTCTTTCGTTGAGTTGCTCTTGCCTGGTGAAATTTTTTGAGATTGCATCCAGAGCTTTTGCGTGGTAGTCACCTGCTTCCACTACGGCAAAGCCTCCTGTCTTGTCTGCCATCAAAAGTTTCAGTCTGTTATTACGTAGAAAATCGACAGTTTTCTTTGGAACCACTCTGGCATCCTTTTGCTTGCTTCTTTCATTTATGCACAATAATGCCTCTTTGACGCATGCATTCTTTTCTTCTGATTGAGCTCGGTTTGCAATGGAGCGAATCAAGCCTAGAACTTCCAATGGCTTGAGGGTTGGCTGAACGGCATATTTGGGTCCCTTATTCAACGTGTCGAGAATCGCAGACGGCATTTCGCATCCCGAGTAGTTGAACGCGTTAGGCACGTCTGAGTCGTATTTCTTTTTCTTCTTTCTTGGCAGATTTCTAAAAGACTCAGCCCACTTACGTTCCGCCAACCCTTCCGCCCAGTCTACAAAGTATTTAATCATGTGCTTACTTTGTCCTTTTCCTAGCGTCGAAGTGCAGATCAATTTGATGTGGTCGCGGTAGATCCTGACTTGCCTCCATGTCTCTGCTCGCAATACCTTGCAAAGGCGTCGACACGTTGCTTCTGTCGGGGTCATCCAGCCAAAGAGTGCTGAAATAACTTGGGTTGTCAATCCATGGGAGACAGCGTAGGTGAGAGTTCTTGTTCGGCATCTTGCCTCGGCGATGAGTTCTATGAAAAACCTTATACGGGTGAGCGGGGACACTTGTGGTATGTTAAGGCCCGATGTACACGAAATAAACATTAGGAGAGTTTCAAATTGGGCTAGTTGGTGGTTGTTATTCTCGTGCATTGTTGCGCTTACGAAGGAACTGGGACACAATCAGGGACGACACAGAACAGATGTGCGCAAACTATCAACTGCAAGTTTATTTCTGAGTGCATGTATATATAGGCATTGTCAAGACAAAAACAAAAACAAAAACAAATCCGTGATCACATCGTCATGGCAAGATATCTTTTAACGTCCTGTCCAGCAGTAAAAAACATGCATTATCTTTCTGACTTAGCTGTTTGTTTTTATTTTTCCAAAAATTCTTTTTCCTGATTTGAGAGCTCGATAGAAGGCACGCTTACACATGGCCCTTCTTTTCCTGATTGTATGCAGTATGCTTCCCAAAGTTCCCTGATTAGCTTCTCTCTTGAACCGAGCAGTATTGCTGTCTGCTTAAAGTGAGGTGTGCAATTTTTGCATCTGGCGCAATGCGCTGCCAGATTTCCCGGTGAGTTGACAAGACTGCAGTTGCGCCTATGTTCTCTGAGCCTCTCATTGAGGCACCTACTGGTCTGGCCAACGTACGTTTGCCCGCATGATAGCGGTATCTTAGGTGCCTCAATGGTGCCTCCAGTAGGTGCCTCATTGAGGCACCAGTAGGTGCCTCAATGAGAGGCTCAGAGAACATAGGCGCAACTGCAGTCTTGTCAACTCACCGGGAAATCTGGCAGCGCATTGCGCCAGATGCAAAAATTGCACACCTCACTTTAAGCAGACAGCAATACTGCTCGGTTCAAGAGAGAAGCTAATCAGGGAACTTTGGGAAGCATACTGCATACAATCAGGAAAAGAAGGGCCATGTGTAAGCGTGCCTTCTATCGAGCTCTCAAATCAGGAAAAAGAATTTTTGGAAAAATAAAAACAAACAGCTAAGTCAGAAAGATAATGCATGTTTTTTACTGCTGGACAGGACGTTAAAAGATATCTTGCCATGACGATGTGATCACGGATTTGTTTTTGTTTTTGTTTTTGTCTTGACAATGCCTATATATACATGCACTCAGAAATAAACTTGCAGTTGATAGTTTGCGCACATCTGTTCTGTGTCGTCCCTGATTGTGTCCCAGTTCCTTCGTAAGCGCAACAATGCACGAGAATAACAACCACCAACTAGCCCAATTTGAAACTCTCCTAATGTTTATTTCGTGTACATCGGGCCTTAACATACCACAAGTGTCCCCGCTCACCCGTATAAGGTTTTTCATAGAACTCATCGCCGAGGCAAGATGCCGAACAAGAACTCTCACCTACGCTGTCTCCCATGGATTGACAACCCAAGTTATTTCAGCACTCTTTGGCTGGATGACCCCGACAGAAGCAACGTGTCGACTCCTTTGCAAGGTATTGCGAGCAGAGACATGGAGGCAAGTCAGGATCTACCGCGACCACATCAAATTGATCTGCACTTCGACGCTAGGAAAAGGACAAAGTAAGCACATGATTAAATACTTTGTAGACTGGGCGGAAGGGTTGGCGGAACGTAAGTGGGCTGAGTCTTTTAGAAATCTGCCAAGAAAGAAGAAAAAGAAATACGACTCAGACGTGCCTAACGCGTTCAACTACTCGGGATGCGAAATGCCGTCTGCGATTCTCGACACGTTGAATAAGGGACCCAAATATGCCGTTCAGCCAACCCTCAAGCCATTGGAAGTTCTAGGCTTGATTCGCTCCATTGCAAACCGAGCTCAATCAGAAGAAAAGAATGCATGCGTCAAAGAGGCATTATTGTGCATAAATGAAAGAAGCAAGCAAAAGGATGCCAGAGTGGTTCCAAAGAAAACTGTCGATTTTCTACGTAATAACAGACTGAAACTTTTGATGGCAGACAAGACAGGAGGCTTTGCCGTAGTGGAAGCAGGTGACTACCACGCAAAAGCTCTGGATGCAATCTCAAAAAATTTCACCAGGCAAGAGCAACTCAACGAAAGAACCCTGAAGAAAAACCGCAACCAAGCGGCAAAGCTATGCGAGAGCGCAGGCCTGTAAAAACTCGCTAAAGCAGTTAAGGACAGCAAGAAGCTTACTCTGAGGCCATTCTTCTCAATTAAGACGCACAAACCAGGAGCACCATTCCGAACTATAGTTGAGGATAAGGGCACGTGGCAAAGGAACATAGCGGGATACCTCCAGTGCCATCTGAACAAGCTTCCGGTGAAAGACCCGTTCGTCATCAGAAATTCGAACGAAGTCATCGAATACCTGAAGAATGATCCCAGTGTGACTTGTTTCTCCATCGACGTGACAGACCTTTTCTACTGTGTACCGCGGGAGCAGGTGCTTGAGTGCGTAGAAGAGTGCATTGGAGAATATGGCTGCGTGAAGTTTATGAATGAGAGCGCCATTAGTACCACAGATTTCCTTGCTCTGCTGAAAGCATACCTTTCATCATTGTGTGTCGAGTTCAGTGGTGCTGTTTTCTCTCAAAATGACGGAATTTGCATAGGATCTGCTATAGCCCCCGTTCTCTGTGACATCTTCCTTGCCAGAGGGGACAGAGAGTTGGAAAAAACATTGGTACCGCTTGGTGTTACAAAGTGCTTCCGTTATGTAGACGACTTTTTGGTTTGTGCAGATAAAACCTTAGCCACGCCCAACGTGTTGGAAGAAACTTTGGAGCAGTTCAAAAGAGCCCACAAGGGGCTCACATTTACCCACGAGCTACCTGCAAACAACAACCTACAGTTCCTTGATCTAGCTCTCACTCTTGAACCACATATATGCTGGCAGTACAAAACGCGCAATGAGAAAGGCCTACTACCGTATGACTCTGCCCATTCCAAGCTGATCAAACGAAATATGGCCATGTCATCTTTTGAGCAGGCCATAAAGAAATCATGCAGCCACAAGATGCAAGAAAGCTTCCATCTGCAGGCAACACGCCTGAGAAAAGCAGGCTATCCGACACCTTTGCTCGTTTCCGTGGCAGAGAAAGTGCTAAGAAGGACAGTCCGAACAAAAGACCAAGGCAATGCCAAAGAAAAGAAGAGGCCTGTGGTTATCCCATACGTCCATGCACTTTCCCACAACCTGAAAAAGGTTGCACAAAGACACGAAGTAAAAGTTGTTTTTTCTGCACCCAAAAAATTGAAAGCAATGTGCGCGAAAGTAAACGACGAAGACAATGCCGAGAAAGAGGTGTCATGTGGCGTCAAACACGAGACAAAGTTCGTGGAATGCCGCGAAGGTGTTGTGTATAAGATACCGCTATCATGCGGGCAAACGTACGTTGGCCAGACCAGTAGGTGCCTCAATGAGAGGCTCAGAGAACATAGGCGCAACTGCAGTCTTGTCAACTCACCGGGAAATCTGGCAGCGCATTGCGCCAGATGCAAAAATTGCACACCTCACTTTAAGCAGACAGCAATACTGCTCGGTTCAAGAGAGAAGCTAATCAGGGAACTTTGGGAAGCATACTGCATACAATCAGGAAAAGAAGGGCCATGTGTAAGCGTGCCTTCTATCGAGCTCTCAAATCAGGAAAAAGAATTTTTGGAAAAATAAAAACAAACAGCTAAGTCAGAAAGATAATGCATGTTTTTTACTGCTGGACAGGACGTTAAAAGATATCTTGCCATGACGATGTGATCACGGATTTGTTTTTGTTTTTGTTTTTGTCTTGACAATGCCTATATATACATGCACTCAGAAATAAACTTGCAGTTGATAGTTTGCGCACATCTGTTCTGTGTCGTCCCTGATTGTGTCCCAGTTCCTTCGTAAGCGCAACAATGCACGAGAATAACAACCACCAACTAGCCCAATTTGAAACTCCCCCAAAACAGCGCATAGGACGTTCAGTTGCAAGTTTTGTCCTGATTTAAAGTCGCCCTTTGAGTAATTGCAATCATGAACTGAGTGCATTCAAAATTCACTGGAGCTGCCCCTTAACATTCGCAGCACACGCGTGAAAACGGAAGTGAAGCAGCAGAGCACGCTTCGTGTTGTGTTCTCTCATTTCTTTTTCGGCATGACTATGGGATGTTATTGAGTCTCGGCAGCGAGTTCTTGCGCAGAGACGCGCAGCTGAAGCGCAAAAGATATGTTTAGGGAACTTTTTACAAACTAACCTCAGTATGTTTGCAGGAACTCACAAGTGTTCACGTTTCTCGATGCTTGTGCAAATCATTAAGTCTTACTGAACTCACTTGGAAAACCTGTTTGCAGCAGCCCTGTTGAGGAGCAAATCCTGATGCATAAAAAAACAGCTTGCCTTGATGTGGAAAGAAATCCCAGAGCAATAATTCCGCGAACAAAGAAAAAAAAAAGATGAATTATGACAGGAGGGTTTCTTTGTGTTCCCTTCTGCCAGCATGTGTTCTGACAATAATATTTCACTCGATACAGATGGCCTGCGTCCTCGTTATTTTCGGAACACATGGAATTGATACTGCTTCTTGAAGTTTGACGCGTGAAATCGTAAGCAAGCGACTATAACAGTTCCAAAGCCGGAGCCCCAAGATGACTTAGCCTGAATAGTTTTCTGGAGTGATATATGCGCGTCTGCGGCGCACAACAAACGCTAAATTTTTTTTACTGTTTCTGCGTTTCTGGCCGGGTGTGCGAATAAAATTCTACTAAAACAGGACACTCATTGTCCTAGCAAGAAACCAACAGCTTTTTATGTTAGCAGAAATATTTTACAATTTTCTTATTCGACAACCCGGCCTCGGATCTGATTGGAAGCGAATGGCGCGCTATTTATGTTGTCTTTTATCCTCGCTTCTCTTACATTCCAGATAGATGGAAAAGCCACAGTATTTATCGGAAGGGCAAACTTTTTTTAGTTACAGTGCCTACAACTTATAACGGTAGCAGTATATTTTTTCATTCAGAAAATACTTCACGCTCTTACCACAGGACAAAGGAGGAGCATAACGACAGGGTCCCAAAATTAAGTCCATCTAGGAAGCGAAAAAATATAATTCACAAGTTGTCCGAGCCAACGCAAAATAGTAATACAATATTGCAAACAATGAAAAATACAAAATTGAAAGATACATGATGAAAACTGGAAATAGAAGCCATCAGCATTTAACTATTTCGAACGCGTGCGTGCGTGTGTGCGTGGTTGTATGTGCGGTTTTTTGTCTAGTATCCTGCCCATTTCCAAGCGACGAAACTGTCGGCGGGTGGTCGACGATGCTCCTTCTGGAGAACGGCGGTTGGTGGGCGGGAAGCACAGCCGGCGTCCCTAGCGAATCGCCGTGAATCGGTGCAATGTGGGGGCAGCCGCCGGGCCCGGAAGGGTCCCATAGGTCAATGGTCAGCTTTGTTTCATTCATACTGAAATTTTACTCCTGCAATCTTCTGTTTTCATAACAAACTTTCCGCCCAACGTATTCTTCACCGCAAGATAAAGGGATAGAGTATACGAGTCCTGTGGCGCATTACAAAGGTCCGTGTGCCTCATTTCATATTCCTTTAGCTGGTTCGTTGACGCGCCGACAAAGCCTAAAAAGGTGGTGAGGAGCAGAAAACACAACTTCAACTCGTGCTCTTTTTCGAATTATTTTTGGACTGTGTGAAACATGATAGACGTTGCTTATGATCGAAACTTTTTGGTGCTATCTCATGCATTCAAAAATATGCGCTATTTTCCTTGCAAGACATTTAACATCTGGGCTATCGTGCAGGAATGAAATGGCGAGAGCCATTTTCTAGCAAACAATTCAAAAGTACCAGTCTCTTCTTCTAAACGAATACCAGAGTAGAGTCTTCTTGCGTGTTTTCGTCGGCGTTCAAGGCTTACATTACTCAATCCCCGAAAATGAATTCATTTGGTGTGCTAATTACTGTACTTACTAGCAGGGCCTTGCAAAGTACCTGCGGCAGTTCTGGTAGTTACTTATTGGAACTATTCTCTGCTTCTCTTAGTTCAACCTACACTGCATGGAATGGCTGAGGTTGGTTGGTTTATAGGGTTTAACGTCCCAAAGCGACTAAGGCTATGAGAGACGCCGTAGTGAAGGGCTCCGGAAATATCGACCACCTGGGGTTCTTTAACGCGCACTGACATCGCACAGTACACGTGCCTCTAGAATTTCTCCTCGAAAGAAATTCAACCGCCGCGGCCGGGATCAAACCCGCGTCTTTCGGGTCAGCAGCCGAGCACCATAACCACTGAGCCACCGTGATAGCTGGAATGGCTGAGGTTTCACTGAAAAGCAAGCCATCTGCATCGGCCCTTGCACCGCTCCAACCCTGAGCGACTTGTACCAAGCCATGCGGGACACAGCACAGAGCACAAAAGTGAAAAACTTACCAGGTCTTAAAACATTTAGGTATGTGGAGAACTATCAAGCTCTCTTCGACAGCCAGGACAAATGATTTGTGCCGCAGGCTAAAATGTGTTAACTGTCTCTACTCAGTATATATCTCCCATGGTTTTGACGCGCGAGATAGCCGTACATGGATCTGTTTGCTTTCTGGAGCTGAGTTTGCGTTTTTTTTACCACACTCGTTTACTGGATTCTAAAAAACAATGCCAAAAAACATTGCTACGACGACATGAACGCAAAACTCAATGACATAAACTTTGTCCAATCTGGCCTCAGCCAATTCTTGTGAGTGTTCGCTCGACAGTAGCTTACAGAAACAAGCTCAGAGAATGCTCCTTTCCGAGTACCCGCTAATGTTTCTCTCCTCAAAAGTGGAGACAATGTGAATACCTTGGAAGGTAAAGAGTGCACTTCAACGAGTGCTAGAGCTCGCAACAAAAGAGAGGTCATCCAGCCATACGTCCATCAGGTCAACGGAACGGAATTGTATATACAATACCACTTCCACATCTCACAAATTGTACTTTATGGGTCACTTTGCAGGCACGGGAACTACTATCAACGCCTTCCTCCTTTCTTTGCACAAGAGGGCGAAATCTGCCTAATCTCAGGGGGGGGGGGGGGGGGCAGATAGGGCTACTCCGACGTCATATCTTTTTCCAACATTTATTTATTTATTTTACAGGTACTGCCAACCTTATCCAAGGTAGTTTAGAAGAACTTCTTGTTGGGCGAGTTGGTGCATTGCTTTGAAAAACCACGTTGCGCTATAAAAAAGACAGCCACAGGAAAAAGCCAAGGAGACAGAAAGAGCGCAAACTATCAACTGAGTTTATTTGTGTGAAAGTGCCATATATAGTCAGAATCACAGCAAAAGAACAAGGGGAATGAGAGAGGGGGGTACAGCCAATCAACTCCTGGTCAACAACAGGTGCGCAGAAAATAGTTTTCCTTATTATACAGTTTGACAGAAGTGTCGCTTACACATTTATCACCGTTTTCTTTTATGTGATAGGCCTCCAAAAGCTCCCGCGCTATTTTATTTTTACTTCTTCCTAGAATTTTAATCTGTTTAAGCAGAGGCTCGCATCCACTGCAAGCAAGGCAATGAGCAGGCAAGTTTGCTCCTTCTTTATTCCGAATGGATCGGGCACGTTCCCCTGCGCGTTCATTCACGCATCGGCCTGTTTGGCCCATGTAGGCGCCTCCACACTTGAGTGGGATTTGATACACTACTCCAGTGGCACATTTCACATACTTTTCGGCATGTTTTATGTCGCATCCGCTGCCTCTAGATCCTTGGTTCCCGGTTCTCGCGCACAAGGCTGCGAGTTTCCGTGGGGCAGAAAAAACAACAGGGACGCCATGCCTCTTGGCCACATTTTTTACGTTGTGCGCCACTTTGTGTATATAAGGCACCACCACGATCTTCTATTTGGGCAGCGGCTCATCCACACTGCTCCGACTTCTTTTTATCTTCCTGAGAAGATTCTCGGCCACGGCTGATATGACGTCGCAGGGGAAGCCGGCTGAAAGCAACCTTTCAATTTGATTGTTAATACTTATATGCATTGCATGCGGGCATGACTTGGTAAGAGCGGGTTCCAAGCACGAGCTTGCAATTGCTCTTTTTGACTACCTTCGAATGCGCGGAATCAAACGGAAGCAACTCTTTCTTTGCTCGTGGGGCATAATGCCAGCAGGCGTGTTGTGAGCCGAGGTTCAGGTTAATATCTAAAAATTGCAACGAGCCACTAAAAGGAAGTTCATGCGTAAAGGTCAAGCCTCGCCCATACTGTCTAAAGGCAGTTAAAATCATACTCACTGAATCAGTGTGGGTCAAGGTTATTTGCTTGGATAAAACAATAAAAAAATCGTCCATATATCTAAAACACTTACATACCCCCATACTAGTAAACTCGTCCTTTAGGGAACGGTCAATGGCGGCTAAAAATATGTTATTAAGAACAGGGGCGACGCAAGAACCGATACAAATTCCTTGTTTGTGAATGTAAAAGTTGTCTTTAAAAGATATGAAGGTGGCTTGCAAATAAAATTCGAGCAATGACATGAAGCTATCAGCTGATACACCAGCCGAGTTTTGGAAGCCTATTAACCCACTTCTTTCAATGCAATCTCGGACAGCGACAAAGAACCCTTGATGCGGCAATGAATAAAACAAATCCTCGACATCTACTGAAAAGGCGTAGCCGATATGGTCATTGGAGTTGAGGAAGGCTACAACATCAGTCGAGTTCTTTGTAAAAAAGGGGTCTTCAATTTGTAAAGCATTAAGGTGCTTCAGTAAATACTGGCTTATTAAGAACTGCCATGATCCCTTCTCGCTAACAATTGTTCTAAAAGGCATTGACATCTTGTGCGTTTTTGCAGTGAAGAATACAGACAGCGCTTTTGTTTTACATGCAGTTATTGAGCTTGCGAGCCTGGACAGATCAAGGTCTTTGCACAAAGCAGCAGCTCTGGTCTTGATCCTTGTAGCGCTGGGTTTCACCCGGACGAAATTCTTTGCGATGGCTTGGCCCGCCTTCTCGTTGAAATCTTTATCACGTAGTACGACAAAGCCTCCGTTCTTGTCTGCTTGAAGCAATCGCAGTTCATTTTGCCTAAAGAACGAGACCACCCGTTTGGTTGGGTCTTTGGCACGCCTGGTAGACGCCGTGTTCACCGTTTTGGTCAAAGCTTCAACACCTTCCAACAGGCACCTTTCTTGATCTTCTTGGTCAGCCTGGCTTGAAATCCTTCGGTTGATTGCTAGCAAGTCGTGGGCTGGGACTGAAGGCTCAAGACTGTACTTGGGGCCTTTGCTAAGAACACATACAACATCTTCAGGCAATACCACGTCATTCGGGACCACAAGGCCGCTGGTGCCAGCAGTCTTGCTCATAGTTCTGCTGTGAGTCAGAGCCTGCTGAAGACACTGGGCCCACCAAAATTCAGTCATCTGGGCAGCAACTTTTCTGGCAGCACGCAGCTTAATTTCTGCTAGCCAGGCCGGGTCCATCGCAAAGCAAATCGAGCGCAAAAGGTCTTCGAACCTGCGTACTCGGCTCCAAATTTCTCATCTCAAGTATCTGCAAATGCGTTTCCGAATAGCCGTTCGCGGTTTGATGATACCGAACAAGGAACTTACTTCTTCGGGAATGAATCCCTTCCGGAGGCAGAAGGAGATGTACCTGGCTCGACATGTAGCACTGGCGATGAAGTTGACACAGGCGTTGACTTGTAAAGGAGAAGGAGGAACATTCATGAAAGGGCCCACGGTGCTCATCAGGTAGTTTAGAAGAACTTCTTGTTGGGAGAGTTGGTGCATTGCTTTGAAGGAACCACGTTGCGCTATAAAAAAGACAGCCACAGGAAAAAGCCAAGGAGACAGAAAGAGCGCAAACTATCAACTAAGTTTATTTGTGTGAAAGTAGTCAAAAGAGCAATCGAAGGTAGTCAAAAGAGCAATTGCAAGCTCGTGCCTGGAATCCGCTCTTACCAAGTCATGCCCGCATGCAATGCATATAAGTTTTAACAATCAAATTGAAAGGTTGCTTTCAGCCGGCTTCCCCTGCGACGTCATATCAGCCGTGGCCGAGAATCTTCTCAGGAAGATAAAAACAAGAAGTCGGAGCAGTGTGGATGAGCCGCTGCCCAAAAAGAAGATCGTGGTGGTGCCTTATATACACAAAGTGGCGCACAACGTAAAAAAAGTGGCCAAGAGGCATGGCGTCCCTGTTGTTTTTTCTGCCCCACGGAAACTCGCAGCCTTGTGCGCGAGAACCGGGAACCAAGGAGCTAGAGGCAGCGGATCTTGACTGCCAGGACTTCGTAATGGGGCGTAATACAACAAAATTCAGGCACCATTTCTGATTCCATAATATTCGAAACTAACATTGAAACACCACCTCCCCTTCTTATGGATCGGTTCATATAGAAACACCTGTACGTCGGAATCACATAGACGTCACCTTCACAAGTAAACCACGTTTCAGAAAACATAACAACATTGAAACGAGTTTCCACTTCTCTGAAAAAACAGTCAAGTTCTTCTTAGAGCTAAACACTTCGATACTTCGATAAAAGTTCTTCTTCGATACTTCGATAAAAGTTCTTCTTGCTTATTTCGACCAGATCTGAGATTAACATGAATACAAGAGCCACAATGAGGATTACCAGGCTTAATGAAACTGTTGAGGTCAGAAAGATTAACTAGATCAGTAGAAAGAGCCATCGGAAAAAGAGTGCCGCGTATTGCCGCACATTACTGGCTTTACAACTGGTCCAAATCTGCTGGACAATGAATGACAATCGCAGGATCGCGTTGTTTCCTTCTAACGAACACTTTCCCATTCCGGTGCCAAGCGTACTGGTAATCATTTTCACCTGCCCAAGCCTTTGCATAGCGCAACAGCTCACGGCTTTGCGCTATGTCGATGAACTGGTAAGATTGGTGAAACATTGAGTGGCGTATGATAGAACTTGTGCAAAAGGCACAGCCTCAAGATGCAGCGTCGCTTTTCAAGATAGTAAAATTAGCCCGTGATTTGGGTGCAGAGACACTGGAATGATAGGAGTAGTCTGAGAAATTAAACCTGGCAGCGTGATTTTGTACGGCTTCGAGGGTGTTAGAAAGATTAGATTGATGGGGATCCCAGACTGAGCATGCGTATTCAATTTTAGGTCTGATAAATGTAAGATAAGTAGTGGTCAGATGTTTAGGGGAAACCCCCAAGGTGGAGTAGATTTGTAATAAGTGAGTAATTACTCATTGACATCCACCCGAGCGCAGTCAGGACGCAGCCCGGACCAGGACGAATTTTTCTTTAACTACGAAGTTTCTGAGAAAGCTGTATAGCTTTCCTTTGTAGCCGTATGGCTGCGCTTGGGTGGATGTCAATGAGTAGTTACTCCCTTATTGTAAGATAATTTTTGTTTTCACGGATGCAGAGGCTAGGCGCAAGTTTCGATGGAGGCAACCAAGAGTGCGATTGACTTCGTTAGTAATGTTCATTGCATGCTCTGACCAGGTTAGTGTATCTGAAAGGGCTACGCCAAGGTATTTGTAAGAGTGGACAGATGAGATTATCGAGCCACAAAAGGTGTAACTGGGTGCCTGATAGTTTTTCCGACGCTGAAAAGAAAGCAATGACGTTTTCTTAGTGTTTAGGCACATTAACCATTTGTCGGATCAAGTTTCAATTCGTTTAAGGTCATCCTGTAAAATTCTGGAGTCAGAGCTGGTATGGATGGGTCGATATAGTACGCAGTCGTCTGCGAAAAGGCGGATGTTAGAGCATATGTTACTAGGCAGGCCATTAATATAAATTAGAAACAGCAATGGCCCGAGTACTGTATCTTGGGGGACTCCGGAGAGGACTGGAAAAAAGACGAGGAGCGTTTGTTGGCATACACGAAATGCTTTAGGTTCGTAAGAAAATTACAAATCTAATCTAATACAAGGTGGTTATTTATTTATTTATTTATTTTCAATACTCTCAAGGCCCGGAGGCATAACAGAGAGGAGGGACATGCAAAATCATAAGTAATTTCTTTGAAATGTTTGACATCGGTGATTGCAGCGAAGAAGGCAGGGAGGTGGTTCCAGTCATTTGCAGTTCGAGGAATATATGAATTCAAGCAAAGGGCGGTTCTGCAGTGCGGGATTCTTTCCTTAAAATTATGATCCGTGCGCGAGGATATATAAGATGGAGGCAGCAGTAACTGATTTTTGAGAATAAGGTTAGTATAAGAAATCCGTTGGAAAAGACATAAGCGAAAATATTTACAGCGCAAAAGATAGAGCTGAAAGACCAAGGGTTGACTTTAGTGCAGATATGCTTGTTCGTGAGTAATTTGAAACAATAAAGCGGATGGCGCGGTTCTGAACGGACTCTAAAGTGTTAATTAGAGATATTTGATTGGAATCCCACATAAACATGCGTATTCTAGTTTCGGTCGTATTAACGTACTGTACAAATGAAGCTTAATGGAACTGCCTCCAGCTGTGAAATGACGGCGTAAGAAACCGAGTGTGCGGTTAGCCTGGTTAGATACATAGTTCACGTGCATTTTCCAAGAGAGATTGGGAGTTATGTGAACACCGAGATAATTGTGCGGTGAAACAGGTGATAATGAAGTGTTATTAAGAAGATAGCGGTGTTATCATAAGTTCGGCTAGAAATACGCATGTGTTTGCACTTAGTAGCGTTAAGTTTCATAAGCCAATCACTGCACCATGAAGAAATTGCATCCAGGTCCGTCTGCAAACACGCCTCATCACAGGGATTAGTAATTATACGATACAGCACACAATCATCTGCAAAGAGCTTAATGTGGGAAGAAACAGTTAGGAAGATCATTAATACAGATTAGAAACGAGAGTGGACCTAACACAGAACCTTGAGGTACTCCAGAAGTTACGGAAATAAGAGGCGAGTCATAACCATTAACAGACATATTGGCTTCAGTTAGAAAGAAAACAATTGATCCAGCCTAATACCTGATCGTGCATATTTAGAGCCTTGAGCTTAATTAGTAGCAGTTCATGCGAAACAGTGTCAAATGCCTTGTCAAAATCTAAAGAAATACAGTCCACAACAAGGTTAGCATCCAAAGCTCGAAATAAATCTTTAGTGAAGGAGAGGAGTTGCGTTTCGCACGAAAAAGATCTTCGAAAACCGTGTTGACAAGAATTAAAAAAGTTGTTAGATTCAAAGAATGTAACAAGGTGAGAGTAAATAATGTGCTCATGAAGTTTGCAGGGTACGCTGGTTAATGAAATGGGCCTATAATTAAATGCTGAAACACTGTTACCTGATTTATGTAAAGGAACCACCTTCCCCACCTTCCAGGCATTTGGCATGGAGCAACTCTGCAGTGACTGCATAAAGATCTCGCTAAGCATCAAAGACCAACATGTAGCTGTGCTTTTCAGGAACTTTGTTGTTATGCCGTCGACACCTGAGGAGGCTAAAATTTTCTGCCTTTCAATTAAACATGATACACCAGCGGAATCAATGGTTATCGGATCCATGGGTAGATAGTCAGATGTACAAAGATCAGGGTAACAGTCCGGCAAAGTAGACGAGAAACATGAGGCAAAATATTCATTCAACACTTTGCAGCAGTCACTCTCAGGTATTGGTGCGTTGCTGTCATCGGAAAGATGTATTGTATTCGGCTTATTCCCGCTGACCACATTCTAAAATTTCTTACGATTCTTTTTCGGGAGAGACGGGAGAGTGTGTTGATAGAATCGTTTTTTTTTTTGTTTCACATGCAACATTTTTGTATTCAGCATTAGCAGTAGCGTAAGCGTGCCAGCGTTCGGTCGTTTGAACTGCCTTAGCCCGCTGAAATATCCTTTCCTCCTTATTCAGTAGGCGTCGCAAGCACGCGTTAAACCACGGAGCATGGGAGGTAGATGCAATGCGTTTTCGAGGGATGTATTTATCAATTAAAAATTTCATTTTTTCTTTGTACAAGGCCCAATTTTCCTCAACACAACGAGTTTGAAAAGTTGGAATGTAGTCAGCGATGAAATTCACTAGTTCATGGTTTATGGAGTCAAAATTAGTGTTTTTGTAGTCAAAAAATGGCTGAGGCTTAGCTAAGGTTAAGCCGAGTCAGATGCGAAGCATATTGATGGCTAGGCTTGGTAATACATGGCTTTCCTTGGTTGACGTTCATCCCGCTCTTCATCGGTCTCTGTGGCACGCTGAAGCTTTCGCTTCTCGTTCAAATCAGCCCTGCTTCTGGGCGGTATCCCAACACCTGGCCACCTCGTAAGTGCCCGGAGAGCGAGGCAAGCTCTGCTTTATACCGCTGCTGTAGCGTCACGTGGTCAGCTGCAGCGCCTCTGATGTCGAGCCTCTACCGCCGCGGCCGACCGCGCGAGCCGGCAGCCCATCTCTCCTCTGCTGTGACGTCATGTTGTCACGTGGTGTCACGTGGTCACACTAAAGGGTAATGGTAGCTCCACCTTCCGCGCTCGACGGGCTGTAGTGTAGCTGTAGTAATATGCTTCGCATAAAATAACTTTTGGAGTTTTGGTAGTGGGAACAGAAATTCGCAGTCCCAAATAAATGAGGCGATGATCGCTTAAACCAGGCATATATTTTAAACAGGAGATAAGCTGAGGTGTGGTAGTAAGGATGAGATCAAGGATGTTAGCAGACTGCGCTGTGGCTCGCGTAGGCTGAAGAACAAGCTGCTTAAAATTGAAATCCAGGCAAAGGTTGATGAAGTGACAGCACTCGGATGAACCATCAGATGTAGGAGGAGATTCATGCCAGTTAATTGCTGGAAAATTAATGTCGCCAAGAAGAAAGATTGGACTTGGAGAGAACCGGACAACTAACTCATTTAAATACATCATGTAGATCAGAACTATAAAAGAGTAGAAAACTGAGCTAGTTGGTTCATACTTCTTGGTGGGAACAGCCGAAATAACAAAACGCAGACACAGAAAGGAACACACAGAACGTAGACGAAGCTGACTGACAACTAAAATTTTATTGGAAAACCCGCGCTTTTTGTTTCCTTGTCAAAAAGATAACTTTCACTGTTGAGGGTAGAAAATCCTTTTAGAATCTGGAAGTCGGAAGAAGTAACGTCCGAGATAAAAGGGTTCAAAACGACCGAAATGTACGGGTTCTCGATTGACGTCGAAGAAATGTATTATTCAATTCCGCACAAGAAACTGATGACCATACTTAGAGAAACCATTGAAGAGCAGGGAGTCGTTTCATTTCAAAACTCTGCCGGAGTGTCGGTGGAAGGGTTCCTAGAGTTGCTGCGCGCCTATCTTCGCTCTACGATCGTCGCTCATGAGGATTCCTTGTTGGTCCAAAAAAGAGGCATCAGCATCGGCTCTAACGTAGCACCACTACTCAGTGACCTGTACCTGGCCGCATGCGACAAGAGAATACAAGAATCTGTGAAAGAAAATCGCGTCACACGGATTTTTCGTTATGTGGATGATTTCTTGATTCTGTGCAGAACAGAGGATTCAACAGACTTTGAGCGACTCAAGGATAGCGTACTGGAGACCTTTCGCAATACCTGCCCAGAGTTGAAATTCACCCACGAGCTTCCAGCCAAGGATTCGCTGCAATTCATGGACTTACGCCTTGAATTCCAACCCGGACACTTATGTTGGAGGTACGAGCCTAGGGCGAAGAAACAGTTTCTCCATTTTTCGTCAAGCCATTCAAAGACCGTGAAAAGGGCAATATCGAGTGCTGCTCTCTTGTCAGCTCTGAAGAAATCGTGTGAGCATCAGATGGAGACAAGTTTTCGGCGGCAGATTGATAGGCTAAAAAATGCGGACTACCCCGTTCTGATGCTCAGCAGCGTAGCTGAAAGCTTGCTGCGGAAAGTGAAAGGAGTGCACGGAAGGAAAGGTGGACCTGAGGAAGGCAATGAAAGGGAGAAGCAGTGGTTCCGTATGTTCATGGATTGACCCACAACCTCATGAAGATTGGCAAGAGGCACGGGGTCCGGGTTGTTTGCTCTGCACCGAACAAGGCAATTAGCATGTGTGCTCGAATCAACAGGCAAAAGAAGCAGCAATGCCAGATCGCACACCGAACAAGATTCAGCGAGTGTGTTAAAGGTGTGGTTTTCAATATCCCTCTGGCCTGTGGCAAACAGTATATAGTGCAGACGGGAAGGTGCCTTAATGATAGGATAAGAGAACATGCATCATCGCTACCAGGTGCCCCAAGCAGCAATCTAGCCCTGCATTGCAGAGATTGTAAAGAAAACAAGAAAGGCAAAAAAGAGCGCAAGTGTGAGCCCCAGTTGCATGAAGTTCAAGTCATGAAAAGGTATGCAGACCAAGTGACACGTGAGATCCTTGAGGCATTGGCGATACGGGAAACAGGACAGCGGTGCGTTAGTACACCATCAATCTCTCTATCAAGAAAAGAAATTTCCTTCTTGAACGAACCCCACGGGAGATAAAAGCAAGATCTTTTTGACAAGGAAACAAAAAGCGCGGGTTTTTCAATAAAATTTTAGTTGACAGTCAGCTTCCTCTACGTTCTGTGTGTTCCTTTCTGTGTCTGCGTTTTGTTATTTCGGCTGTTCCCACCAAGAAGATCAGAACCAAGTGATATAGACGAAGTGGGTGCGCGATAACACACTCAAAAAATAAAATCGCGATACCTGAGAGTGACACGTGCACACACATTTTCTAATGATGAAGCAATATCTAAAACACAAGATCTCAAACCATCACGTACGGCGATCAGTATTCCGCCACCAGTACGCTAAATACGGTCACACCGAAAAAATTTGAAAGCACTTTCACATTGAAAGATTTCATGATATGCAATATCGCTCGAGAGCCATGTTTCAGTCAAGATAACAATGTCTGCTAAACACGCGTCAATAACTGAAGACAATTCGACGCGTTTCTTACGGACACTGCGCACATTGAAAAAAAGAAAAGAAACGGGTTTTGCGGCTGGCGGTGTATGTAGCTATTGCGGTGAACTACTAGCAGTGCATGTTCATCATCATCATCAGCCTGACTACACCCACTGCAGGGCAAAGGCCTCTCCCATGTCTCTCCAATTAACCCTGTCCTTTGCAATTGCCGCCATTCTATCCCCGCAAACTTCTTAATCTCATCCGTCCACCTAACTTTCTGCCGTCCCCTGCTACGTTTGGTTTCTCTTGGAATCCATTCCGTTACCCTTAAGGACCAGCGGTTATCTTGCCTTCGCATTACATGCCCTGCCCAAGCCCACTTCTTCCTCTTGATTTACTCTAGGATGTCATTAACCCGCGTTTGTTCCCTCACCCACTCCGCCCTCTTCCGATCTCTTAACGTTACACCTATCATTTTCCTTTCTATAGCTCGCTGTGTTGTTCTTAACTTAAGCTGAACCCTCTTTGTTAGCCTCCACGTTTCTGCCCCATAGGTGAGTACCGGTAGGATACAGTTGTTATATACTTTTCTCTTCGGGGATATTGGTAAGCTACCATTCATGACCTGAGAGAACCTGCCATACGCGCTCCACCCCATTCTTATTCTTCTAGTTATTTCCCTCTCATGATCCGGATCTGCGGTCACTACCTGCCCTAAGTAGACATATTCTCTTACTACTTCCAGCACCTCGCTACCAATTGCGAACTGCTGTTCCCTTGAAAGGCTATTGAACATTACTTTGGTTTTCTGCATGTTAATTCATAGCCCCACCGTTCTACTCTGCCTGTCTAGCTGATTGATCATGCTTTACAGTTCTTGTCCTGAGTGGCTTAGCAAGGCAATTCCATCAGCGAATCGCAAATTACTCAGGTATTCTCCATTAACTCTTATGCCCAACTCTTCCCATTCCAGTCCCCGGAATACCTCCTGTGCATGGTACACTCGTGTTTTTATCTATGGCTTCCGAAACAGATTGGTGTCTGTTGGCACTTGAACGGTTGTCAGCGAAATCTACTTCACAAACACGATCGGTTGTCGAACAGTAGACGTAGCATTTTTTGTCCATGTACATTCGGTTTGCTCGCCACAAGTACTTTTCTCCTGAAGCCTTCCCGAACTCGGCCAGCTTTTTGCGGGACTGGCGCGTGGCGCGAGAGAAGTCTTCACTAATCGCTATCTTAGAACTTTTGAACTTCGAGCGCTGAGATCAAGTTTTGTCTCTTAATTTGGGGGAACCGAATTTCACAATGATAGGTCGACATCCCTCCGATACATACCAGCCCAGTCTATGAGGCCGGTGGATACCCTCATCAGGAAACGATAGGGCTAATGTGCCAAAGAATTTTGCGAACGTGTTCTTCAGACTCAGGCCAGGTCTCTGCGCTGGTGTCCGGCACGCCGTAAAAAATAAGGTTGTCTCGACGAGACCGATCCTCGAGATCGTCTAGCCGTGAATTGATTGCCGCAGAGTCAGCATGAACGGCGTCGGATATAGCATCTGTGAGTGCTGGGGAACTTTCACCTTCTAATGATTGTACGTGGGACTCAACAGCCGTGAGCCTGGTAGTGAGATCACAAACTTTCTGCTCTAGCTCAAGTTCGTTTGCCTTAAGCTGGGCTAAGGTGCCCATCAGCTCAGCGTGGCGGGCCTCTGATTGAGCTTACAGTGCTGCAATAGCAGTAAGCACATCAGTATTTGAGTTAACTTCACCTGGATTCGGACCAGGGTTTGTCTCAATGTCACCTGCTAACAATAAAAGGTTCACAACATGCATGCATTCACAGATTGTTGAAGCTAACACAAGCGGGCAAGGCAAGAGCAGCGTACATACGTTGCTGGTACGTTTACCGTATAAGGAAGTACCGTTGCCAACCGTAGCCGCTCTTCTCTGCCCACTGAAGAAGTCGTTGAAACCGCTGGCTTTTATATCCTCGGTGGGTGGGGTGGACGTTGATTTGGCGCATGGTGGCGCTGAGGGCAGGAAAGCGATGGCAAAACCGATAGCATTAGCCTTCCAGCTGGCGTCCACAAACCACAGTGACGTTGCGTTGATTTCTGAAGGAACCAGCGCACAAAACACAACGGACAAGAAAAAGGAGGAACACGACGGACAGGAGCGCTAAACTTACAACTTTATTTCGGAAGTACAGATGCAACGTATATATAGAGCCATGTCAGGGGGGCGTGCCACACAAGGAAAGCAAGAACAAGTGGAATCTACAAGGCCATAAGTTCAGCGCTTCTGTCCGTCGTGTTCCGCCTTTTTCTTGTCCGTTGTGTTTTGTGCGTTGGTTCCTTCAGAAGTATGTATTACCAACTAGCCCAACAACAAGTGTTGCGTTTATGTCGGTGTGTTCTTGGCGGGGTGCATATAGCCACGTGCCCAGAACAACGGGAATCTGTACAGCAAGGAAGAAGAAAGGACTTTGAAGCATCCGCATTGTAGCCGCTCTTCTCTGCCCACTCTCTTCTCTGCCCAATGCGGAAACTTGAGAGTTTAAGTAGTAGTCTCTGATGGGGAACTTTATCGAAGGCCTTTTCGAAATCTAAGAACAGCGCGTCTACAGGCATGCTCATGTCTTGGTTAGAGCTTATGTCATTTATAAATGTAGCTAGCTGTGTATCACATGCGAGGCCCTTGCGAAAGCCATGTTCTAGGATTTAAAAAATTAACAGATATTAAAAATTTCACTATGTCAGAGTAGAGGAAGTGTTCCATTATCTTGGAACAAACACTTGTTAGTGATTGTTGAAACTTGGTTCAGCGCGAAAGACGAACACAAAGAAAGGAAACGACACAAACGGAGCGCCTGAAGAAGTTCCGCCCTCGACGAAACGTGGCTGCAACTGAACGCGCAAAGCCCAAACCTGAGGTGATGCCTTATATTCATAAGGTGTCACATAATCTCAAAAAAGTGGCGAGCAGGCACAAAGTGCCTCTTGTATTCTCCGCGCCAAATAAGTTGGCGAAGCTGTGCCCCCGCATCTGCGGCGATGGTGAGTGCGGTTGCAAAAAGCAACATTAAGAAGCCTTCCTCAAATGTGCTTTAGGAGTGGTTTACAAGATCCCTCTGTCCTGTGGAAAGTGCTATATTGGGCAGACAGGGCGTTGTATCAATGACCGTTTGAGGGAGCATGCTCACATTTTGATAAATCAACATAAGCTTGCGAATCTTGTTTCTCACGTAGTGGGGTGCAGCTGCGCGCCACGGTTCAAAGAAGCAAAGGTTTTAGGCAGGAGTAAAAGCACAACGTCAAGAGTCATTTTGGAGGCCTTTCATATTCATAAAAAGTCTAGTCAGTGCATCAGCGACCCTTCCATAAGTTTGTACTCAGCTGAGCGTATGTTTTTCGACAGCGTCATATAACGTCATTCAACTTCCTGGCCCGTGTCTTTTCGTCTGTCGATTCTCGAAATGTTTTGGTCATTCCCATCCATATTTTTTTTTCCTGTTGTCAATTTCATGTTCAGAGTTATCTTCCTTATCTGGTTCCCGCCCTTTCTTCAGTGACATAATATGAGCTTAGATAAGTGTGAGCCATCTAAAACTGCTAAAGTAGCCTGGAGCCGCCAGATTATGCGGATGCGTGTGAAGACTATAAACATGTTTCTTGCATATATCTAAATCAGTTGTTAGTAGCGCTCCGTGTGTGTCGTTTCCTTTCTTTGTGTTCGTCTTTCGCGCTGAACCAAGTTTCAACTATGTCCCACCAACTAGCCCAGCACGAGGACTTGTTACTGAAATGGGACGATAAGTGGAACATAAATATGAAGTACCTTTTTTCGGGACTGGAACTATTTTTCCCACTTTCCAGTCTTCCGGCACCACTCCTGATGACAATGACTGCTGAAAAATATTGCATAGGATCACACTTACTACAGATTGTGTGCGTTTTGCTACATTAGTGTTGATGCCATCAACTCCAAATGAGGATGTTAGCTTTAGTGATTTAGTTATTTTGGCTATACCGGAGGCATTAAAAGTGATTTCGGACATGACCGAATAATGGTAATCGAGAAAATCTTGTAAATTATGGTCAGGTTCTTTCGTGAAAACAGAACAAAATGCGGTGTTAATTTCTTCGGCTGCTTGACTGTCTGGAATCGCGCAATTCTGGCAGTCATACAGTTGTAATGGCTGAGAGCGCTTGGGGTTATTCCTATTCCAGAATTTTTCGGGGTTAGTTTTTATCATGTTCGGAAGAATTTCAGAATAGAAATGGCGCTTTGTTTTGTTAGCGAGCGATTCGAACTGGTTTTCTGTAACGTAATACTTTTACCAGGTCCACTGTGTGTTAGTTCGTTTAGCAGAGGGAAAATGTCTTTTCTTTCTATTATTGAGGCGTGTGAGCACATGACTGAACCATGGCAATGACTGTTCTTCTGTTACAGTGATAGGTGGTATGTATCTTAGGTTAGTTAGTTAGTTATATGGGGTTTTATGGCGCATAAGCAACTGTGGCTATCATGCGCCAAACACAAGGTTAGATGATGTTATATCAAGTGTACAGAGGTTACATTATAATAGATTTAAAACATTGGCTTTCTTTAGAAACTTACAAGCAAGTGAAAACTCGACAAGTGTTTGCTCGCCTAAATGCAATGCGGGATGAAATGGAATGTGTTCATTTTAAAATACCCTAAAATTTTTTTTTCTAAGTTCTTCGAGATGCGAACAAGAAATTAAAATGTGATTTACTGTGAGCTTCTCACTACACATTTCACACACAGGTTTTTTTTTTGTTAATAAGAAGTTATGGGCGATGTGTGTGTGACCTATGCGTAAAGGACATAAAATTACTTCGGTAAAACGCTGTTTATGGCGGCATGATTTCCATTCTTTTAAAATGGGCTTTATGGTATGCAGTTTCTTGGTTTCTTCATTTTCCCAAGAAGCTTGCCACTTGGCTCTTAGTCTGCTATGCACTAACTTCATGTAATCCCTAGGAGGCAAATTCACATGTTTTATTTCCATGGTTCTGGTTTGTGCAGCACACATGTCGGCTCTCTCATTGTCCCTAATGCCAATGTGACTGGGAACCCAGCAGAATTTTATAACATGTTGTTGTGCTGTGACCTTTACTATATTGTGTATGATGCTTCCAATCAGTGGCTCAGTGGCATTTTTGGAGTCTAATGCTGTAAGGACGGTCAGTGAATCTGTATAAATAATGCTATTTTTGATGTTTTCATTTGTTATTTTCTGTACAGCAACACAAATAGCATAACACTCCGCGGTGAAAACTGTAGCACATGAGTCGTACTGCGTTTTCATTTTTTCCTTGCATTACGGTGCTTCCTACATGAGCATGAGTTTTTGACCCGTCAGTATAAAATGCAGTGTAATTTCTGTATTTTTCTTGTAGTGCTAGATATTCTTGTATTATATGGTTGTGTGGCGTACAGGTTTTACTGAGGTGTGTTAGTGTGACGTCACACACCGTTGGGAGAGTGTACCACGGTGGTAGCGCTTCTTGTCTTGGGGCAATATTTTTAATTTCGTTTATTATGTTCAGAGCTTGGCATTTTTCTTCGAAGTGCAAGAGCAACGGCTTAATCGCGTGAGGCTTGTTGTTGAAGAGTATTCGGGATGGTCATTTCGTCACCATTGGGTAACAGAGATGTTTGGGCTGAGAAAGGATTTTGAGGATGTATGTACAAGTTAGTGCAGTTCTTCGATCTTCTAAGGAAGGTTCATTCGTTTCCACATAGAGACTTGCTATTGGTGAAGTTCTGTATGCACCGGAAGACAACCTTAAACCAAGATTGTGGATAGGATCCAGTCGTTTTAAGTAGGATGGTCTTGCTGAGCCATACACTATGGACCCATAGTCTAACTTAGAGCGAACCAGAGAACGATATATATGTAACAGGCATGCCCTATCAAACCCCCAGCGTTTTCTTGACAGTAGTTTCAGTATATTGAGGGCCTGGGAACCTTTTTTCTTTAAGCTATTTATATGTTGCAAGAAAGTGAGCTTTTTATCGAAAGTTACTCCTAGAAATTTATGCTCTTGTTTGACAGGTCATGGGGTCTGGTTTAGATATAGTGTGGGGTCGGCCTGCAGGCCTCGTCTCAAATAGAACAGAACCGCTACTGTTTTCTGAGGAGAAAATCTAAATCCGTTTCTATCTGCCCAGATAGCCAGTTTATTTATTGTTATTTGTATCTGTCGCTCACAAGTAGGTATGCTGGAAGACGTGCATGCTATTTGGAGGTCATCTATGTAAACTGAGTACATTATGGATTTTGGGATTACTTTTCCTATGGAGTTCATTTTGATGATGAATAAGGTCGTGCTGAGGATGCACCTCTGGGGTACGCCAGTTTCTTGTATAAAAGTGTTGGTTGCGCCTAGGCGGACTCGGAACGTGCCGTTGGTTAGGAAGTCGTTCAAACAGCTCAGCATCCTGCCGCGGATACCTAGGTCCGCTAGGTCACGGAGTATACCGAACCTCCACGTGGTTTCGTAAGCCTTCTCCAGGTCGAAGAAGACCCCCATACAGTGTTGTTTGTGGAAGAACGCTTCCCGGACTGTGTTCTCAAAGCGAACGAGGTGATCGGTTGTGGAACATGTCTTTTTAAACCCCCATTAGTGTATATCTAAAAGTTGCCGGGACTGAAGTATGAAGGTTAGTCTGATGTTTAGAATGCTTTCGAATGATTTTGTTATACAGCTAGTGAGTGCTATTGGCCTGTAACTGGTGGGACTAGTTGGTGGTTTGCCAGGTTTTAGAAAGTGTACTATGATTGCTTCTCTCCATGCTTGGGGTATTTCTACACTCATCCATATTTTATTGAAAAATTTTAGGAGAGCCTCTATGGCAGCCTCAGAGAGGTGAGCAAGCATGGCATAATGTATATTGTCTGGGCCTGGTGCTGTCTTTTTACCGGATGTTAGTACTGCGTTTAGTTCCTGCATTGTAATAAGCTGATTGTAGTCTTCATGTATGCATGTTCTGAAGGGAAGTTTTTGTTTTTCTACTATTGTTTTGTGCTTTTGAAAGGAGTGTGTGTAGTTGGATGAGCTTGAAACTGTAGAAAAATGCTCACCCAATATGTTAGCCTCCTCTTCTAATGTTGTTTGAGTACCGGGTGTTGTTAGCATTGGAAATGTGAAAGGGGTAAAATTTCCAGTGAATTTCCGCACCTGCTCCCACATTTTTTTTTTGGATGTTATTGAGCTGTTTATCGAGGATATGTACTGTTGCCATGATGCCCTTTCTGCGTTGCGTCTGATGTATAGTGCTTTTGCTCTTGCCTTTTTAAAGTTTATAAGATTCTCATGTGTTGGATATCTCCGAAAAATGCCCCAGGCTTTGTTTTGTTTCTTTTTTGCATCTTTACATTCTTTTGTGGGCCAGTATTTGTGATTTTGTTTTACTATTCCAGAGGAAAGCTAAGATACTATTTGTGAACTTTTCATTGATCTCATTGATGTCAGTATTTTCTAAAACTTTTTTCTCTAATGTGTCTTTTGCACTAAAAAGTTGCCAGTCAGCAAAATGTAGCTTCCAACACCGTGGTTTTGTGGGAACAACTGTTGGTGATGATGAGAGACTTGTTACAACAGGGAGATGATCACTTGCATATGGATTGTCTAAAACACTCCAGTCAAAATCGTTAAAAACAGACGGTGAACTAAAAGACAAATCATAAACACTCATTTTCCCCGAGGTTGGGGAGCAGTATGTGGGTTTATTAGAGTTGAGTAAACAGACGTCATTTCATAAAATAAAATCCTCTACGAGATGGCCTCTAGTGTCAGTTTTCTCGCTTCCCCAAAAACATGTATGTGCATTAAAATCTCCAACTACCAGGTATGGCTCTGGTAGCTGCTCTAAAAGATCCTCGAAGTCATGTAGTGTTAAATTATATGGATTGTCTAAAACACTCCAGTCAAAATCGTTAAAAACAGACGGTGAACTAAAAGACAAATCATAAACACTCATTTTCCCCGAGGTTGGGGAGCAGTATGTGGGTTTATTAGAGTTGAGTAAACAGACGTCATTTCATAAAATAAAATCCTCTACGAGATGGCCTCTAGTGTCAGTTTTCTCGCTTCCCCAAAAACATGTATGTGCATTAAAATCTCCAACTACCAGGTATGGCTCTGGTAGCTGCTCTAAAAGATCCTCGAAGTCATGTAGTGTTAAATTAAAGTGCGGATCGATATATAGTGAGCACACTGTGATGGTTTTATGGGCAACCAGAGTGGCTGCGGCAGCTTCGAGTCTTGTTTTTAGTTTAAGCTCTAGAACCGTTACACCGTTTTTCACTATGATGGCTACGCCTCCCGACAGCCGGCTCGCCTGTTCCCGATCGCGGTGGAAAACAGTGTAATTCTAAAGAAAGTTATTTTTTTGGACCTAATTTTGTTTCTTGTAGACATAAGGCAACAGGAGCGCGCGCTCCTAGTATGGCTTTTATATCACTGTAATTGTTTAAAAGTCCTCTACAGTTCCATTGTATTATGAAATCCATCTTAATTTTGTGTTTCCATAGGGTGAAAAGGTAGATCAAGTTGTTGATGGCCCCGTGACTCGGGGCCTGTCTTTTTTTGATCGATCCAGCGAGCTCCGCCGACCGTCCGACGTGGACGGCGCGGGGCTGCCCGGTGTCGTGTCCATCGCCTCTGCGGAGGCGCTAGACGACCGTGCAGAAGGCACGTTCACGTTCGAGTTTGACCTCGACCTGTGGGAAGACGTCTTGAGGCCCGCCGACCCGGGGGTCTGCGCAGCCTGACTTGGAGTTGGCGGAGTAGCGTTAGCTGCTCTGCCTTGGGGCGCGGATGGCACCGGCACAGGCTCACTGTGTGTGACCTGGACGGGTGCCGAAGCCTGGTGTGGTGCGCCGAGCCCACGCACCACATCAGCGAAGTTTTGTTTTGTTGTGAAGGAGAATGAGTTCGTGAGTGCAAAACGCCTTTTCGCTTCTTTAAATGAAATGTTTTCCTTTGTCTTTATGGTGATTATCTCCTTTTCTTTTTTCCAGGACGGACACGCCCTGGAGTATGCTGCATGGTCTCCTTCACAGTTTGCGCAGTGCGGGGCTGCGTCACATTGATCAGAATGATCCTTCGAGGCGCATTTCGCGCACGTTTTCCGGCCACGGCAACTTTGCGAGCCGTGACCGAACCTTTGGCAGTAGAAACATCGGCGAGGGTTGGGAATGTATAGTCTTACGTTAACTTTCAGATATCCTACTTCGACTGTGTCGGGCAGTGTGCTGGTGTTGAACGTCAGTATCATGTGTTTTGTGTCTATTTCCTTATTCTCCTTCCGGATCTTGATTCTTTGAACATCTATAACGTCTTCGTCACTCAGACCTTCGAGCATCTCTTTTTGAGTGATGTGGACAAAGTCATTTTCGGATATAACGCCTCGGACGGTGTTCAGAGATCGGTGTGACGTCACGGAGACAGGAATATCCCCAACAGATACAATATTTACGAGTTTTGTGTGTTGGACGTTGTCACGCAGTTCGAGCAGTAAGTCATCGCTGGCCATTTTAGATACCTTGTAGCCAATGCCCAAGGCTTCTGTCAAACACTTTGACACTAGGAAGGGGGACAGGATTCTAGCTTGCTTATCTTGTACTTCACTATGAATCGCATGGTACTTAGGAAAACTGACTTTTCTTTTTTTAAAAAAACTCTTCTGCTTCGTTCCGCCCTCTCTTGAGAGAGCGATCTGGTTTGTAAAAAGGGGGAGCCATAAAAATTCTAGTTTTTCGGTCATGCTGCCAGCCACCCACCATGAAGCCCAACAAGGGGACGGGACAGGAACTAGCGAGCAAGTCCTGCCCACGCTAGCTGTACACCTTACCTATAACCTAATATGACTCAACTCAGGGTAGTTGGTCACACGCGGTTAACCCTCGCCGCCAGGAAAAAGAGGAAAAAAACGAAGAAAAGAGGAGGAGACAGGAGAGTTGTAAGAAAGAGATAGGAAAGTGAAAGATAGAGGGGAGGATAGGAAAAGGCGACTGCCGATTTCCCCCGGTCGGGTCAGGCCGGGAAGCTGGGGCCAAAGTGGTGTGTTGCCTCCGCCGAGGGGCCTTAAAGGTCCAAACGCTCGGCATCGGCTCAACCACCAGGATCCCCTTTTCCCCGGACATGGCGATGCCACGCACGGCTAAGCGCGGATGCTCGGGTCCGTGGTGACGCATTGTTCACCATCATCCCCCTGCGGGGATGTCCCTGCGGATGCTCGGGTTAACCCCGTGGTGTCGCCACTCACCAACGTCTTCATGCTGCAGACGCCCCCCTGCGGGGATGTATGTATCTTAGGAGCAGGTCACGTATTTTACTCATGAACAGCAACCAATTAGTTTCTACAGAGCGTGTCGAAAAGTCACGAAGCAGCCAGATGGAAAATTTTTCAGGTGCTGTGTTACTTGCAGAACAATTGCCTTTCTCATATAGTGTTATCGCTTTTGTCATTTTTGATGGGTGCAGTAAGTTACAATATAAAGAACCATAAACAATTGAATTATCGCTAAGACCAGGCAAGTATGTGATTTGGGAGAGCTTATGAGAATGAGTTGTAAGTATTAGGTCTAACGTATTGGATGAATTCATGCCAGACCGCGTCGGCTGTGAAACTATTTGTGTTAGTCCATATTTAAGGCACGTGTTTACGAAGTCGCTTTCAGTATTGTTTTTGGAGAGAGTTGAGGCGAGATGTGACCAGCTAATGGAAGAGAAGATAAAATCACCGAAAATAAGAATGGGCGATTGGTGATAGGTTGTGGTAACGGAAAGAAGCACCTCGTGAAATTCAGCGACAAAAGAACTACTTGCGTCTGGGGGACGATAACAAGCGCCGATTACTAAGAGGGCGGGGTAAGAGGAGTTGCTGAGAATGAATATTATTTCCAGTGCGGATGCAGCTTTAATTTCGATGCATTGAAGGCTTCTATGGGCAGCAATTAGAACGCGACCAGCCCTTTTGTTAGGTCTGTCACGGCGAAAAACATCTAAATCAGAAGAGAGAGAAAGCATCTCCGAGTCAGCAATTCAAGAGTTTAACCATGTTTCTGTGAGAATACTGAGGTCAGACTCTGTGGTGTGAATCAGGTTACGAAGAGCATCAAGTTTAGGCAGGAGGCTTCTAATATTACTGTATAAAAAGGAAGTGTTGGAAGGGCTAGAGCGGGGACGATTGGCTTCTGCGAGTTTAAAGGGTGTGGCACTACCTTCTGACTACTGTGATCAAACGCGTAAGTTTTCTTCCCGATGATTAGCTTGTCATGTCGGAGTTTGAATTGTTTTCCCCGCTCACGACACGCAAAACTAGAACGCCACGGGAGACGCCTTTCACAGCTGGACCACCTGGAAAAAGGAGTTCGGCCTGTATGCAACGGCAACGAAGCTGAACGAGCAAGCAAAGGAGGTTCAAGCTGCAACGTTCCTGATGGCAGTCGGTGAAGAAGCAAGGCGAGCATTCTACACTTTCACGTTGGAAAAGGAAGACGACAAACATGACATCGAGATTCTGACCCAAAAGTTTGAAGCGCACTTCAAGCCAACAATCAACCTGACGTTCAATGAATTCCGATTTGGCTCCAGGAACCAGGAAGAGGGTGAGTCGTTCAACGATTGGCTCACGGAGCTTCGGGCGCTAGCACAGCAGTGTGAGTTTGGCGCATTGGAAGAACGAATGCTGTGCAGCAGAATTATTCTTGGAACCAGTGACAAAGTTCTGCAGCAGAGACTAGTTTTGGAAAATCCGTCATACACCAAAACTGTCGACATCTACCGTGCAAGCGAACAAGGCAAAGTACGTTTCAGTGAAATACAAGACGCATGTCCTGCTAGGATAGATGCAGTGAAATCAAAAGCTAACACGTACTTTAGATGTGGTTTCGACAGTCACAAGAATGAAAACTGTCCCGCCTTGGGTAAACAATGCAGGAAATGCGGAGGCCGCAACCATTTCGCACGTAGATGTCAACGGCCGCATCCACAACCGCGGAGCGAAGGAAGAAACGTACAAGCAGTCCAGATAACAAGCGACGAAGAATTGCTTCTTCAAACACTTGAAATCAACACAACGCACAACAGCGCAAGCGGTCATCCAAGCATGCATGGAAGTTTTCGCAACACACGGGATCCCTGTCAACATCTGCGGCGATAACGGGCCCCCGTTCAGCAGTGCAAAGTTTCGGTTGTTCACGTCTTACTTTCACATCAACCATGTCACATCCAGCCCCTACTATCCACGTGGGAACGGCATGGCGGAGAGTGCCGTTCAAGAGGCAAAAAAGTTGCTCAAAAATAGCTGTTTTGGCACCTTTGCATTTTGTAGCGCCATGCTGGAATGGAGGAACTCGCCGAGAGACGACCTCCTGCAATCCCCAGCCGAAAGATTGATGGGCCGCCGCACCAGAACGAGGCTGCCGGTACTGGACTGTCATCTCGAGCCAAGGACTATTCCTACTGCAGATGTCCGAACTCGTCTAGAGGACATCAGGACAAGGCAGCAGAAGTACTACAACAGGTCTGCTAGACATCTGCCAGAGCTTCACAGAGGGTCTACAGTGTCTGTCTATGACACCTTGCAGAGCACATGGGCTCCAGCAGTAGTTGTAGGCACGGCAGGCACTCCGCGATCCTACATAATGGATACCAGCGCAGGACATCTGCGTCGCACAAGAGAGCATGTAAGAACTACAAAAGAAGAAATGCAGGACCCTCCTTCCGAGACGGAGCCACCACGCGACGCTCCGACTAGTCAGGCAACACCTGCAGACGGGCTTCCCAGAAGCAGTCGGCAGCGTAGGGAGCCTCAACGTTATCCCTTACCGGAACGGCGAACTTAATCGCCTATTTAATTTTCTTTTCCTCTCTCCTTCCGTACTTTTTTTTCGATGAAGAGAAGATGTGGCAGAGTGCATCGTCATCAGCACGCGTCGCACAAGACGAGCACTGCGCATGTCTGAGCTGAGCAGCTGCCGGTATAAATACCGGTGCACTTCTTAATAAACAATCATTCCTTGTTCCCACATGCTTGCGTGTTACATAAGCCAGCCAGCCAGGCTGATGATATAAGAGCGCAAGCGCCCAATAATGACCACTGTTACTCTGCACCTCGAGCACGGCGGTTGTCTGCGTCGCATGCTATCTTGAATGAAACAGTTGGCACAAATCTTCAGTTTGCTCCCCCCTTATGCAATGCCCTTGGGCCTTGAGGGGAAAAATAAATGAAATGAAAAAAAAGGGCGTACGCCTGCCGAACGAGATGAGATACGTAGCGTTGCGCGCATGCGCATTCGTTACCCGTAAAATAAATGCGCACACTGAAATAAAAGTGTCTAATAAAACGCGTCTCGCGCAAAACGACGTCGGCTAAGTTCTCTTGCAAGCCTACATTCTGAACCGCGTGAAGTACGTTGAAGCATCATCTCGAACCCCGTTCGTCGCAAATCATTCATTTTGTTGAAGGTCGCTTTTGAGCCGGCAGCGCATTCCGTCTCTGTTTCGTAGCGCAAGTAGCAATTAATTTCGCTGAGCGCCTTACCAGACGGCGAGGAAGTGGGGCCACAGTCCCTTAGCACGAATGAGCGGCCAGCTGCTCTGACAGGAAATGCTACACGGCCGAGCCGAACAGCGCATCAATTAAAGGCGCTTTTGATTTGTCTTTGTTCCCTCATGGCTGAGCTACTCAGCGTGCGCCAGATGACAAATGCGGGGGTATAAAACGGCGGTCCGATTTATGGGCGTTCAAGGAGCTCACCCTGTATGATGTTTTCAGTTCTTCACTCGCCTTGCCACGGACTGCGCGCAGAGAGGCGCATTAACGGACACCCTTGCCGTGGAGATGATAAAGATTTTGGAGATCTATACCACTGCACGCTAAAGATCTGGAGCCTGCAGTTGAGTAACGAACACCGTAAACTCGTCCTCGTGATGGCAGCACTTCAGATGAGGCACGGCTGTTCGTATATAACCAACCTGAATGGTGTGTGAAAAACACCGCTGGCTTTATTTGACGGGCTTCCGGACCGCGTAGAAGAGACGTACTGCTTTTGATCGCTCCCTATATAAGGCCTCAGAAAGGAATTTGCCGAGGGACAGAAGCCACGTCTTCAAGGCTTGTTTCAAAACGCAGTAAGTGCGACGCTTTTGTGAAAGCATGTTTTCGTCGTTCCTAGCTTTGCTTGCTGCACGGACTTTACAATAACTCTAGGGGACTGGAAAACTAGACCACTGAGAAAAGAACTGTGATCACCTATTAGCATAGCATACTATAAGAAAAAAAGCAGAGATGGTTGGATTTTTTAAGCTTGTTTTCTTGGAAGGAAACGAAATCGTCCTGATTTGTGACGCGGTTGCTTGTTGGATGAACTTGTTTACTTTTTTACACATATCACGGGCGTTTTAATTTCCATCATATTAAAAATAGCGCCCCCATGCCCGTAAAAGTAAGCGTCATTTAAAGAGCTTTAAAAGCTCTGTCTGGCGGCCGAATAGATGCGTATGTTTTTTAGCAAAGTCTATGAACGGCGGGAAGAAAGTGTCCGTGTTTCTCTCTATATGTTTTGTGTGCTATTCATCCTATTTGAGGCAGTGCACCAAAATAAGATAGTCTCACTGCAGTCATCGGAGACGCATCTGTAGCTACGAAGGCAATTTGCATGTGCGTTAGTAACTCGATGCCCAAGAAAAAAAAAACACGGCTAAAGCCCAGCTTATGTGCCAAGTATTTATTTCTTTAGCCGTCAAGGTGGCTCAGTGGTTATGGCGCTCTGGTTCTGACCCAAAAGTCATGGGTTTGATCCCGGCCGCAGTGATCGAATTTCAATGTAGGCGAAATTCTAGATGCCCGTGTGCGATGTAAGCGCACGTTAAAGAACCCCAGGTGGTCGAAATTCCTACAGCCCTTCACTGCGGTTTCCCTCATAGTCCGACTCGCTTTGGGATGTTATATACCCCATAAACCATATTTACTTGTTTAATAGATATTGTTAGCCTCACTATTCAGACCGTTGAAGATTTGAGACCTGAAATATAAAGAACAAAAATTGGCAGTGGGGACGTACCTAAATCGTATCGAGTTATACGTGGCAGCATGGAACAATAATATAAATAAAGAGAAATTAACAAGGAGCAGCAGCTAGAGTTCATAAGTTTCAAAACTGGCATAATGACAGAACACTCTGCGGCCAGGAACTAGTCGTAAAGCGCCTCCCAGTGACCTCCACCTAATAAATTTCGGTACCGTGTCAGCTTTTGTTCCTGTCTTTCGCGCTGTTCACCTGACATCTGAACACCCGAACCGCGGCGCCGTACAGGAAGGGAGCAAGTGGGAGTGAAAGAAGAGAGAGAAAGAAGGGCCGTAATTAAGAAACTGAAAATTATATTTGAGCAAAGGAAATTACGCACTAACTGTCTCCCATATCGCGGTGGACACCCGTCAAAAGCGTCACACCTCTGAAGACAGAGAGAGAGACAAAAAAAACTTTACTTGAAGAGGAATTCGGGGCACGCCCCAAGGTTCCCGCACGACCCACTGCACTCAAATGTTTATGTTCCTAAGGTCCATAACACTGGCGGCCCGGCCGGTGGCGATGGTCTGCACGGCTGGGTCCTCAGAGCGCAGCAGGGTCTCCAGTCCTCCCAGGTCTTGAGGCTCTCTAGGTCCCGGGGCGGAGGGTCCGCCGGGCAGAGGGAAAGGATGTGGAGGGAAGAAAAGCTTCAGCTGACAGCCTTCTGTCGACAACGATGAGGCATTAATGGCTTTTGCCTTGATAGTTTTCCAGTAAATATTCTTCCAGTTGCTTGCGGGCAAGTTGGTTCCTTTCTTGATACATAACCGATGAGCTAAAGCCATGAACACATCAGGAAGATACATCTACAGACACGAATAATCGCTGGACTCACAAATGGCATATTGTACTACGGCAAGGTGAATATACACCGACTGCATCGCGCATGTTCACAGAATAGAGAGAGAAAGACACTTGCCAACGGCAGAGAGCAAGGCATATGTTACCTCGTGACAGCAAAAAGGTTTTACTCCGAGGTACGTAAGAATATCAAAGCATCGCTTGCGCAGTTCTCGCGCCCTTCTTATATGGTAGGCTGCCAAAAACTTATGCGTGGTCTGATCTTAGCTTTTCCCTACTACCTTTACCCTGTCAAAATGCCGGAACATTTCTTGCAGGACCTTCAGTGGTCCACGAAGAGTGCGTTCCAGTAAAAAACATATAAAATTGGTCTTTGCGAAAGGAAATGACGCAGTGACTGCCTCTGGTATCTCAGTGGATACCCGAACCATGGCCTAAGGAATGGTTAAATGAGGGAGTGAAACAAGAAAGGAAGAAAGGGGTGCCGTAGTGGAGGGCTGCGGAGTAATTTCGGCCACGTGGAGGTCGTTAACGCGCACTGACATCGCGCAGCACACGGGCGCCTTTTGCGTGTCGCCTCCAAGGGAACGCTGGAGCCGCCGCACTTACGGTGTCCGTGTTTCGTTCCACAGCCGGACGCCTTTGCTGGTCATGGGCCACTTCATTCTTAATTCACATGGTGCACTGTACTTCTTGCCATCCTTTTCGGATGGTCTATATATACCTTTGAACTGTCTACAAGTCTTTGTTTAAACCCAGCTACACATATGTCGGTGCGGTCTGTGCAGGTAGATTGTACAGCAAGGCGGCCATTAGGCACGTGACAGAGCTCAGTGATTGAACGATTAATGAACTAAAATAAAGTAATGAACTTTTTTACTGATCATTTAGAGGAAAAGATATTATTAAGAAGACGAAGGCGGTCAACGTGGAAGCCGAGTCCAGTTTTTAAATTTTCTTTATCGGCGTTCGTGTTCGAAATATTTAACGCCAAAAATACGCATTTTTACCTCGTAATGTTGGCTTCCCGGAATGCACATTTGAAAAACGGCGTTGCCCTCATTTCTAATACATCAAATACGGAAACCATTTTCCAGTTAAATGCCTTAGAAGCAGTTAACTAAATTTCCGCGACAATACCGAGCCCAGAGGTAACATTTTAAAAACGTGCATTGCGAAAAGCCAGCTTTAGGAGCTAAAAAAGTGGTATTTCTGACTAAATATTTCGTAATGCAGTGCCGAAAGAAAATTTAAACACTATGCTGACAGCCTTAAATGTCTTAAGATAATTTTGGCCCCTAGCATAAGCAGTAAAAAAGTTGATTAGTTAACTTTAGTTAATCATTTAATGACAGCTCTAACAAATACATAATGTCCGCCTTGCTCTACAATCCACCTGCACAGACCGCAGCGACGTAGTACCTGTCGCAGGGTTTGAAAAACGATCTGTGAACAGTTAAAAAAACACCCGGTATATTGAACCTATAAAATTAGAACGCGCCCTCTACAGATGTTGAGGATCCATATCATTCGGTGAACCCTAAGATCTCTTTGTGCTGTGGGACAATGTACAGAAAGAAATGGCACAACTGCCTTGCAGAACACGGTTGGTGTAATAGCAGAAAATTTCATATCACCTTGAGTTTTTTAAGCGCGCGATTTCAATCCAGCTTGACAACCAGCGGTTTCTACAGAACCAGGGCATCGAATCATGTGGTGTTCAAGTTTTGTGTAACGTTTTTCTTACATCAACTGGCGACAATTTTGCTTCACTAGCTGAAGACGGAACTGTCCGCGTGATTTTTAGAAATGCAGATCATTTCTTAGTGCTTTCTTGGAAATTTGACACAGATTGTCGCGAGGAAACTGAGAAGGAAATTTAAAACTGTTTAAACGGAGGATATGCTAAGGGGCTCTCTTGCACGTGCGAGTTACCTGATCAAAACCACTTGCAATTTTTAGACCTTGACATGAAGGCATAACAAAGGCCTGGTTGCATGCGCTTTCTGCCTAGAGCTAAGATTTTTTGCCCTTTGGTTCCGCCCAACAAAATATTTCCAAGAGGGCTATTGCGATCCTCTCTATGGAATCCGCACATCTCAAGTTTACATGATACAGGAGAGCTATCAGGCAAGGCATCCAGACCGCGCAAAGCAGCGTTTCCTGAACCCGTATTGATCTGTGGAAGAGGCATTCTTGCAGTAAATCAAGGGAGTGTGGAATAAAACACGCAGGCAAGAAGGACTTGGCTTTCAATATATTCACATCACCATCATCATCATCAGCCTGACTACTACCATTGAAGGCCAATGGCCTCTCCCACCCTGCCCTTGCAAAGTTCTTAATCTAATCCAGCCACCTATCTCTCTGACGCCGCTGATATACTTGTCTTCTCTGGGAATCCACTCCGTTACCCTTGAGGACCACCGGTTATCTTGCCTTCGCATTACATGCCCTGCCCAAGCCCAATTCTTCCTCTTGATTTCGTCAAGGATGTCATTTGCCCATGTTCGTTCCGTGGCGCACTCTGCCCTGTTCGTGTTTGGTGCCCTTACGCATATCATTTTGCTTTCATTAGTTAATTCAGTTCAGTTCAATTCGTTTAATTTCCAGAGCGGTACAAATAGAAACTCAGAATGGTCCCCTGGACTAAAAGTTGCGCAGAGCAACTTGACGAAGGTCCAGGTGCCACCTTACAAGACAGCAGTCGACATAGACTAACAATAGAAACTGCACTCATCAAAAATCACATTGACAATATATGGGTAGTGAAGCAGGTCCCAAAAGCATACTTACACATGAAAAAAACAGTGATTCAATGAAAAGAAAAGGAAAATCATTTGTTGACATGGAAGCACACGGCCAAAGGACAATTAGTTTAACACTAAGGCAAGACACAAGAAATCAGGGTTAAATGTAGGAGTTCAGTTGAGGTTACAGAAATAATTTTTCTTAGACGGAAAAAGTCATTTTGGATATTTGTTTCGAAGTGATGGAACATTATGCTTTAACGACTGAAACTTGTGTTGGGTGCGAAAATAGGGAACTAGCCAGTGTGGGGGGTCCCCCTTCAATACATGTGTTGTTCGCTGTTGTAATGGTTCAACAGTTTTGAGAAAATTTGCAGGCTCAGCGGATGAATAATAAAGCCTATTTAAGAGTTGATATTCATAACTGCGCTGGAAACGAATGATCCCATACTTCGGAAATAGGTTATTTGTAGATGCGTACATTCCAGCATTAGTCACATAAAGCAAAACTTATTTCTTCGCTGCGCCGCCCTAAAATAAGCGGAGTATTTTTCGTTAGCCTCCACGTTTCTGCCTGATAGTTAAGTGCCGGTAAGATACAGGAGTTACATACTTCTCCCTTGAGAGATATCGGTAAACTGCATTTCATAATCTGAGAGAACCTGCCATATGGGCTTTACCCAATCCTATTCTTCTGGTTATTTCCCTTTCATGATCCGGATCAGCGATCGCTGATCCGGATAGATGCTGATAGATGCATTCCCTTACCGTTTCCACGCCCCCGCTGCCAATTGCAAATAGCGATTGTTTTGCGAGTCTGTTGGACATTACTTTGATTTTCTTCACATTGTTCTTTAGACCAACCCACCAACCCTTCTGCTCTGCCTGTCTGAGTTATTGGTCACGCATTGCAATTGTGGTATCGGTACTGTGATCACAGATTACTAAGGTGTTTCGATTAAATGTCAGGGCAGAAAAGATGGCAGATGTACCCTAACATAAATAAAACAAAAGAGAATAAGAGCACAGCCAAGAGAGACATTGACCCTGAGCCGAACAATCGAAGAGAGAGGCGCGCGCGTCCGAAGCCCACAAACGAAGTCGTGTCTAGCGCTCTTTTTGTACATTTTACTTATTTCGCAATAAGCCATTTAAATCAGTTATTGCACTTCACCGCAGTTTTTCTGTGACCCGAACAACGAACGAACGGACATTAACTCTAAATGTTTGCAGTCCACAACTCTAAATATTTTCTTAAGATATTTTCTGCAAATCATGTCTCCCGACTCATACTTACTGAAATTTTGATGCTTACATTAATGAGCACTATGGTAATTGTGCGGAGTTTAAAAACATCTTCCGGTATTTTTGCATAACGATCATCTACGCCATGGTAGAGAGAGGGTGTGGTAGATGGTCCTTAGCGATCACAAAATGAACAAGGGAGGGGAAAACCTCAGGTTGCTTGAGCCAACGTTTCGACAAGGGGACTTGTCTTCGTCTGGGCAAAGCGTTCATCATTGGCAGGGATTAAATAGGCCCTTCGCTCCGAGGAGGAAGGCCCCGGGGGTGGGGAAGGAAAGTGGTGTGAGAGGGGATGCGTGTCAGGAAGGAGAGGGAGGTGAATCTTGATTCGTTAAGCTGCAATAGTGGGAAAACTTATATCCGGGGGGTGTGTAACGAACAAAGGCTTTGAAGGGGCTGCGACGAGGGGTTGGCGCTGGGTGGACCTGAAAAACTCAGATAAGAGGATTAGTCAGCGTGGTACACGGAAATGACAACAAGGCAAACAAAATAGGCTGGCACTGGAAGGAGAACGAAAGGGGGGACATTTCCAAGGAAGGACAAGGCAGTTGGGGAATGGCTCGAGTTCAGAGAAAGCCAAAAGGTGGGGGCAGAGGGGGTAACAGGAATGTCATGGTTTCCGAGAACTGATAGTAGGGGTTTAGGAGAGAAAAAAAAAGAAAAAAAAAGGTGAACAAAGGGAGAGGGTGGTCTTTATATCGAAACTTAAAGACCAGTTTTGACTGCACATCGTCCAATATTATCTACATGCTCCAGTGCTCCTTTTGCCAGAAACAATATATCGGAGAAACCGGGCAAACAATGAGTGCCAGATTAAACGGGCACCGGGCTGACACAACACAGAATGAACAGAAGGCAGTGTCGACCCATTTTAATCAACGCCATCACAAATTCGATGAACTCAAATTGTTCGTTCTTCAGTCAGGCTTCAAATCGACTAGGGACAGAAAATACAGAGAAGCATTCCTAATCCACAAATTTAAAACACTGCAACCAACAGGGATTAACATGTCCAGAGGAAACCTAGAATCTCTCAGGTACACTTCAGGGTTAGCATCATTTTAAATTAACGAATGTCTTGCACGTGGTCAGACCATTTCCTAGAACCTCGCATAAGTATATTATCTTTTCAGGAGGACACAGGGGCGCAACAAAAGACACCGACATAGAAGCAGACAGGGACGAGGGCTTGTCCCTGTCTGCTTCTATGTCGGTGTCTTTTGTTCCGCCCCTGTGTCCTCCTGAAAAGTTATGAACCAACATGCCCAAATACAATTACTTCTGAGTATACTATCGCTCTTTGCATCCTTCCCACGTCATATCTTCCACCACATTTCCGGCCTTCTCACCCTCTCCCTCTGTTCACCCTTTTTTTTCTTTTTTTTCTCTCCTAAACCCCTACTATCAATTCTCGGAAACCATGACATTCCTGTTACCCCCTCTGCCCCCACCTTTTGGCTTTCTCTGAACTGGAGCCATTCCCCCCCACTGCCTTGTCCTTCCTTGGAAATGTCCCCCCTTTCGTTCTCCTTCCAGTACCAGCCTATTTTGTTTGCCTTGTTCTCATTTCCCTGTACCACGCTGACTAATCCTATTATCTGAGTTTTTCAGGTCCTACAGCGCCTCCCCCCGTCGCAGCCCCTTCAAAGCCTTTGTTCATTACACACCCCCCGGATATAAATTTTCCCACTAGTGCAGCTTAACGAATCAAGATTCACCTCCCTCCCCTTCCTGACACGCATCCCCTCTCACACCAGTTTCCTTCCCCACCCCCGGGGCCTTCCTCCTCGGAGCGAAGGCCCTATTTAATCCCTGCCAATGATGAACGCTTTGCCCAGACGAAGACAAGTCCCTTTGTCGAAACGTTGGCTCAAGCAACCTGAGGTTTTCCCCTCCCTTGTTCATTTTGTGATCATCTACGCCATGATTCCACAATGCCTGCTTTACTGCGGAGGTTTCGACAGAGTTGAATGCTTTCTAGTAATCTATGAGGGCCAAATATGGGAGTTGGATATATTATGCGCATCGCTCTATCACTTAACTGGCAGTGTTAATGTCCTCTGTTGTCGAGTAGCCTTTATGAAAACCTGCCTCAGTTGGCTGAAGCCAGAGGTAGTCGTGACTCTATTAGCAATTACCTTAGTAAATAGCTTGTAGGCAACGGGCAGTAAGATGACCGTGCTAATTTTTCATGTCCTTTCTTATACATATAGGCAATGTTAGCGTTGTTAGCGATTTAGGTAATGCTAACGTTATGGATTTAGGAAATGTTAGCTATGTCGCAATACGCTGCTCTTTACCTCGAACTCTGTGTTCTTTAAAAGTGGTGAAACACCTGATACACCTGGCAGATTGAGATTAGGTCACAGGGTCAAGTGCTGCAGTAGACACGTAGGCCACCCGCTTTTCCTCTCGCAACACCATAGACGCCAGCGGACTTTATAGACAGCGGCAGCCGTCACCGGTATTCATGTAGAAAGAGAGTAATAAATATTATCACGTGTCTATTGTGCTTCATCGAAGCCATTCCAACACACGCAGCACAGAGAACACAATTCATGTACCAGTTCAATCAAACAGCAATAGCAAAGCGCTAAAGAGGATAAAAAATCCAGAACCACTGTAGCTAATCAAAAACAATGACTTCATAGGGCTTGCGCGGCTAATTTCCATTTTCTAAACTACGAAAATCGACCGTTATTTTTTTACCACACAAAGAAAATTGGGAACTCAGGCTTGATGAACGAGGAAACGGTCAAAAAGGTACTAAATGTCTCAGGCGAGAATTATAAAAACTGTGTCGTTCATTTCAATATCGCCCTACGCCCGGCGGGTGACGGAGAGTTTAGTGTAAAACACATGCTAAAAACAATAAAACCTTTCGACGATCTGGTCCAGAATGACATTAAAAATCTAGTTTTTGCGTGTTGCACCTGCAAACAAATCGCAGGGCAAAGCCCTGTCCCATGTCTTCCCAATCAGTAGCGGCCACCGTAACCCCGCAAACTTCTTAATCTCATCCGCCCACCCAACTTTATGCCGCTCCGTGCTACGCTTGCCCTCTCTTGGAATCCACTCCGTTACCCTTAAGTACCAGCGGTTACCTTGCCTTCTCATTACATGCCCTGCCCAAGCCCATTTCTTCCTCTTGATTTTCACTACGATGTCATGAACCCGCACATTAGTGAAAACAGCGCGAAAGAAGAAGCCCGAAGGCGAAACGAGGAAGTGACAGGAAAGAGCGCTGACTGACAATTGAATTTATTGAGCGAAACTCGCGCAATATATAGGAAGGCAGTGCCAAAGATAGTCAGATGCAGTCAACGTCACATGGTGCAAAGAGCCATAAAAGCGATAAAAACAAAACAAGGTGAAAAAGCTAACAGTGAACTGAATATCAAAAGGGATGGTAACAAAATGAAAACTACACTCAGTGACTATACACAGTTAACGTCACATGGTTTAAAGAGCCATAAAAGCGATAAAAACATAACAGGGTGAAAAGGCTAAAAGTCAGCAGAATCTCAAGGGGATGGTAACAAAAAAATACATGATGACTTAAACAGTTAGTGTCACAAGGTGTAAAGAGCCATAAAAACCGATAAATCATCCGTAGCAGGTAACAAGGGTAAAACCGATAAAAACTGACGAAATGGAATTGTGGAAAGAATAAAAACTGACTGAATGTGACACCGTAAGGCTAAAAAAAAGCACAGACCTTAACAATAAAACGATGCAACAGTAACACTCAACGAGTGAAACACGCGTAGTCAACAATAAAAATTTAGCAATGTTGTTCCAAAAAGGCAAGTTCACTCCCGTAGAAAAATTTATGCGCGTCACTGACACATTCCAAGCCCTCTCTTTTTATAAAGAAAGCTTCCTTCAACTCCCGGGCTACGCTGTCTCTACTCCTATCAAGAACAACAGTTTCGCGTAGTCGAGGCATGCATTTACAATCTTTGCAATGAAGCGCTAGATTAGAGCCAGTGCCTTTTTCAAGTGAGCGCTCATGTTCCCTTAAACGTTCGTTCAGGCACCTTCCGGTTTGACCAATATAAACTTTGTCGCATGTAAGCGGAATCTGGTAAATCACACCTTCCCTACACCTGACGAACATGTTGGCATGCTTTACGCCACAGGTTTGCTGTCTTGGCTTTTCGTTATTTATCCTGTGACACAACGTAGCTAGCTTTGAGCAACACTTGTTGTTGGGCTAGTTGGTAATACATACTTCTGAAGGAACCAGCGCACAAAACACAACGGACAAGATAAAGGCGGAACACGACGGACAGGAGCGCTGAACTTACAACTTTATTTCGGAAGTACAAATGAAACGTATATATATATATATATAGCCATGTCAGGGGGGGGGGGGGGGGGGCGTGCCACACAAGGAAAGAAGGAACAAGTGGAATCTACAACGTCATGAAGAGACAAGCGACACAAGCAAACCCAAAGATCTTAAATAATATAACAAGTGAAGGTGAGAAGTTTCAATGGAGGCAAGAAAAACAACAGGTAAAAAACAAGGAAAAACGCCGGACCTCGTGAAGATGAAAATTGATACTGATAAAAACAAAAAGGTAAAAACCAATAAAAGCGATAAAAGCAATAAAGTAAACAGGGCCATGGAAATGAAAAAGATAAAATGCCAACAAGTAACACGGCAAAAATACTAACAGCTAAAATTAAGAAAACACCGCGGAAAAACTAACAGCTAAAAGGTAAAACCCACAGAAACATAAGGTTAAGTCTTGTGTATCAAATAGCGGAATAAAGTTCGCGGGAAAAAATACGGATGCATAAGGTGGGAAGTTAAAATGCTAGTGCCTCGCGTGTTCCGCCTAGTGCGTCGTGTTCCGCCTTTTTCTTGTCCGTTGTGTTTTGTGCGCTGGTTCCTTCAGAAGTAGCTAGCTTGCAAGGGGAGAAAAGACTACGGGAATCTCATATTTATTTGCAACCTTTTTCAAATTATGTGCTACCCGGTGGGAATACGGGATAACGGCTGGCCTCACCCTCCTATTGCTTACCTAAGTAACGTTTTTCTTCTTGACTTTAACTTTCTGAAGCAGAGTTTCAGTCACTGCCGAAATCACAGTCTGCGGAAAACCTGCCTGCAGTAACCGTGCGGTCTGCAGTTGGAAGCTCTCTCTTGCATGCAATGCTCGCATGATTTTGTTAGTGCAGATCCTAATCCTGATGTGGCTATGGCTCGTTTAACTGTTTTTGAGTGAGCTGACTCGTAGGACAACAGCTCTTTTTGACTTCGAGGCTTGTACATCCAACAGAATCTATCTCGTTCCAAGGATAGTTCCAAGTCCAAAAACTGTAACTTGTTGTTTTGTGGAAATTGACAAGTGAATTCCAAACCATGGCTCAGTTCATTAAACGTATCTAGAATTTCATTTACAGTGGCTATGTAAGCTGGTGCTTCTTGCTTGGTTAACACAACTAAAAAATCGTCGACATACCTGAAAACGTTTAAGACTTTGCTCTTGTCGAACCTATCGTCCAAATTTTTGTCAACTGCTGTGAGAAAAATATTTCTTAACACTGGCGCTACACAGGACCCTATACAAATTCCTTTCTTCTGTATGTATACCTGATTGTCAAACTCGACCGCAGTAGCACTAAGGTAGAATTCCAACAAATAAAGAAAACTCTCCATTGAAATACCCGCTGAATTTTGAAACAACACACCTTTCTTGTCAATGCAAGAATGAACAGCTGAGAACAATTCTTTGTGTGGAATGGAATAGAAAAAGTCCTTGGCATCTACCGAAAACACACTTCCAATGCCTTTGCAGGATTGAAAGCAAGCTATAATTTCCGTCGAGTTCTTCGTACCGAAGGGATCATCAACGACAAGCGAGTTTAAATGCCTTAACAGGTATTGGCTAATAAGCCTTTGGTAAGTGTAGCGCTCACTAACAATACACCGGAACGGAACCTCCTCTTTATGAGCCTTTGCAGTAAAAAACATGCTAAGAGTCTTTTCCTTGCACTACTTGTAGTATTTGCCAACTGCTCCAGTTCCAAGTTCTTGCAGAGGGCGACAGCTCGCGATTTCACTTTACTCGGCTTGAGGCTCGTCTCAGTGAAGTTCTTTTCCACCGCACAGCGGGTCTTTTCTCTGTAAATTCCGGGCGGCACCACGACAAACCCTCCTTCCTTGTCAGATTGCAGTAACCGCAGATGTCTATCCTTGAAAAATGTGACGACGGTGTTGATTCCGGACCGGTCGCTTGGGGATTTCTTCGATACTGTTCTTGACAAAGCATCCACTCCGTCCAGCAAGCAGCGCTCACGATTCTCCGGGGATGCATTTCCAACAATACACCTATTCAGTGACAGGTGCTCGTGTGCCCTAACTCGACGGAAATTATAGCTTTCTTTCAATCCTGCAAAGGCATTGGAAGTGTGTTTTCGGTAGATGCCAAGGACCATTTCTATTCCATTCCACACAAAGAATTGTTCTCAGCTGTTCAGTCTTGCATTGACAAGAAAGGTGTGTTGTTTCAAAATTCAGCGGGTATTTCAATGAAGAGTTTTCTTTCTTTGTTGGAATTCTACCTTAGTGCTACTGCGGTCGAGTTTGACAATCAGGTGTACATACAGAAGAAAGGAATTTGTATAGGGTCCTGTGTAGCGCCATGTGTTAAGTAATATTTTTCTCGCAGCAGTTGACAAAAATTTGGACGATAGGTTCGACAAGAGCAAAGTCTTAAACGTTTTCAGGTATGTCGACGATTTTTTAGCTGTGTTAACCAAGCAAGACGCACCAGCTTACAGAGCCACTGTAAAAGAAATTCTAGATACGTTTAATGAACTGAGCCATGGTTTGGAATTCACTTGTCAATTTCCACAAAACAACAAGTTACAGTTTTTGGACTTGGAACTATCCTTGGAACGAGATAGATTCTGTTGGATGTACAAGCCTCGAAGTCAAAAAGAGCTGTTGTCCTACGAGTCAGCTGACTCAAAAACAGTTAAACGAGCCATAGCCACATCAGGATTAGGATCTCCACTAACAAAATCATGCCAGCATTGCATGCGAGAGAGAGCTTCCAACTGCAGACCGCGCGGTTACTGCAGGCAGGTTTTCCGCAGACTGTGATTTCGGCAGTGACTGAAACTCTGCTTCAGAAAGTTAAAGTCAAGAACAAAAACGTTACTCAGGTAAGCAATAGGAGGGTGAGGCCAGCCGTTATCCCGTATTCCCACCGGGTAGCACATAATTTGAAAAAGGTTGCAAATGAATATGAGATTCCCGTAGTCTTTTCTGCCCCTTGGAAGCTAGCTACGTTGTGTCACAGGATAAATAACGAAAAGCCAAGACAGCAAACCTGTGGCGTAAAGCATGCCAACATGTTCGTCAGGGGTAGGGAAAGGATGATTTACCAGATTCCGCTTACATGCGACAAAGTTTATATTGTACAAACCGGAAGGTGCCTGAACGAACGTTTATGGGAACATGAGCGCTCACTTGAAAAAGGCGCTGCCTCTAATCTAGCGCTTCATTGCAAAGAGTGTAAATGCATGCCTCGTTTACGCGAAACTGTTGTTCTTGATAGTAGAGACAGCGTAGCCCGGGAGTTGAAGGAAGCTTTCTTTATAAAAAGAGAGGGCTTGGAATGTGTCAGTGACGCGTCTAAACTTTTCTACGGGAGTGAACTTGCCTTTTTGGAACAACATTGCTAAATTTTTATTGTTGACTACGCGTGTTTCACTCGTTGAGTGTCACTGTTGCATCGTTTTATTGTTAAAGTCTGTGCTTTTTTTTAGCCTTACGGTGTCAAATTCAGTCAGTTTTTACTCTTTCCACAATTCCATTTCGTCAGTTTTTATTGGTTTTACCCTTGTTACCTGCTATGGATGTTTTATCGGTTTTTATGGCTCTTTACACCTTGTGACACTAACTGTTTAAGTCATCATGTATTTTTTTGTTACCATCTCTTTGAGATTCTGCTGACTTTTAGCCTTTTCACCCTGTTATGCTGTTATCGCTTTTATGGCTCTTTACACCATGTGACATTAACTGTGTATAGTCACTGAGTGTAGTTTTCATTTTGTTACCATCCCTTTTGAGATTAAGTTCACTGTTAGCTTTATCACCCTGTTTTGCTTTTATCACTTTTTGGCTCTTTGCACCATGTGACGTTGACTGAAATTGAAATTGAAATTGAAATTTATTCCACAACAAAAAGATGCTGCGAGGAGGACAGGAGAAAAGCTGTGTGAACAGCTTGAAAAGCCCTGACCCCCCAACACACGGGGTAGGACAGAAGCGTGCGGCAAGAGAACACAGTCGGATATGGCAACATCGTTGAAAAAGTTAGTATAAAACAGGCAAGAAGAACTAGAAAATCATATCACAACATTATACAAACAATAAACGCAGTTCTTTTGGTGTTATATCTGATATGTCAATGTTAGCATCCTTTATCATGTGATTCAGAAGTGTAGGCAATTTAAATTTTATCATTTGATTTCCGTAATTGGTTCTGCATTTTGGAACATACCACATCTCAGGATGGCGCACATTATAAGCAGAAATGTTTTTCTCTAGCCTTGCTAGGCTAGTGATGGCATCATTATTTTTTATTAAACTGAGTTTATATAAGCGGCACAGTCTGTGATCGTTCATCGATGAAACTTGTATTATGTGGTACTTCTTGAATAGGCCTGCTGTGTGGAAGCGATATGGAACTTTACAGGCGAGGCGTAAAGCCCTTTTTTGCAAGACAGTAAGTTTGCTAATGTTTCCAGCTGTTGTTGTTGCCCATACAGAAAACGCGTAATTTAATAAAGAGGAAAATAAAGAGTTATATATGAGCATGTTAACAGGTATGGGAAAATTGTAACAGTAACGGCGCATAACGCCAGCTGTCCTGGATAGCTTACCAACGATATAGTTTACGTGATCATCCCATGTCATGTTTTCTGAGAAATACACGCCCAGTGATTTAAAGCTCCTTACCACTTCAATTTCAGTGTTATTTAAAAAAATGGAAGGTCGCTCGACATGTGTGTGTCGGGGGTGAAATAAAATAGCCTTCGTTTTATTAATGTTTAGCTTTAGGCAGTTAATTTGAGCCCAGGCATTAATCTCGGACAACGTTCTATTCGCTCGGATACCTAGATCAACACACGATTTGCCTGAAAAGAATAAACTTGTGTCGTCAGCAATGTGCCGTTGCATCAACGCGAACTATCTCGTTAATATAAAGAATGAAAAGAAATGGTCCCAGGATGCTTCCCTGTGGGACACCTGTTTTGATTGACTTTGATGTGGAGTGTTTTCCTTCAATGACGACAAACTGAGTACGGTATTGTAAGTAAGACGATATTAATTGATGCGAAATGCCTCTTATGCCGTAGTGATCGAGTTTTTGAAGGAGAATTTCATGATTAATTAGGTCAAAGGCTTTGGAAAAGTCCAGAAACAGCCCAAGTGCCATATTTTTACACTCAAAGTTTTCGAGAATGAACTCCTTTTGGGCCAGCAGTGCGAGTTCCGTAGATTTGTTCCTGCAGAAGCCAAACTGAGCAGACGTTATTAAGTTGTAACGTTCAGTGAAAGAGGTCAAGCGTTTCAGAATTATTTTCTCTAAACCTTTGGAGAATACAGGTAAAACGGATATGGGGCGGTAGTTTGACATGTCATTTCTATTTCCCTTCTTAAACACAACTGTCACTTTTGCTCGCTGCATTTTTTGAGGAAAGCATCCTGTGGACAAACACATATTAAAAATGTGGGTAAGACAAGGTGCTAATACATCAATGGCAAATTTTACAGGTTTCACTTGAATATCGTCCGCATCTTTGCCACTGCTTCCTATATATTGCGCGAGTTTCGCTCAATCAATTCAGTTGTCAGTCAGCGCTCTTTCCTGTCACTTCCTCGTTTCGCCTTCGGGCTTCTTCTTACGCGCTGTTTTCACTAATCTGAGAATGGACCAACTAGCCCAGCAAAAAGTTCTGCTTCATTAACCCGCGTTTGTTCCCTCACTCACGTGCGTCAAAACGCAGACTCACGATAATGGTCGGTGTGAACGCCCTCTTGGTTGGTGTCTTTCCAGAATTTGCCCGTACGACCGAAAGACAGCTGAAGCAATGCGCACAGGAACATTAACATCGCCACAACCTGCCCTATGGTGCGCTCGGCAGAAATTCCTGACACCTTGTCTTCTTGTGCCAACTTTTGCTTTTCACGCACTGCTTTCGGCGCTTCTGCGTCACCGTGACAACTCTCTGGCCTTTCCTTCAGCTTCTCATAGCTTTGTATTTGAGCTCCGCACCTTCCTTGCGCAATGAACTTCCGCTGAGTGGTTTGCAGCACATTGCAGTGCAAGCTTCATGGCAAGTAGTTGCTTTTCGCGTTCAAGTTTTCTCGCTCTTTCATGCTGGAATTCTGTATCTTTCCTTCTTTGTTTTCCTGATTCGTGTAGAGCCTTCTGTCTTCCTTTTTGAGTCCTCTCTCTCACTCCTGGTTCACCCAGTTACGCAGTTCGGCTACGGACATCCCCATCTGCATTCCAACCTGACCTAGCTCCTTCAAGCTCATATTTGGATGTCGAGCTCCATATTAAAGCAAACAAATACCTTCTACACACGGTGGACCTCTACAAACGCTGCACTGATGCACCTCGCAATATCGCTGCTCTGCTAACACTCGCTTACGACCTCTTCGTAAACTCCTTCCATCTTTCTCCGTTCTCTGCGCCTACAAAGAACCAAAGAGCCTGTCGTAAGTGTCCGAATATGTCACCTTTTCGCGCACTTATACACGCACTCCCAAACGCCCTTAGAACGTTTGGATGTAGCAGTCTCGGTCACAGAGAAGATGCCCTCAAGGCAGCTTGGGAAGCTCAGCCAGAAACCAGCTGCCAAGTTACAAGAGTGTTGGTCGTTTGGCCCCAAGCTTTCGCCGGTCGCAAATCAGAGAATGGGTCGGAGCCAAAGGTTCCCAAACAAAACAGTTTCTTCAGCAAAGAGACGATACAGAGGCTTTCACAGTCACCCTTATGAACACGAAGTGATTAACAATACAATGCAACTCGTGCAAAGCAACCGTCGAGAGAGACTGCAATACAATAAAAGGCTTTGCCGCTAAAGTGCACGAACTCAGAGAGCGATAAACAAACAAAACACTATTTGTTCACCAGGCACGAAAGAGCTGTCCACCAGCCTGGCGAACGCGGCCTTGCTGCTCCAGGGTTGGGCGAGTGGTGCTTACCCCGGAGTCATGCGGTCACGCATCTCCGAAGCTTAATTAAGCGGCTGCACGGGCTGCGGACAGCGGTCAACCTCCCTTATATGCAAGCTGGCGCCGCGTCTGTTCATTTCTCCGCGTCAAGGCATGCTCGCAAATGCACACAGTATTGACACCCGGCACGTGTCTCCATTGGTCAAAAGTGGAAAGCGTTTATCAGAAAGCTCGAATTCTTTCTTCCGATGTGCCACCACTGGCGAGCAAGCAATACGGACAGGGCATCATCAGCACATTTGAGCACCAGGAAATAACTTGTATTCTGCCCTACCACGCGCGGCAATATTATACAAAAAGATGCCCTTTCGAAAAATAGGCTTTACTTTACCTTGGAATGAATGCAACCAAAGTGAGCTTCATGAATATCCTCACCGGATGACATAATCTAGCGCCGTTTTCTTCCATGGTTCAATACAGCCGTAGTTTGCGTTCCTTCCTGCTTCAGCCTTCGTTCCTATTTTTTTTTTGGTTTGGAATCGCAGCTGTTGTTCTTTTGCTGTTTTACTGAAAGAACATGGGCGTAGTCATGCTGATGATGATGATGCACGTGCAAGCATCATTGCATTGATGTATGTATCTCTGCATTTGTGATTAGAGTTTGTGAGCGCATGCATGTGCGTGCGACTTCTCTGTGGGGTGAATATTGTAGTAACAATATTCTTAAAGGGAGTGGCAGTGTCGCAAATTTTGGCGCACATTCGGAAGACCGGCGGGGGAGGACTCGCAAATGCGCGCCATAGAGGCCTAACCTTGTGTGTGTACCTGCCCTCTCCAGTTCGCTTGCCGGCGCGGCGCTCACGGAAACATGGCCGTGAACGCCATCGAAAAATCGAAAAGGTTGGAGTAAATGCTACTCATTACTGACGGAGAGGGCGAAGCGTTGAGCCAGCTCATGATGCCCTCGCCACTTCGCTCTCTCGCTGGTGGCGGCGCATCGAAAGAATTAGAGCTTTCCGGAAAATCGTTTCCGCGCCTGAACAATGCGGAAGCGTACCCGGCGCGAGAGTAAGAAGGAAATTATACAGGCAATGTGTATGTGCGTGCCTGCCTTGGCGCGGAGAAACGAATAGAAGCGACGCGAGCCTATACATAAAGGACATTAACCACTGTCAGGTCAGCTCGCACCACCGTTTGAGCTTCAGAGAAGCGCGCCCGCCCGACTCCCGGGTAAGCACCACTCGCCCAACCCTGGACTAGCGAGGCAGCGTTCGCGAGCCTGCGGAACGGCTGCATCTTGATCCTTGGGTAATCAGACTATCGCAGTGCCCGGTGAACAAATTATGTTTCATTTGATTATCGCTGTCTGAGTTCGTGCACTTTAGCGGCCAAACCTTTTATTGTAGTCTCTCCCGAGTGTTTCTTCGTACGAGTTGCATTGTAGTGTAGATCAATTTGTATGTGCTCGTACGAGTGATTTTGAAATCCTTTGTATCGCCTCTTTGCTATATGAACTTTGTTCCGTTTGCGAACCTTTGGCTCCCACCCATTCTCTCGTGTGTGACCGGTGAAAGCTGGGCACCAAATGACCACCTCCCTTGTCGCTTGGTTGCTGTCACTTGGTAGCTTTGTAGCTGAGCTTGCCATACTGAGTCACCGGCATCGCCTCTGTGACCGAGAACACTACACCCAGAAGCTTTAGGGTGTCTGAGAGTGCACGCGTAAGTGCACGAAAATTTGACAGCTGCACAACGCGTATAGCGGCTGCGCAAGTTCTCCGCGCGCCGTTTCCTGCACTCGACCTTTAACGTCTTTTTTGCTGAGTACGCTGTCTCTACGCGCTCTTCACCGATCCTTGGGTCCAATGGGTCCACGGTGCCATTGACCTTCCGCTCAGCTCTATGACTCTTGGCGCCACCAAACGTCCCTCGTCAATTCATTTTCTTTCACTCGCCTCCTTCCTTTTCACTCTAATAGCAAGTTTTAGTGGGCCCATCTGCAGGCATTCAGTGACGGTCCCTACTTCACTTTCTCTGCAGGTGTGGATATGGGGCATTTTCCTTGTCTTGTTCCGTACTTTGCGTTGCAGGCTTGAAATTGACCACAGCCTCCAGTTCTTAGAGTGCTGAAGCCATTGCATTTTGTGAGGTTTGCGAATACCTACAGCGAGTACCGTTTACCCTTGCGCTCCATCTCTTCACGGAATCCATTTGGCTTCTTTTTATGTCTGCCCTCTTTTGTCATTTTTTTTTATTTTCGCGGGCGAGACAGTAAGCACGTCCTTGCTTCGATCTCCATTCGCCATTCGGATTTCGTGATCAACGTTCCTGCTCACAGTGGAGTGCAGAACAAAAAACTTCACCGCTCAGACACGTGCTAAGAACGCTAGCGCATTCACCATCTGACCAATTCTGGCTTCCCGCGATCCTTTCAAATCGCCTGAGGTACGCGTCTAGATTGTCCCTTTTTTCATCACACCTGGTGGTGTCCACCTAGAAGTGAGACACTCACCTCGCGTTTAATTTCCTGTTCATCAATAACTTTCTCCAAATTTTTTACATGTACCTGATTTTAACAGCGGAAGTTGTGCAGAAGGAGCTAATTGAGACACTTTGAAGTTTGAAATTATGATACCTTTTAAGATGTTTTAATTCAGCTGGCCAATTCTCATTTGTGGTTTGGTTTGGTTTATGGCGTTCAACGACCCAAAGCGACTAAGGCTATGAGAGACGCCGTAGTGAAGGGCTCCGGAAATTTCGACCACCTGGGGTTCTTTTACGTGCACTGACATCGCACAGTACACGAGCCTCTAGAATTTCTCCTCCAAAGAAATTCAACCGGCCGCGTGTGCCAGGACGGTGGGAAATTCCGCATTTTTCGTACCTGTGAACATGGAAGGAATGCGCCGTTCTTAAATTTCTGTCGCGTATTCCACCTCACCGCTGCACACAATCATCCTTCTATACAGCCACATACATACAACCAACATGCATACATACATACACACACATGCATATACATACATACATACATACATACATACATACATACATACATACATACATACATACATACATACATACATACATACATACATACATACATACATACATACATACATACATACATACATACATACACACACACACACACACACACACACACACACACACACACATACGCCCCGCCGCGGTGGCTCAGTGGTTACGGCGCTCGGCTGCTGACCCGAAAGACGCGGGTTCGATCCCGGCCGCGGCGGCTGAATTTCGATGAAGGCGAATTTCTAGAGGCCCGTGTACTGTGCGATGTCAGTGCACGTTCAAGAACCCCAGGTGGTCGAAATTTCCGGAGCCCTCCACTACGGCGTCCCTCATAGCCTGAGTTGCTTCGGGACGTTAAACCCCAATAAACCACATACATACATACATACATACATACATACATACATACATACATACATACATACATACATACATACATACATACATACATACATACATACATACATACATACATACATACATACATACATACATACATACATACATACATACATACATACATACATACATACATACATACATACATACATACATACATACATACATACATACATACATACACACACACATACATGCATACATGCATACATGCATACATACATACATACATACATACATACATAAACTCGCACCGCGAATGGGCTCGATTCCGAATGCAGTTTTACCCAGCTGTTTCGTGGTGCTCGCGCTCTCTAGAAGAACAAAAACTTTACGGCACCTGCACGTCGATGGATGAAAAGGACACGTTTTGGTCTAGGCAGACTCCAGAAAAAAAAATTGGCTGTGGCTTAGCTTCGTTAAGCCTGGTAATTGCGAACCAATACGTGGTTCTGCTATTGTACCGCTTGTGGTGATGCTCTGGTTATGCTTATGCTAGTATGGCTATGGTGATAATCTTGGCTGTGCTATGTTTCTGCTATATTTTGCATGGGTAAACACACACAGACAAGAATGACAACACACACGGCATCTCATGGGCTTGACGAGAAGAGCGCAGTCATGCCGCGGCCGTGGCTATGCGCCGCGCAAGGCAACGGCGTGAGATGGGGCCCCGTCTTTACACAGATGGTATGATGTCACATAGCGCGCAGCGCCCCTGGTGAGAGGAGCGGGAGTCAGGCCGCGGCTATGCGCCGCGCAAGGCGACGGCGTGAGATGGGGCCCCGTTTTTACACAGATGGTATGACGTCACGCAGCGAGGTCACGCGAAAGGTCAAGCGTGGCTATGCGGCCGCGGCACGGCACGGGCTGAGGTGGTAGCGAAAGTAGTATTGCTTCGCAATAAAAGTTGTGACAGGAGCTGCAGATATGAGCGGCTTGAGATGCACCATATGCATACGTTGTTGGGCTAGTCGGTCAAACATGGTAAATACATTTCACAAAAAGACATGGACAAGAAGATAACAAGCGCAGTCGCGAGTCTGCGCTTGTTGTGTTATCTTCTTGTCCATGTCTTTTTGTGCGCAGTACCCCCCGTTGTATTCACCATATGCAAGTTGAGGCGGGAAGGGCAGGAAGAAAATGCGCAAGTGAGACTCACATTCATGGTCTTGCAGTGGCAGTGTTATATATGCGACAAGCTCAGGCAGATGGTCTTAATTGAATTCGCCGGAGTGGTGTAGAGCGGGGTGCGGTTCAAAGAAGCGGTTATCATGTGGTAGCCCTACGCGACCAGCATCTTTGTTACCACGTTGCAGGAGGCACATGCACCGGCACGAAAGGAGAGCAGTTGGGCTAGAAAATTCAGACCGAAAGCTTGCAACTAGAGCAGAGGCACTTTACGCGTTTGCAGGAATGACCACTTATGTCGGTCAAAGTTAACATGGAATACCTGCAGAAAAAAACGATAAGTTTATTTCCAGGAAAAAAAATCTTTACGGTCTCAGGGTTACGCAGTCTAAAAATAAATTTATTTTCCTATGCTAGATTGCACACAGCTCGGGAAAACGGCTTCGCTGCAAGTATATTAGGAAGGTGATTCTCCTCCGTCATCTGCACGTCAAAGACTGTGAAGTTGGGGTCAAAATTCCGCTAAAGACAACTCCAAAAGCCTTTGGTAACACTTAGACACTATATGTATATATTTTATTACGTGGAATTGTCCCAATTCTTTGGCAATGTTCGTAATCGTTTTGAAAAATGCTGCTACAAATTTCGCTCACGCGCCACCAAACCCAGCTCAGCACGAACCATTTTTCTGCTTTTCGCTAGCAGAATTTAAATGTTACCCTTCGGATGACAGAGGTAGAACAACCGGCGAGTGTTGAATTTCGAAGCGGCCCTTCAAAAATTGGCAGCGCATAGTTTAAGTAAAACCTTGCAGCATCTAAATATTGTGCTCTAAAACGATGGGAAATATTTTATGAGGCGGCCATCACAGGACGTTTGTGCCCTGGGTCAAAAATTTTGTGATGATGGTATATGACAAGTATGCGTGTCGCTAGCATTGTGTAGTGTGAGTTAATTTCAACAGGACTTCTGGGCACTGAACTATGTAGAAGTCCCATGAATTGTGAAAATTGTGTGTATTCATTGCAGCAATCACTTTTTTTGCAGCTTGAGGGCAATGGAGGTCATCTTGAAAACTATCGTCGTCCTGAGCATAGCTACAAGTTTGTCTCTTCCGAGTTACGCAATGGTTCATGCAGTGGTAAGTTAATCTGGGTAAAATATGTCCATTTTTCTTCCGCGCTTACTAGTGGCACATCGACGAGTGGGCACCATGATTTTTTTCTTTTTTTACAGAATGCAATGTCGTCAGCGTCGTAGTTTCTCCCGACTTATAGCGATAACGCTCGTTGTCTGAAATCCGTGTGGTTGCCTTTGCCTTTGCATAGCTGGCCGCGAAAGCACCGTCGGAGCAGCAGCATTTCATTATAAAGCATCTGGCGTTTAGATTTGCCTCCTCTACGCCTAAAGTAAACACAACTGCAGTGTCAAGGGGCCGCTGTTAGTTCTGATGTTGCAGGCATCAGAGCCAACGCCTGCTGTGAGTAGCCCGGTCTGAAGGGAGCGCAGAGGACGAAAAGGCAGCGCGACCTTCAATGTTCAGCAGGTATAGGAATGAAAAATGCGATCTCGGTTCATCAAGATCACGTGTTCGTTAAAAATGCAGCCACACAAGCAAAATTGCATTACAATTGTGACAGCGGCGGTATTCAGACGCACTATTCCTTACAAAAATACAAACTGAGTTTCATTTGATCGCTAGTTGAGTTCGTGTAGAAACTAAAAAGTTTCAATAAAAACTCCAGCTCTATCAGCTCGTTTGTTAAGACATCAGAAAGTTCTCTAGAGATATGAGTCAGCAGGCAGTGAATTGCTTACGGAAGAATTAAGTAGCATTTTAATTTGAGCTAACTAGAAGACAAATGCCGACGAGCCGGCTGAATATCCATTATTTTTTCTTGTAGTTATTTCCCTACCACGTAATTTTTCAACGAATGCTCAGTAAAAAGCTTATTAGCAGTGCTGAAGGCAGAATGTTTCATCAACACCTTTAATAAACATTCCCCTGATGCATTGAAAAACAGATGCAGAGGGGCAAACAAAAAACTTTCGATACATGTAGATGTATATGTGGATCGATTTCGAGGGCATATATATAGACATATTTTTTCACTGTTTACTGAAAAATTGCAGCGCAGCAGTAAGAAGGACGAGACGAGAAGGACGCAAACACAAGCGCTGTGTTTGCGTCCTTCTCGTCTCGTGCTTGTTACTCCTTAGCCGCAATTTTCCAGTAAGCAGAACCAACTAGCCAGTCACTATGTTTTTTTTTCGCTGTTCTTGCACTTGGGATTGATGGCAACTAACATGACTTTGCAGTTAAACCTCTTGCTTTCAGCCACGCACACAGTTTTCAAAATGTGCTGCTATTGGTAGCCCACACTAAAGCGTCGTAGAACGCCCTTCATAGTGAGTATACCTATATAAGCGTGAGCGCGCACGTTTGACAGAGGTGAGAGCGTGTGCGTATTACTGTTGTGCGTTGTTGTAATGCGTCTGCACAAACTTCCTACTTGCTGGTTCTATAGTCCTAGCAGAGATTGAAATTGCTGTAAAATCTCGCGATTATTTTTGGTTTCATCGAAACTGAATAGCGCATCGTTGGAATGCATTCGTGTTGTTTTAGAAAGGTTAGAATGCATGGCGGACTAAGTAATTTGTTTCTTCTTACCCAAAGAAATAACTTTATGAAGTCGTGGTATCGTATTCGTACCATAATATTGACGCTAGCGCAACAGAAGACGACGACGTGAGGACTGTGAGTTCAATTTGTGGGAATCTACATGATTACATAATTGCAACTGGTAGGTTGATTTGCTAACTCCTTTAAAAGTCTCGGAGTTTTTTTTTTGTTTTTTTTTAATTATTGTTATTCTCGCCAAAATGTTCTTTGTTATTTCACATCAAATATTCTTCTGTCGTTTTTCATGAATACATTTTTCAAAATTCACGTTTAATCCTATGAAAATTTTCTTATGTATACCACTACACCTTGGCCAATCCCCCCACGTGGGTATGTGCCATTATAAAGAGGTGAAGAAGAAGAAGAAGAAGAAGAAGAAGAAGAGAGAGGACAACGAAGTTCACCTCGGTCGGTGTGCCATTCAGCCCGAGGACATCATCATCATCATCATCGTCGGCCGCGGACGTTCTCGGAAGCTTTCTCAACCGCCTAGTGCGTTAGAGCTCTTTACACCGACGTGGCTTCTGGTGGAATTGCGGGGTAGATCTTTCATGTACCGGACGCCCCCATCAAGTCGCGATTCAAGCAGAGGTCGACCACCCCAGGTAGACACGCCTGTTCACCAGGGCACCTGCGGGCTACAAGGCCTATCTCCTGAGTTCGGCCTGCTCCCCCACCTCAAGTCAACAAGGAGTGCCGGCGTTGCTACAATGAATCCTCCAGCATCAACTGCGCTTGTCCTTCTCCGCCACCAACGGGATCCGCCGCGTTTCCACGGCCTACCTCATGAGGACGCCGAGGACTGGCTGGACCAGTTCAAGCGGGTGGCCACATTCAATTCTGCGGACGGGGAGTCAAAGATGCGCCATGTCTATTTTGCTCTCGAAGGCTCTGGAAGAACATGGTACGTAAACCATGAATCTGGCCTCCGAGCATGGAATACGCTCAAAACAGAATTTCTCAAGGCGTTCACCAGTACATATCGCAAGGGGAAGGCCGACCTTCTTCTGCAGAATCGCATCCAACTTCCGAACGAGAGTGCGATGGTGTACGTGGAAGAGATGACATGCCTCTTCCGTCGCGCAGACCCAAGCATGTCGGAGGAAAAGAAAGTGCGGTTGCTGATGAAGGGTGTAAAGGAGCAGCTTTTCGCAGGCCTGGTGCGAAGTCCACCCGCAACAGAAAATGGCTTCGTCAAGGAAGCAACATCCATTGAGAAATCGCTCGACATGCGGGCACGGCAGTACGAGTGCACCAACGTATCGATGCTCTGGTCCCGTACTGAGGGAACCTCCATAACCTCAGCAGAATCACTGCGTGAGGTCATTCGAGCCATTGAAAGGGAAGAGCTGGCGAAAGCTTTGCAGCAGACTCCTGATCAGCCCCAGATTGCCTCATTTACGGATGCCATTCACGAGGAGGTCCAGCAAGCAATAGGTACGTCGCAGCTTCCGGCAGCCACTCCACCGCCGCAACAAACATTGGCTTATGCTGCCGCCGCAAGCCGTTTCATTCCATCCTTGACCCCACGATACGAAGCACCTTGGCCAGCCGTTCCCCAGCTTCCACTTTCCCAGTCGAACATTGTCCAGCGACATTGGCCTCGCAGAACTGACGTCTGGAGAACCCCGGACCACCGACCCTTGTGGTACCATTGCGGGGAACCTGGGCACATCTGGCGCCGCTGCCCATACAAGCAGATGGGTTTTCGAGAATTCCCCTTCGATGCTCCCCGTCCGCTGCCTGGAGAGCGACCACGGGAGATCGCAGATTACATCTTCCACGCGGACTCCGGCCAGCGCCGCATCTCCCGATCACCATCTCCGCACCGCTACAGTTCTCCGGGACCTAGCGACCAGGGCCAGTCTAGAAGTCCCCGTAGGGGAAACTCGACGCGGCAGCCTCTGGAGGTGCGGCTGCTCGACGACAAGTACAAGACCCCCCAGCGCTGCCAGGCACATCGCCAATGCCGTGCAACAGACCGAACCCGACGACCCACGAACTACAGCATGTTAAGACAAGCCGACAACCAGCCGCATTTCTTCGTAATCACGACGGTTCTCTTCGACGCCGCATCCGTTCGACGCACCAAAGCCGCGATCGGACTCCTCGTCTGTGCGGCAAGACGACACCACCGGCCGATTTAGACGTTTCAGTAGACGACACCGCTTCTTTAGTTGACACTGCTTTAGTCGAACTGCTTTAGTTGACACTGCCGGCGATTATTCTGTACTCAGTAAACAATTTGCCGCTTTGGTCTGAAAGGTTATGACAGCTTGGGACGGCCCGCAGTTACATACCACTGGAGGACATTTGATTACGCCGAAAGGAACGTGCACGGCGAGGGTCACGGTACAAGGGCAAACCTTCGCAGAAATGTTTGCTGTCCTAGCTGATTGCCCTCGTGATGTTCTGCTGGGTATGGACTTCTTAACGGACAACGGCGCCATCATCGACCTGCAGTCCCAGTCCATCCAGTTTTCGACAGAGAATGCCATTGAAACCACAGATGCCCTCCCGTTGGCGCTCCATATTCTTGACGAGCAAGTGACCGTGCCTCCCCGCTCCAGTATACTGGTGACTGTCGGTTCGCGTACCATTCGAGACACTGAAGGTATAGTCGAGAGTAAACAGCTTTTGCTTCTCGACCGCGGTATTGCAGTACCTCGGGTGGTAGTATTTCTGGAAGGCGGCAAAGTTAATGTACTCCTAATTTCAACAATGAGCACCAGCACCTGAACAAAGGGACGACTGTCGCACATAGATGCCGTCATTGAAACTAAATGCGCACAAAGCCTGACTGTGCTTCGCGAACGGAACCAGAGGACATCGTTGACGTCAAGTATGAGATTAATCAGACATTGCCGCCACAACAAGGGAAGCTGCGCGACCTGCTCAATCGCTACGGACACGCACTTGCATCGTCTCCGCTCGTCGGCAGGACACATCTTGCTACACATCGCATTATTACGGACGACACGGCGCACCCACTGCCACAGTCACCCTACCGTGTTTCCTCCAGAGAACGCGCCGCCATCAGCACGTAAATAAAAGAAATGCTTGATAACGACGTCATTCGACCGTCTCGGAGCCCCTGGGCCGCACCTGCCCTGCTCGTAAAGAAAAATGACGCAACATTGCGGTTCTGCGGTGATTACCGGCGATTGAATAACATTACTAAAAAGGACGTTTACCCTTTGGCCAGAATCGACGACGCTTTGAATCGTTTATGCAACGCCAAACTGCTCCATGGATTTGAAGTCTGGTTACTGGCAAACAGAGGTAGACGAGAGGCACCGCGAGAAGACAGCATTCATCGCTCCGGACGGGTTGTACGGGTTTCAGGTCATGCCCTTTGGTCTTTGCTCCGCCCCAGCTACCTTTCATGGGCTTATGTACACAGTTCTCGTGGACCAGAAATGGCACACTTGCCTCATGTACCTGGACGATGTGATCGTATTCGCCCCAACTTTTTGTGAGCACCTTCGTCGCCTCGAGGCGGTGCTTCGGGCCATAAAATCCTCTAGTCTAACTCTAAAAGTCGAGAAGAGTCACTTCGGTTACGAGGAGTTGAAGTATTTGGGCCACCTCGCGAACCAAGAAGGGGTCCTTCCGGATTCTCAGAAAACCGTCGCCATCGGGAATTTTCCGCCGCCGCGCGATCAGAAAGAAGTTAGGCGCTTCCTTGGACTATGTGCGTATGTGCCGCTTGTAAAAAAAACTTCTCTAAACTCACTGCGCCCCTTACTTAACTGACCAAGGGCCGATGTCCAGTTCCAGTGGGAAGCGCTGCAATAACAGGCGTTCCCAGAGCTTCAACGCCGCCTACAGTCACCACCCCTTCTGGCGCACTTTGATGAATGTGCTGACACCGAGGTACACATCGACGCCAGCAATGTTGGTTTGGGTGCAGTGCTAGTTGAGATTCAGAAAAATTAACATCGCGTAATTGCCTACTCCAGTCGTGCACTGTCTAAGGCGGAGGAAACTACTCTGCCACCGAAAAAGAATGCCTCGCCATCGTGTGAGCAATTTCCAAGTTTCGACCACACCTTTACGGTCGGCCTTTCTAAGTAGTGACCGACCACCACGCCCTTTGTTGGCTGGCCAACATAAAGGATCCTTCAGGGCACCTTGGACGATGGAGTCTCCGACTGCAGGAATACGACATTTCTGTAACCTACAAATCCGGCCAGAAGCACTTGGACGCCGACTGCCTTTCCTGTGCCCCTGCACAACCAGCTCCTGGCGACGCTGCGGACGACGACGCCTTTGTGACCGCCCAAAACTCTGCCGACTTTGCTGACCAACAACGTGCCGACCCGGACCTTCGAGACACCATTGATTATCTTGAAGGTGCCAGTGACAGAGTACCTGCCGCCTTCCGGCGCGCTTCATCTTCCCTCTGCCTGCGTGACGACGCACTCTTCAAAAAGTCTGTCTTCTTCTAACAGTCGCGAGTATTTGCTCGTCGTGCCCGAGAATCTATGCGCCGAAATTTTGACTTTCCTGCCACGATGAACCTGCTTCTGGCTACCTTGGCGTCACTAGAACGCAAGCCAAGAAGAGCGAAAGATACCACTCCCCTCGTCTTGGACAAGACTTTACGCATTACGTTCGCTTTTGCCGTGACTGTCACTACCGCAAGGTTCCTCCTACCAAGCCCGCCGGCTTCCTCAAGCCCATTGACCCGCCGTCCCGACCATTCCAGCAAATCGCGATGGACATGCTCGACCCGTTTCCCATATCAAACTCCGGAAAGCGGTGGATAATAGTCCCCACAGGCTATCTCACGCGTTACGCGGAGACGGGCGCTCTTTCGAGTGGAACCGCTATCGATGTGGCCAAATTCTTTGTGCTTCAAATTGCCTGCGCCACGGCGCACCACGGGTTCTCATTACCGACAGAGGAGGGGGCTTTACTGCTGATCTCATGCAGCATATTCTTGCCTTCAGCCACACAAGCCACCGCAGGACGACCTCATACGATCCCCAGACGAACGGCCTGACCGAACGTCTGAACAGAACTCTCGCGGACATGCTTTCGATGTCCGTGGACGTGGAGCACAAAACATGGGATGAAGTCCTGCCTTCTGTCACGTTCGCCTGTAATACGGCCGTCCAGGAAACCACCAACATGACATCGTTTAGCCTCGTCTATGGACGACAGGTGACCACTACACTCAACAACATGCTCCCCCACGTCAACGACCACCCAAATGCCGACGTTGACCACTTTCTACAGCGCACCGAGGATGCTCGTCAACTAGCACGGGTGCGAATTCGCGCTCAGCAGGACCATGATGTCCGGCGGTAAAACCTGCGGAGACGGGAGGTCGAATATTTCCCAGGCGATCTTGTCTGGGTTTGGTCCCCAATCCGCCGCCGCGGACTCAGCGACAAGCTCTTACGTCGTTACTTCGGCCCCTACCAAGTCTTGCGGCGCATCGGCGATCTCAACTATGAAGTCGTTCGTAGTTAAACCCCACGCTCATGACGCGACGCGCGCCTCGAGGTGGTCCGCGGTGTTCGCCTGAAACCGTATCTCGCAAGGACACCGTGACACTCCTTCTGACGCTGGGTTCCTTTTAGCATCGGGCCGATGCTTTCCGGACAGGGGGAGGGGGCTAATGACGCTAGCGCAAGAGAAGACGACGTGAGGACTGTAAGAGAGAGGACAACGAAGTTCTCCTCGGAGTCGGCCGCGGACGTTCTCGGAAGCCTTCCCAACCGCCTAGTGCTTTAGCTCGTCTTTACACCGACGTGACAATATAGGCTCTTACTGCTGAGCGTAGTAGTGAAGGTATTCAATTCACATTGCAAATTTACAGGATAGAAAATATCTAGAGCGGTCAACTCAGTCTCTGTTGCCACTCTGTATCGTGCTTCATTTTCAACTCGGTGGCCAATTTGTTGTAGCAACTAAATAGCAAATCTCAATACTCGGTTAATATACAATCAAAAGGTTCTGTTGAGCAGACTGAATGAAACGTCAATTTAAACTGAAAAGTATTTTTGCATGGGTATGGCGAATTCTTATTTCAGCCTTAGTGGCGTGGCACAAGCGACTGGCACTGGCATTCAAAATTTCTTTCAAAACCACTCAAAACCAAACCTTCTACACTCTGTGGAAGAATGAGTGACAGCGTACTTCTTTTTAGGATATCTGCAAGAAAGCAATTTTGAAAAGTTCACTCCTTATGACTGCCGCCTCAGATTGGTAGCTGATTTTAATTAATAAGTGTGGAATCTGTTTCAACATCCATTCGCTCTCCACGGGACCATTCGGGCCGCTCCAGGTGAATCCGTGGCTAGTTCCGTTGCGCCCTGGCAAGTGAGGAGTGCCGTCTGCTGTGAAATGATGTAGCTGCGTTATGACTTTGGAGATACGCACCAGCAGCGGCCATTCACTCGCCTAAGATCAAGGCAAAAAGTCTGCGCGTGCTACAGTTTAAAGCGCAAACTGGAAAGCCTTTTCACGGAGCAGTCCCTACGAGCCTCGAATAACGGTCGACGACCGCCACTGAATTCATTCTCGTCTCTTCGGCTTCGGATGCGCTAGCGAGCTTACGTTGTGAAGAAAGGGCACCGACAAAGACATTCTTCATGCAGTTTATTACTCGATACTGAGAATTCACAGCTTATAATGGGCGGAAAAAGGTGGCGTGTTGGGGCAAAAATTGGAAGCTTGGTTTCGACGAGTTGGCTCTGAATAGCGGAGTGAGGTGGCAGGAAGAGACTAGCACCAACAGGAACAACTGAATTGACAGTCTGAAACTACCAAGACATTTATTGCGTGCAAAGTGCAGTTTTTATTGGCCACCAGTGACCTGCGTGACACGTGGAATGGGGCCTAAGTAACCGATTATACGAGAGAGGTGCTACCTCGTTCTTCTCGTTACCTCGTTAAGTCCCTTTTCCCCTTTACTCTTGCCGTTAGTTGCATCACGGCTGACGTATAAATGCTGCCGTTTCCACGTAGCAAATTTCTTTGTATTAGGAGCGACAGTCTTGTCTGTAGAAGTAGAGCGAGTTGGGCTAGTTAGTAGTTGTCTATTATACCAAACAACGCAAAAGGACACACGGACACACGGCAGCAAGGACACACGGGCAGCGTTGGTTCTCAAGTTCTCAACTGACTTCATTTGCCGTCGAAACGGTTCTTACAGGTATGACCAGCTGTAGTCAGATAATTACAAAGAAGAACATCAAAAGGTTTACAAAGATACAACAAAAACTAGCAGTGCACAGCAGAATAAACTTTTATAGACAATTCAGCTTCATGATTTGCAAGAAATAATGCAGATTTGCTTATGCGAGTGTTGCGGCTTTTGGTAATATGATGCGCTTCAACTATCTCCTGTGTTGTCTCCTCGATGTGTTCGTACAACACTTTTGTAGTGCTCACGGGTAGCCTGCTTTTTTTATTCTGCTAATCGGAGCACGGAACCTGGTGTCCATTAAGTGGAAACACGACATTCCAGTTCATTATTGAGGCATCTTTTAGATGCGCAGTTCTTGATTATTTTCCTGTGTCCTGACCATTATGGAAAAAAAGGATGTTCTAAAAATGCATTTCGAACATATTGTGCTAATTTCGTATTTATTACGTGTTTTGTGTCCCTATGCTTGGAATGCAAGACGAATGCTTTCTAAGTATACTAGCAATATTATTTGGAATGCTCTTACAAGTACGTCAAAAATACACCTTTGCCTGAAAACCATATATATTGTGCATTAAACTATACAAAAAATAAACAGTAACTACATTACATTACATTACCATAATTCTAAAATAAACATTTAATGCATTAAAAATATATTCGGCTTAAAAAGGCCCACTTACTAGCCGGCTTCTGCAGATGAGACGGGTTGATCCTGCCAACAGCAGAACTAATCACTTACCCGGCTATAGGCGATAAGCATAAGGAGCCGACCCCTGAGAAGACGCGTGGTTACCATCAAGAGCTCTATGACAGTGAAAGGTGACGTGAAGGAATGGAAACGGGAAAGATGTCTCCACACAGCGAAGTGACGCAGAAAACAAAAAGTGTTCCGGCAAGTGCCCTACCTGGCTTGCTTTATACGTACCCACCGAGAAACGGTGCGTTATCTTGGCTTCTGAAAAAAGTTAGCGCAACACAAAAAAACAATCACAAGAAAGAAAGACAGGACGACACGCTATTGACAACTCATGCACCAACTATGCACCAACTCGCTCAGCAACAAGTTTTACTTGAGTGCATTATCTTGTCCAGTGAGGCGTTTTTCGCAAAAAGACTATGGGCCCCCAAACTGTTGCTGAAGTGCTCTACTGGTCGCGTAGAATCTGGCGGCGACCTAGAACCGAACTGCTCGTCGAAAGTTTTGTCAGCCAAAGGTGAGGAGTCGAACTGTCAACCAATGAATACACTGGCGTCTAATGGAGCCGGTCGGCCTTGCCAGTCGTTGTCCATTTCTCAAACACGTTAGGGCCCCCGAGGCGCCTTTGCTGGTATAATGATATCACATTCTCCACATGCAATGTAAATAAGTGGTGATTACCTCTTTGCTAGAAGTTACCATAAAGGAAACGGCTACTGGAAAGGGAGAGTTTTCAGTGTTCTCCGAAACGTCATTTCGAGTCCAAGATTGTTCTCCGATAGCTTGAAGTGTGATGCCAATATGTCTGCTCCGAGTGCCCATTTTTTAGAATTTAAGTATACTTTTGACGAATTAATTGCTTATTTACGAAAGTGCACTTTTAATACATTCATAAGAAGCTAAAACCGCGTACATATTGTAACGTGGCGGCCAGCCGAAGAATGAGGCGTGATGAAAGATGGATAAGATATGATTTAATGGCCGCTGGCCTAGCGCGAGTGCTCCGTCTCGCGCCGCTGCCAGCTTCGTCTTCTTCGTAACATTACCCGGGGCCACCGAGCGATCGTCCCGATCGTAAACTGAGGAATACGTGGATGAAGGGATGCGTAATTCAGCGATGGCGTTCATTGCAGAAAAGAAGTGGCAAGGTGATGAAGTCTGGCCGCCACGGTGGATGAGATGATAGGCGGATGAGTCCCGGTCCACGAAGCATCCGGGCCGTAGGGTGCCAGGAGCTCACGGCCGAGGTCCTTGGACGCACCGAACAGCAGGGGCAGGGGGGCGGTGTCCTCACGTGTGGGCAGGGTCTTGGGTCGGTCGGGTCATTATGTTCGCGGCAACGGTGTCAGGCCGTCGTGTCTTGTAGTCCGGGCAGGGGACTGGGCTGGGGCGAGCGGCGAGGTTGGTTCGGGTCTGGCGGGCTGGGGCACGGCCGTGCTGGGAGGACCAAGTACCCACGGCCGACGTACAGGGCAGGCGCAGGACGCCGAATCTCCGGGACCAGGGTGGCGATGAAGGGATCCCAGCACCTCCACCAAATGTAACGTGGCGGCCAGCCGAAGAATGAGGGGTGATGAACGATGGATAAGAGATTATTTAATGGCCACTGGCCTAGCGCGAGCGCTCCGTCCCGCGCCGCGGTCAGCTTCGTCTTCTTCGTAACAATATTTTTTCCCGTATTTGAAACGGGCTCGAAGTACGCTTTAAGTAAGGTATTTTTGGCAAATTATCAGAGTATATACGGAATACCAAGAATGAAAATTCAGAAACCCATTTCCCACGTATTTTTAGTGAAGTCGTGAATACAAAATATGTTTGAAACACAATATAAATCCCAATATCCCATCGTGTATTCCAAACCTGTTAGCTTTCGCTAAGGGGTTGCAAAAGCTAAGAATCGGTTTTACTGAGCTTGTATGATAGTGCCGGCACACATTATTTATTTCCAGCTTGATCTCTATGTCAAAACAATGAAGAAGATCTTGGGCGGCCTCAAGTGCTAACGTCAGTTCACAGCCGCATTCCCTGAAAACTACCATGACGTTGATCATCTTGGCATTGAAACGCGAACAATCTGCAAGTATCAGCTAATCGTCAAGAAACCTCAATGTTTTTGGTGATGCCGAACTAGCGGAAGTTCCGGGCATCTATCCACATGGCTCAAGAAGGTTTCGCTTAGTACCGGGCTACATAGACCCGATACCAACTTTCGTTTTTTGTGCGAACACAGCCAACATAGGCACAACGTAGATAAACATGGAGTAATTCTAGAAAAATATCAGCTAATATCCCACAGTTGCCGGTGGTAGTGACTTTGTGGCATAGAATAATACAAATCCTCTTCGTCATACTCAAGAGCTTGCATTTCGTCGGGTTCGTGCCCTTATAACAATTAGCAAGGGCTTCCGAATTCGTTATGACCAGAAGATCATCTGTGTATAGACTCGATATGTGATTCTGCAGGTACATGGGGATGTTTAGTTGCCACGTGCCTCTTCAAGAGACAGTGGCTCGAAATGAAACGTCTTCATGATGAGCCTTGGCAGCAAAAGAAATTTGAAAGTCAAGACTGGTGGATACGTTGACATGCGTAAGTGTGGTTCTTTTCTGCATAGCAGCGAGGGAGCATGAAAGAAGCGCAGTCTAGTAAGTCTTGTTTCTGACTGGATGTCTTCACTGAACCTGAGGGTTGTACTGTCCGACAAAGAGAGTTACTTCCTGACAATTCCCGAGGAAATGATCAAGTCAAGACAAGACAAGCATTACAGAAGAATTTGGAAACATCCTTCACAGACCGCAGTCGAAAAACAAGCCCTTTCTCTACTTTGAAACATAAATCTGGAGAACCTGTGTGCGCAAGTCAACCGAACTATCAACCTGCAGCTTCAAATTTTCTTCGCTGTCAAGGCTCATAATGAAGGCGTTCCATTTCGAGCCATTATCTCTGAAAAAAGGCGAATGGTAACAAAATATCTCCTAGAATCTGCAGCATCACTTTGAAAGTCTATGCATAGATAATCCTCCGGGCATACGGAATTTGGAAGCCCATGTTCCACAACTTAAAGGAGTATAGAGACCTAAATTTTGGGGCGCGTTTTTTTCTTTGTAACGGTGCTGAAGGCACTACTATACATAGATTGCCACGTGGTGTTCTCGTACAATCCACAAAAAAATTATAACCGCATTTCATTCCCATATTGTTTCGGTTTCGGTTTGAAGAGCCGAACGATGACTGCGGAGCCAACATGTATTTATTGGTGTAAGTGACATGAGGCACGAAAAACTGCGCTATAACCGCTGCTTCGCTGTTTTAATTCACTACAATGCTATAGCCAGGCTGCATTAACAGACTGTCGTGTCCGGTCGCTGTGTTGAATGCAGCGAAAGACGCACACGGTACTTTAAGACTTCGTTTATTTAAAGCCGATGAGGGTGCGACCAGCGTCGACCGAGGCAGGAGCCGAACTGGCCGCCCGAAGAAAGGAGGGAGCTGAGAAGCGTCCACGGGAGGGAGTGGCTTCCCAGAACAGGAGGAGGGTGCGGGGGCGCACCGTGGGGGGGGCATCCGGCGACAGCGTGCGACGAGGGGCAAGCGGTCGTTAGGAGGAGGATTGAGTGGTCGTTAGGAGGAGGATGCGAGTGGTCGTTAGGAGGAGGACGCGGGGGCGCACACACACAAAAGCAATAAGGGGACACAACACAGACGTATTAATGTCAGCTTGTCTACAAGGATCGATTATATTGCTGTGTTTTCGTGTTACACTTATAAGCTCACGTTGACGTCGCAGTAAGACCGAAACCGAAACCGAGAAGCAGCAATTGCGGTATATCGCTAGAGAAGTGGGACACGGAACCGGCAGAAGAAACCGAATTTAGTAAATAGAGTGACAGCACACTAGGAGGAACGAGAACGGTCTGCCGCGCAGAAGCCACTGCCTCCAGCTCCGCAAGAGACAAGTATTCCAACCACCCAGGAGCACTACGCGGAGGGGCCACCACTGCTATCGTGCGCTGTAAGCTTTGTGACACGTCCTCCTGTGCGTCCGCGCGATGTGTCTAAAACACATGATTAAATCACGGCGATGCTGAAGCATTCGATAGGCACCTTATGGCTGATAATTGCTGGAGTGGACACGCCCATTGCTATGCCTGCTGTGAAAATTTTAGACTGTATTGAGCCGGTGCTTGCCACTCTTTAACTGCCGTAAGAACTTATGGTTTTACCGTAGTCAGCAACCTCAGTACAGAAGAGGATCTCTCGGTCGACCGTATTGCAATGGAATACGGCCGACCGAGAGATCCTCTTCAGACAGTCAGCGGCAGTCTGTTGCAGCGCTCTGAATGTCACTCTGATTGTTGGCAGCATTCATCGGATAACCACCCCTTCGCCTTGAAGTGAGGGACAGAGCTGCAACCGTATTCAAGCTATCACGTACCGTCATCAAGATTGTGCTGTCATCGGGCCGTCGCTCTCCACCACTTCACACCAGGGGAACTCAAGAGCAAAGCACGAGGAAATTCCCACCGGAAGGCGCTGCTGGAACAGCTATAAAAGGCTGCGCGACCCGCTTCAACCCTGCAGTCAGCGGCAGTCTGTTGCAGCGCTCTGAATGTCACTCTGATTGTTGGCAGCATTCATCGGATAACCACCCCTTCGCCTTGAAGTGAGGGACAGAGTTGCAACCGTATTCAAGCTATCACCGTCATCAAGATTGTGCTGTCATCGGGCCGTCGCTCTCCACCACTTCACACCAGGGGAACTCAAGAGTAAAGGACGAGGAAATTCCCACCGGAAGGCGCTGCTGGAACAGCTATAAAAGGCTGCGCGACCCGCTTCAACCCTGCAGTCCGCGGCAGTCTGTTGCAGCGCTCTGAATGTCACTCTGATTGTTGACAGGTGAGCTGCATAATGCCACGTATTATTGCAGTGTGTGTTCGTTCACGCTCAAGGCAGCAGGAAAGGGTCGTTATCACTTTTGTTCGTGGCGCGAGAAGCGACCAGACTAATCTCGATTGTTCGCAGCCATGCAAGGCTGCATCTAGGTTTTTCCAGATTACCGTAGATGACCTTGACCTGTTATCTGGAAGTTTCCTTGCCGGCTTTAAATTGAGCGATGCCGCGAGCGGCGGACATTCGTAGTTCGACGATTGACGAGCACGCTTGCTGCTTACGCCGCCACCGAGTGATCCAGTTCTTTTGCGGGCGCAAGTCAGCCCAAATAAAGAGCTTCGTTTTCAAGTCTTTCTGGTGTCTTTCTGACCACTGGACTGCCGTCACTACAACGTGACAATATATATACATATATGTCTTCTTTTTTTTTGCCCCGCCACTGACTGCAAAGCGTTTCTTCGTGCAGTTGTTTGATCTGGTACTATGACCGATGGCAATGCAAAGTGTGGTTTGTGCAATGTGGCATTTGAAAAGGATGAGTGTAGCATTACTTGCGCAGAATGCAGCTTGTGTTATCACTTTGGGCAGCACTGTTCTGGTATTGCTGAGTCTACATACACGTCAATTGGTCCTGCGAAACGAGATAAATGGCGTTGTCGTGAATGTCGCGGAGACCCTAGAGCTACTGTCGCTTCTGAAAAGCTACCGCAGGACAACTCGTCAGGCATATTAGCAAGGTTAGCCTCCCTTGAAAACAAGTTGACAGCTATCCTGGGTTTGAAAGACGTCATTGACAGTCTTGCACTGATACCAGTGCACGTTGATAAGTTGACACTCACTTGTCAGACCCTGCAGACTACGACTGTTGAATTAAAAGCATCAGTCACGTTCATGTCATCCCAATACGACAAGCTTCTGGAACAGTGTAACACCAACTCGCAAGCAACGATGAAACTTGATCAGAAAGTGGCCTGCCTTGAGGAAACTGTATTGGAGCGAGCAAAACAGATCAGTGACTTACAATCGCAGCTAAATGACACTGAACAGTATACTCGCCGAGCTAACCTGGAAATAAGCGGATTACCGGTCACGGCAGATGAGGACTTGCAGGCAGTCTTGTCGGACTTAGCTGTAAAGCTTAATTTGAATGACCACACGACGGAACAAGTAAGTTCTGTTCACCGCTTATCAGCAGGCCAGGGAAAGATACCGGTGGTATTGGCAAGATTCACGTCGCCAGGCTTGCGGGACACATGGCTGCAGGCAAGGGGTAGACTCAGGGCGTTGGCTGGAAATAAAACTATTCCTGACATTTTCTTCAGTGAGAATCTGACTCGTGCGAACAGTGAACTTTTTTGGAGGACTAGGGTTCAAGGCAAAGCAAAGGGATATAAGTATGTCTGGGTGCGAAACGGGAAAATATTTGCGAGGAAGACAGAGGGTGCTACTGCTCTAAAGATCACGTCAATAAGTGACGTTGATAACATGGTTTAAGGTTTGTACTTCCTTGAATAGAGTATGTCGTTTCCAGATTTCGACTCCTTTGTTAAGACCTTTCAGCCAGCGTTAGGTTGTTCTTGCACCATCCTTCACATTAATATCCGGAGCATCAGGAAATATTGGGATCAATTTGCGGTTACGGCCTGTGCTCTCAGTGACTTTGTGGACGTGTTTGCATTAACGGAAATTAAAATTACCGGCACTCTAACCGATGTCTTTAGGCTTCCCGGTTACCATGCCTACTTCCTCACACGCAACAGCAGGGGTGGTGGCATTGCGGTATTCTTCAAAGAATCACTGATGGTCTCCGAGGTTAGTGTTTCCTTCGGCACAGTGGAGGTCATACCCTTTGAAATATCCACTCACGCTTTTTCATTTTACTTTCTTGTTATGTATCGACCTCCTAGTCTAAATGCGTCGGCATTTATTGAAGAATTACGAACAATATTCAAAACCCATTTTGTTGGGAAAAATCTGTGCATGATAGGGGATATTAATATCGATTTGATGAAGGGCGATCGCTATGGCACTGAAAACTACTTAACCATGCTCGCGGAATTTGGCATTGAACCACAGCTCGCCGATCCTACCAGAGAAGAATTTCTTAACAATCGCATCACAACTACTTGCATTGACCATGCTAACGTCCGTGCGTCGGACATCTCAGTATCCGGAGCCGTGATCAGACAGAAACTTGCAGATCACTATTACATTGCATGTCGCCTTACGAAAACAGTCTCTACGCTACACACCGACTCTACCAGGTGTGTCGTGACCATTTTAGACCAAAAAAAGTTCGATAATCATGTTACTGGATATGATTGGGATTCATTTATTCATCATAACACTAGTGATACCGCGTACGACAGTTTCGTCAAGGTATTAGGCGAAATAAAGGAATTGACATTTTTCAAGCGCTAAGACAACGCGGACGAAGAAGGAACAGACAAGGACGAGCGCTTGTCTGTTCCTTCTTCGTCCGTGTTGTCTTAGCGCTTGAAAAATGTCAAATCTACACCAACTAGCCCGATCCGCTACCCTTCTGAAATAAAGGAAATGTGTAAAAAAACTTTGACTGTGAAGAAACGTAAAATTGGCTGTCAGTGGCTGACTGCTGAAATCCTGGCTGCCATCAAAGAAAAAGAAGCTATCTGGTCTCGATGCCGCAGGGCACCAAAAAATGACAAACTTCGAGCGGAATATCGTTGCATCAGAAAAAAGGTAACTGCACTTATTCGCTTATCAAAGAGAAAATGTTTTGCACAGCAGTTTCGCAGCACTCGTCGCGATGTCAGGAGCACCTGGTCTCTGATTAATCAGTTACGTGGTAACCAACGCTTTTCCGTTCAAGAATCAGTGGAGAACAATTTCGGTGTTGTGTCACATATTTTGGCGAATGAGTTTAATAACGTTTTTTCCGCTGAGCAACGGGTCGCAGTCGAAACTGTGAGTTCGACGAAAATGACAAAAAGCGTATCGCCATCGGCTTTCCTTCCTCTTATGACAGAATCTGATCTTTTCAGCATTTTGTCTAGTCTGAAACGTAACAAATCTGCCGGACTTGACAACATTTTCATAGGTGATCTGATAAGAAACATTACAGCTCTGAAAAATGTTTTGCTGCTTATCTTAAACGGCATAATTAAGAGTGGTACATGGCCAGAATCACTGAAGAGCGCTCGCGTTGTTCCTCTGTACAAAAGTGGAAAAAAGAATGATATTGCAAACTACCGCCCTATATCTATCCTTTCCTGCGTATCCCAGATATTGGAAAAACATGTACTTTCTGTAATGAATGCTTTTCTTACTAAACATGACCTAATGAGTGGGAATCAGTACGGTTTTGTCAGCGGGTCAGGAACACAGGTGCTACTGGAAAATCTCTCCGATTTGCTGCATCAAAGCCTGGAGAACAATGAGGTAGCATTCGCACTTTTTTTGGACGTAAAAAAAGCTTTCAACACGGTAAATCATCAAATTTTGTGTTCTAAACTGTACTCGTATGGATTTAGGGGTCCTTTTTTGTCTTTAATTGAAAACTATCTTTACAATCGTTCTCAAGCAGTCATGTTTGGGCCTATCTGCAGTGACGCTGTAAAAGTTCTGTGTGGTGTCCCGCAAGGGTCCATTTTATCTCCTTTGTTGTTTAACTTATATGTGAATGACATATGTGACCATGTGAAATCATCCACCATATTCCTTTACGCCGATGACACTTTACTAGTCTCAAGCAACCCTGATTTTTCATATGCCCTGGCTAACCTTCAGGAGGACGCTATTAAAGTTAGTGATTGGTTTGCCTCAAATTTAATACAAATAAATAACACCAAATCCAGACTTGTCTGTTTTCGTAACCCGCATAAAGATGTACCAAGTGCAGGTTCCATATATTTACACACCTCATACTGCTCTTCGTGTTCTTGTCAACCTATAATTAGCGTCCCGTCGGTTAAGTATCTTGGTATATACATAGACAGTGATTTGGCATGGAATACTCAGATGACTCACATTTGTAAGAAACTCAGAAGTGTTGCATGCTTGTTGTTTAATTTGCGAACTATGATGCCATTTTCTGTGAGAAAATTAGTCGCCCAGGCTCTGGGGTATAGTGTCTTGAGATACGGTATGTGTTGTTTTTTTAAGTGCTCTTTCACATGGAAATGTCGTGTTATTAGGATTCTGAAAAACATTGCTACAAGCGTTCTCTACTTGCCGCAGGAAAATCTGCCCAACAGTGTCTTTACCGCAGCCGGTTTGCCGTCTTTTGACAATCTTTTTAAACAAATTGTAGTACTGAAATATTTTTGGAATAGCGCATACAGACACATAAATACGAAACCGGTACCGTTGAGACATGTTCCTCGCTATCATAAACCGAGAGTGCGCACTCACTACGGCAAAGCAACTAGAAAATATTACGTCCCAGCTATCTTTAACGAATTACCGGATGATTTATTTTCGTTAACAACCCGCAAAAAACTGCGTGTTGCAGTTCAAGCGTTAGAGAATCTTTAGCATGTACTAAAATCTTATCAGTGCTTTTTCATTCTTTCCGTGCCAAAATTTTTGTGTTCTTCATGTTTACGTCTTTTAATTTTCTTTTGCCTCTAATGGAGCTCTGATGTAGCGCGAAGATTGCCGCGGCTGCCGGTTGTCGCCGCACAAGCCCACTTGTGGCTTCGGCGCTTCCGTTTCTTTGTATGTTCAGATTAAGCTGAATAAAGATTATTATTATTATTATTATTAATACTCGAGGTCTGCAAGGCTGCCCAGCAGATTTCAGGCAGAGGATTTTTAAGTACCTATTTCCTGTGCTTATAATATGTGAGCCGAATGTCACACCTCCTTTTCGACTGTCCGGTTATGAGAATTTCCTCTCTGAAGCGGATGGGCATTTGAGAAAAGTACTAGTCTGCATCCACCGCGACCTCACTTACGTTCGGCATCAAATTCTTGGGGGCAGTAGCAACAACTATGTAGCAATCACTGTGACTTTGAGTGAGCGCACAATGTCTGGTATAGGGGACTACATCTCAACAAGGGGTTAATTTGACGCCCTACGACAGAAATATCTACTCGACAGGGTTTCAGAGCTTCATATATTGGCAGATTTCCATGCGCATCACCATGGCTGGGGAAGCGCCGTTATGAACATTGGCAAAACCAACTGTTACTTTATGATTCAGCACACTGAAAAATAATAAAAAGAAGCACTGTGAACTTGTGCCTCGAATCAGCGCTGGAGAAATCATGCGAACATGAAATGCAGGACGGCTTTGACGGCCAAAGGGCAAGAATTTTGTATTCAGGCAGCCCTCTATCGGCCGTGACGGCTGTTGCCGAGATCCTTTTGAAGAAGGTAAAGAGCACTAAAAGCGGGAAGACGGGGAAAGCTGAGCGGACCTTCAGACCCCAAGTTGCCCCCCACCTGCACAAAGTTTCGCATAACTTGAAGAAAGTGGCGAACAAGTTTCGGGTGTGGCTCGTTTTTAAGCTCTGATAAAGCTCGGTCAACTGTGCCATCGTATCTCCACCATGCGGAAAGATGCGGAAAAAAGCATGCCAAGCCCTATGTGCAGTGCCAATCAGGAGTGGTGTAAGAAATTCTAATGTCCTGCAGAAAAGCCAATATAAACAAACTGGCAGATGCGTCAACGACCAGATAAGGGAGCACGCACGATGTTTTGAGAACAACGAAGATGTTAGACTCATTTTGCATTGCAGGTCTTGCAACGATTGTTCACCGCATTTTGATACTTCAAGGATTTTAGGAAAAAACAGAGATGAAACAGCACGTGAGTTACTAGAAGCACACAATACAAAGAAAAGGGGCGATAAATGTGTTAGCGATGCTTCAATTCATTTGTACAGATAGGAAAGCGACCTTTCCTCAGCCAGATAAATAACATGTTCCCACGATGTAAAATTATCTAATTTGGGGGTGGCACTTGTCTTCCTTTTCTCCCTTCTTTCCTTCTGTATTCTTTGCGTATGCGCGGCGGAGAATGTATGTTTACATTGCATTGGTGCATTAAATGAGTTGTGAGTGCAGCCTTTGTCCTTGTCTTAAGTGTGTTCTTTTCCTTTGTGGTTGTTTTGTTTGCGCTGTCTTTGTGGTTGTCTTTTGTCGTCTAGAATACCTTCTAGACAACAGTAAGCCAATGGACCTGAAATTAAATAAGTCTGTGACATCTCGTTTCGTATAGATTAAGATACGAGCGTTCGTAGAATGTTTGTATATGTCCAAGGGCTTCATGCATTGCTTATAGAGGATTGTCAGTTTCCTAACGCAATCTCCCCATCCTTAAACACCACTCATTACAACCATCACTTCATTCCCGATTATTTAGGCTCTGTAGAATTCCTCGCCAATATTATCGAGCCTATCTACCTATGATTTTGCCCACATTTTCACGAACGCCTAGACACATATAATGTAACCAAATTAACAGGAATTCCATTCATATAATTCGCAGGAAGGAACGCGCGTGAACTTATATTTCTTAATGTTTAATTCCAATTTCCATGTTGTGCATCAGTTAGGAGCATGATTCTTGTCTAAACCATGATGATTCTTGTCTAAACCAAATCATAGGTAGATTGGTTTAGACAAGAATGCCTGTGCCGCTGTGTAGCAGTATTCTGCAAAAAGATGGGCGGCAGAAGATTCGGTGCAAGGAAGGTCAATAAAATCAAATAATAATGAGACTTGTCGAAGGACGTATCGTCGTGCTACACCAGATATTTTATTATTAAGCGATGAGGTAGTGCCTATAGCGATCACGAACTGCCAGAAGTTAAGAACGAAAAATTAAATCCATGTGGAGTTGCTAGAATCCAGATTAAGATTACCTAACGAAGTGGCTAGTTATGGCGCACTTTATCACAAGCTATCGGAAACGCTAAAAATGGTCTGCGCAATATTACTTGTCATGTATGCTATGTAGTTTACCACTGAATGAAAGTGGATGTCTTTCACATGAACACGTTTGACGTAAACCAAGCTGCGCTGACTCGTAAAGAATTGTGATCAAGAAATACATCTATGTTTTTAAAGATTAAATGTTCTAGTAATTTGCAGCATGGGCTAGTGAATAAACTGGAGCGACGACTTTGAGTCTACTGCTTACCACCGCACATGTGCAATTGAGCCACCTTCTCGATTTTCGAGTCGTTAGAAAGACTCGATGAGCCGAGCGACTTTTATAAAAATTGTTTTATTATAATATATTGATAATCGCAAGTACTGTCTCAGAACTTACGAGTAATTGCATCATATCCAGGAAAAGGAAAAGAATTTTAGAGACTGGAAAGATTCAGAAATGCAAGGTACATCCACGGTATTTGTTACAGAATGGAAATTGTGCAGAGGGGAGCTTCAATGAATGTGTCATTTAGTATATTAAGTAAGATGTTACCATGGGTATCATGTAATGCAAATAAGGGGTGATGTGCATTGTGTATAGACGGATGGTACGTGGAAGAAAAAAGTTATTCTTTCTTATTTTAAGCGCGTTAACATTTTTGTTTGAAGCAGACTTGTGCGTCGCTGATTGCCTATAGGAGCTGAAAGCTTTGCAAGGCAGCAGAAACGTTGCTTTTTGTTAAATAATCGCCTATTGTGTATACTAATTATGGTGCTTGCTGATTAGAGATGATCATTCGTACAAGGATATACTTATCGGGTACCTGTAAGTCGATATTGAACAACATCGAGATTTCTTCGAAAGATGGACTGTCAAAATAATCGAGAAAGCGATCAATAATTGCTCATAGTTCATTACTCATAGAAGCAAAGTTAGCCTGTTTGTAAGGTATGTTTTTATTTTTATTTACTTTGGGACACAGCCTCTAAATGAATACATTGAGTAGGCGATCACTGATCACTGGTAGAAACGTTAGGTCTGTTCCTAACCCTTGATTAGTGGCTAAAACTAAATAAAACGTATTCGCACGGTTTGTAACAGTCCTAGTGGGTTGCATTACTGAGATAGTGAAGATAATGCACGGAGGTCTAAGAATTCCTTAGATTGTGACGAAGGCTGTTTTGAACAGGGCTGCTGGGCAGCTCACGAGATAGTAGGAAGGCTAATGTTTGCGACTACAAGAAAGGGTGATGAGAAAAATCTCATGCAAGCAAGATTGATGTCATCATAGGGTTCATCAGGAAATAAGGACGGATAGGGAGGAGAGCGCTAGCAGATGGCAAAAATTATTATGACCTGACCGATTCTTTTGGTTTTATGGTTTTATGGGGTTTAACGTTCCAAAGCGACTAAGGCTATGAGAGACGCCGTAGTGGAGGGCTCCGGAAATTTCGACCACCTGGGGTTCTTTAACGTGCACTGACATTGCACAGCACACGGGCGCGTCTTGTCTTTCGCCTCCATCGAAACGCGGCCGCCGCAGTCGGGTTCGAACCCGGGTACTCCGGCTCGGTAGACGAGCGCCTTACCACTGAGTCACCGCGGCGGGTATGCCTATGGCTTCAGCGCCGCGTTTCTGGCACAACGTCTCGGTGGAGACCTGAGCGAGAGGGAAGGCGCATAACTGCCTTCTTGGAGCAGTCGACACCTCAACAATGCTTTAAGGTAGGTGGCGGTAGTGTCAGCTGTGCGCTGCATGCGTTGGCATAGACAACGTTATGGCTTCAGCGCCGCATTTTTGGCACAATGTTGTCAATTCCAACGCATGCAGCGCACACCTGACACTACCACCACTTAGCTTCAAGCATTGTTGAGGTGTCCACTGTTCCAAGAGGGCAGTTATGCGCCTTCCCTCTGGTTCAGGTGTCCACCGAGATGTGGACACCTTGCCCTCACCTCATACGTATATCCTGGCATAGCAGAGCTAAGCCACTGCCAATTTCATATAAACCACAAACCACGCAGATGGCGATGCGCAATCGCTGCTGCGCATCAGAGGGAGAGAGGAAAACTGTCGGCGAGGTGATAGAGAGCGCGCGGCGGCGGCGGCTCCGGCGGGGTCCCCGGCGCGCCAGTGGTGTGCCGTGTGACGTCACCCGCTCCTCGCGCATGCACAGCTAGGCCTTTCTAGAGCTCCGAAAAAGGGCTCGGCGACTAGCGTAGTCTTGGTTTCGCAATAAAAGAGCACAGCCGAAAGCGGCGGGTATTCTCTTCGACGGCCGCCGAGCTCGCCTGCTATTACGCCGGCTCCGAGTAATTCATTTCTTGGCGGGCGCAAGTCGCTCCAAATAAAGTTTCGTTTAGAAGCCATTATCGCTGTTTTCGAGCTCGGCGGACTGCAGTCACCTACCTGACACGAATTTCAATTACTTTTACGTACTTCAGCCTGATCACGCGAGCTTTCAATGTAGCAGTGTACGCCTACATCGTTGAGAAGCTGGAACATGACTTTCATTTGATCAGAAGGATCATCTGGTGGGACATCCACGTCAAAAAATTATTTGCAACGAGTTGTAGGACCCAGGTCTTACTTCACCGGCAACTCCCTGAGCCACCTGGTGGCTGGTTTCCAGCTGAGAATGCCACGCTCAGTCGGGGGCATCTCCTCAGAAACTGGAACCGCTACGCTCACATGTTCTAAGGGTGACTGAGAGCGCACACAACCATTGAGCCTTGTTTACGAGATGTTAATCGATATAACATGCTGTTTTATTTTGCAGGCCCCTAGCATACCTGGAGCAATGACTGTGGCCTTGTTGACTTCCTGCTTCATAGGGGCTAATGGCTATCTTTGCGAAAAAAAGGGAGGCAAGGTACGTAAACCATGCACATCATCTAATTACATTACATTTTTGGCTCCTATGTTGGGTGAAAAAAACTGCTTATATTTTGAGGATGAAACTTGAAAGCGTTGCTCTTTTTTGCAGGTTATTGCGGCTTCTGCAAGCTTGCGAATACCAGCAGCATTCTTATGTAATATCTGCTTAGTTATTTGATCGGTAATGTGCTATCAATGTGAGCAATATGTTATGATGCGTTGGTGCTTTGGACGAGTGTAAAATTCGAAGACAAAGAAGCACACAGGGTACAGCCGCTCATGCTCATTGGGCTGTTGGTCGTATGTCCTCGTTGTTTAGAGTGGTCCAAATGTTCATAGGTGAATAACCAAGTGACCCAACTTTGCGCATAATTTAGAGCAACGTGCTGTCTCAGGGGCGTGAGTGTATGCCGCATCTCAAGGAGTAATCAATCCAATGCAAAATGTGCATTCTTCTGCTGGCTGAGTCCTTGGACTTACATTGTGCATCTTCCTTACGCCCAAGCAACCAAGGTCTGTACTCTCTTCAGTCGCTAGTAGGGCGTCTAATATCGCCTTAGAATTGAGAGCATTGCAAGAGCAACCTAAACAAACAGCCCTTCATATGTAGTAGGAAGAGTATCTTGGCTGGGCAGTGCTCCCTACTTGTGATCGGTTAGAGCGGTGGGGTGTGTTACGCTCCAGTACCTGTCCGAATTCCCCGCTCCCGGAATCTAATCGCCACGCTACAGTCACCTGTGTTGTAGCGCGTCTTTTGGCGCGCGGTTCATGCGGGATTCCGTGGGCAGGGCATTTCGTGCTTCGTCTCCCGCGGCCGCTTCCCCAGCGGCCGTTTTTCTCGCCTGTTAATAGTTGCAGGCCTTTTTAGCTTATGCCGCAGTCGATGCGCCGCGGTCGCTAGTGGCTTTCGACGCCGCGCTGTATGGCCAATTCTCGGCCGTCTCCGACGGGAGCTGATCTGTTTTTTGTCCGAGGAACTCTTTTTCTTGGGTGAGGAAGAGTTTCTCCGGCAATGGTCATGCCCATTCATTTCTGTAAATAACGGTCGTCTTGTACTGGTTTTTAGGCCAAACTGGCGCTAAGGTCTCCTTTGCAATGTTTCAATGTCAAATTATTGCCTTTTCGCTCTTCTTTCAATAGGTATATATGCTATCCTATTTTACATCGCCCATTCCTATTAGTTACTTAGAGATGTTTATGGTACCTCTTTAATTGGCTCGCCTTACATGCTTAATGTCATGTGTTCTTGTAAATGTGAATGTATCTGGTAACCTTGGCATGTGTACATACGTAAATAAATTTTTTAATGGTATCTTAATAGTATCTTAATAGTATCTTCCATTCTTCGTTCCACTTGGTCACTGCGGTTAATGGGTTATTTAAAGTTATATGATTGTTGACAGTGTTAATTTCCTGGTAAAGTACACACCGTCGGCAAAAGGTTTAATATTGTGAGAAATACTCGCAGGGAAGTCGTTTATAAAAATTAAAAATAATACTCAGGCAATAACACTTCCTTGTGGCACACCGGATGTTACATTGGGTATTGCGGATTTCTCGTTAATTTCGACGAATTGAGTACGGTCAGGGGTGTAATCAATAATCCAGTGTACAACGAGGCCGGCTCCAAAGGTTGCTTCACGTTTCATAATAAGTTTAGTCTTTTTAATCTTTCTAAAAATTAATAAGTTTCTTTATAAGTTTAACTTTAAACTTAGTTAAACTTTCTAAGTTTAATCTTTCTAAAAATTAAGAAAATGAGGTCAATTTCTTTCTGCTGATCAATAGCCAAAGATATTTCGTGTGTTACTTCAATTATTTGCGTGACAGTAGAGAGTCATTTACGAAAGCCGCGCTCAAAAGGTGTAATTTTTTGGTTTTCTTCTAAATAGGCTCTTATGTGCTTTAAGATAATGTGCTCGAGTACCTTGCCAAGTGTGCTTGTTGGTGAAATTTTTCTGCAGTTCAATGGATCTGATTTGCTTCCTGCTTTGTGTATTGGTGTTATTTTACCTCTTTTCCATTCTTTAGGTAGGGTGGGGGATGACAAAGACTAGGCAAAGAGTATTACCAAGAATATTGCTACCCAATCGGCATACCTGCGCAGGAATATGTTGGAGATGTTGTCAGGTCCTGATCCTTCCTTTGTGTCAAGGTTTATAAAAGGTTTAAGACCCCTGATTCAATCACAGTAACGGGTCCTAGATCATTTTCCGTGCAAAAGCTAGTACAAGGCGCTTTCGTTGTCTGTGGTGAAAACAGAACAAAAATAGTTATTCAGTGGGGTTGCAATATTTCGGTTTTCCTCTGGACTCGCTTGGTTTTCATCCCGTGATTTAAGGTCTAGGTGACGCCAGAAATTTTCGGGAAAATCTTTTAAGAAACGAGTCAGCGTATTTGTAAAGTAAAATGCTTTAGCTGTTTTTGTTTTGGATTTCAAACCATTGATGGCCAAGGTTAAATTTGCAATTGTTCTCTGTGATGGATGGCGTTTGTGCGTTTCTTTCAGTGGTCGAACCTGTCGCTTCGCATGTATTACGACTCGGGGTATCCATGGATTAGGATTGCGTATTTTCTTAGTCTTCGTAGGTACATAATCAGAAACACAAAATGACTCAACATTTTTGAACCTCTCCCGTAATGTTTCTATGTCAGTATATAGGACATCTAAGATTTGTTCGAATGATGTTAGTTCATTTGATAAGGTATCACGCATGGCAGTGTCGTCAGCTCGGCTGTAGTCAGGGTACACAACTGTTGATCGCAAAAAAGGTGCATCATAGTGAGGCGGGACAGCACACATTACTAGTTTGTGGTCAGACAGGCCGTTTAGAATTTTCTCGTTTTTTTCTTGGTACGGGAAATGGCTACTGAGGAAAACTAAATCTAGGATAATAGAGCTGGTTCCTTGTACGCGGTTTGGTTCTGTTACCATGTGCTATAGGTTAAAAGAAAGCATACTTCAGAAACAACATCAGGACAAGGTGAATTACTCGTATGGTGCAATGTGTTCCAGTTAATATGAGGAAGACTGAAATCACCTAAAAGTATTCGTTCGGCCCCTTTAACATCGAAGTTGCATATATACGCATAAAAAACGTTACTCTTGCAGCCGCTAATCGCTCACTCGGAATCATGAAACACACACTAAGGCAAGCACCCTCACACTTATAAACACTCGCATACACCACCTTAATCACACCTAAAATTGAATACGCACGTGCAATCTGGGACTCGAGCCAGGATTACATCATACGGAACATTGAATCCTTGCAGAGCCGTGCTGTTCGCTTCATTTCTTGGACTACTCTCCTTACACCAGTGTTACATCTTTAAAAAATCGTGTCGAATTAGATCCTCTATCGCTACGTCGAAAACACGCTCGCCTATCTCTGTTTCACAAGCTTTATCACCACGACGTTTTACCTGACGACTTCTTTCAGACACTTTGCTTCATTTTCCCTCGCCGTGATCATCCCTACAAAGTCAGTCGCCCAGTGTGTCAGTCATCTCTTTACGCGCTATCATTCATACCTAGAACCTTAAGGGACTTGAATAACCTACCATCAGATATTGCTACCGAGGTTCACCCGGACAAATTTCACAAAATGCTCCATACTCACACCAGAAATTGAAGTCCCTCTGCACAACCGAATTTTTATGAAGTAAATTATCCTTCCTTTTTTGCTCCCTCGAATACCACTACTTTACAATTTTTTTTTGTAGTTGTGAGCTCAACTGCACTGCCATTGGGTTTTTTTTTTGTCCGCGTTGTTTTTGTATTCTGAATCTCACCTGTTTCAATTTTTACGCTTTTCTATTTGCCCTGTAGTGTTTTTTTTCCTGTACTTCAAAAAAGGTGTATATTTTTTGTTTCTTTCCCCCCTATACAATACCCTCCCAGGAGGCCTTTAGAGTATTTGAATAAATAAATTAATATATATTGTGAAGAAAAACTTTCTCGACTGCTGCTAATAAGTTAAGTGAAAGGAGGAACATCACTTCATATCGAAATATTTATTAGGCCGACGTTTCGGCCAGAAGCTGGCCTTCATCAGGACTGAGAATGAACGTATTGCACATGGGTTTAAAAGGGGGGGGGGGGGGGAGGAAAGAGGTGGAAGAAAAGGAAAAAGAGGGGGCGGGATGGGGGATGAAAGCAGGGGAGAAAAATATACATGGAAAAAGCCACGGTGGCCAGGCTCAGGCGAAAAGCAGAGGAAAAAAGGGAGGAAATAAAGGCCGAAAGCTGGCACGTGCAGGCATCTTATTTGGCATGACCCGTGGTGACGCAGGCAGGAGGCTTTTTTATGCGTATGGAGGCTGTTGCTTCGGGGAAGTAAGCTGAATGGTAATTGTAGGGGGAAAGTGTTGGCGCCGCGATATGGGGGCGGAATTTCATCAGGTCTCTGGCCTCTCAAGGGCGGACAGGATGCCGGGGTTTTCATTTATCCCGCCCTGCAGTGTATTAAATTTAGAAGTAAGTATGACTCCCGTTGTTGCCGCTCACGGGAGCTGTGAAAACCGCTCTGTAGTAGCATAACCCTCAGCTCTTCGAACTCCGGATTTTTTTGTCCAAGGTGCTTCCACAGAGGGAAGTCAAGAAGGGATTTCGCGTGAGCACGATGGTTATCAATTTTAATTCGGAATGAATTCTCGGTTTTACCTATGTATTGAATTTGGCATTTGCCACACTCGAGCATGCACACAACGTTGCTGCTGTCACAATTCAAATTTTCACGAATGGAGTGTTTGAAGTTGGAACGTGTGCTTTGAGCTAGCGTTGTTTTCTGCATGTTCTGGCAGACTTGACACTGATTGTTTCCGCAAGGTAGGCAGCCTGCATACTTTCATCTACTGATAGCAAAGTGGAATACCAAATTTTCTAAATATTTTGTCCGCCTGTACGTACCCCGCGGAACTGTTGGGAAAATTTTGGACAGTCGATTACTCTGCTGGATGATGTTGAAGTCTTTTCTTAAGATTCTGTTGATGTTTGGAAGGTTACCTCCGAAAGTTAAAATGAGATTGGAGCGCTGGTCCTTTGGGGTTGCTGACCTAGGCTCATTAAAGAGTTCAACTAACCGGGCGAGGACGGAATGTTACTCTCACCTGGTCAGGCCATAAGGGAACAATGTTGTCCAAACCTGGCCACCGCGGCTTTTTCATCTATATTTTTCTTCCCTGCTTTCCACCCCCTTTTTTCCTTCTCTTCCCCCTCTTCCCTGCCCCCCCCCCCCTTTTTAAACCCATGTGCAATTCCTTCATACTCACACCTGATGAAGGCCAGCTTCTGGCCGAAACGTCGGGACCTTATAAATGCTTCGATATGAAGCGATGTTCCTCCTTTTACTTAACGTATTTGTGTGTGCGTGCGTGCGTGCGTGTGTGTGTGTGTGTGCGCGCGCGCGCGTGTGTGTGTGTGTCTGTGTGTGTGTGCGCGTGTGTGTGGGTGTGTGTGTGCGTGTCTGTGTGTGTGTGCGCGCGCGCGTGTGTGTGGGTGTGTGTGTGTGTGTGTGTGTGTGTGCGCGTGCGCGCGTGTGTGTGTGTGTGTGTGGGTGTGTGTGTGTGTGCGCGCACGTGTGTGTGTGTGTGTGTGTGTGTGGGCGTGTGTGTGTGTGTGTGTGTGTGTGTGTGTGTGTGTGTGTGGGTGTGTGTGTGTGGGTGTGTGTGTGGGTGTGTGTGTGGGTGTGTGTATGGGTGTGTGTGTCCGCGCGCGCGCGCGCGCGAGGAGCAACAGCCGACTCGGTTGAAAGGGCGGCGAAACGCACGGCGGTTATGATGTGGATAACACTGCGGGGAGGCGTATGATGTGGTAGGTATTTGAAACCAGCAATGGTGCCACGGCTTACAATTTCGAATTCGGATTTGGCGCCTCCAGTCCAGAGTACAAGTGAGCTAGAAGTATACTACAGTTGGGCGATTGCCATTAGGTGATGAGGGGAAAGCCACTAATGTGGTAGTGAAGGGGGACATGGAATACACATCGTTCGAAGCACGCAGAGAAATATCTCGTAGGCAGACCGGCGGCGATAAATAGATAAAAAGCGGTGATAATTATTTTTTTAAAGAAAGATCGTTGACTTCCATTGGAAGAAGACAGAGAAATGACCAGTTGGTACGAGAGTAAAAGAACGGAGTGAAAAAGAGCATTAAAAGGAAGGTCACAGAGGTAGCGGGAAGGAAAAGGGTAAAATCTGTCGGAAAGATTCCGAGTATGAGCGTATATGAAAAGGGAAAAACGCAAAATTTAGAAGTACTGACTTCATGATTACTCAGAAGCCAGTGCCCTAGTGTCTGAAGCGAGTTCAGGGTGCCTTTGAAAGTGGAAACTATAAAAAATTATTAGCAAGGCGATAATTCACATGTATGTGCACCTATCTTCTGGAGTGTCGCTGTATCAGTTTCGTTGCCTATGCCATCCCCCAGATGCCGGAGCAGTATTTTGAGGCGGAGCGATTTAGTCGAACTGACACTTGAGACATTTAGTGCAGTCTGATAGAATAAAGACCACTTTCACAACAGTCAAGGAAGGTGAATGGCACCGATTTTAAATCGCTTGTGGGCGCGTCATTTTTTTCTGGAGTGATAGATAACGACGGAGGGCGTTCACTGCAGAGGTCGGTGAAAATCGGCGAGAAAGGGGGCAAGTGGCATAGTCACAGGATTTTGTTGTGAAATTTGGTACACCCTGTAGGAAACTGATTGTTCTACTTGAAGGGTATATTCCATGATTGAGGCTGAAGCGAAGAAGAAGGTTAAGATGTTATATTATAAATCATAGTCTCCTGTCATCTGCCACCACCCTTTTCAACTTGTATGCTCATACCATCCAGAGAAGCTGAGCATGCACTATTGTTCAAACCGCAGATTGCTTCAAAACCACTGGTCGTTTTCATCCTTCTCGCAGTGCTTGTACAACACGGACTGCTGTCACCGTCTTGTGTGCTTCCAAGTGACACAGACCTGTGAGCCACGTGGTCCTCACGCGAGGCTGGCGGCCCTGAGGAGAGCGAAAGAGACAACCCGGCCTGGGGCGAGAGCGGCGGTGAGGCCAACTACAGGCCAGGCCCCCAGGTGATGCGCGTCAGGTCGTCGCCCGAACACAAAGTTCCGCCTCGTACACAGAACAGTTGTTAGATGACGTGACCAGTTTTGCGTCTTAATGTTGATTGCTGATGAGATGGCGCTAATAAACACTGAATAAATGCTCGTTCAAAGAGCAAGATGGCTCTCAACAAAGCTGCCCGCATTTCTTCATACACCTCAGGCATCCTGTGCATGAGGCCGTAAGACTGTCGTAGCTTCGACAGTTTTCAGTCCTCGTGTGCCGGGAGATGTAAGGTATTCCCGTGACTACCACTATTGGTGCGAAGCATTCTTTGGCTAGCTTTCTCCAATTTCGTGATGTACGTACGTATCCATCTAAAGAGGCTCGGTCACAACCAAATGGCTTCTGCGAACCGAGCGGCCGGTGGTCATGTTAGCACCCTGCCGATGCAGCGCCAAGCGCATGAGCATTTGTTCACAGTTGGATTGGCGGTAGCCGGTGCTAACCTACCAAGCTGCCGGCTAAGTGGTGCGCGGCTGTCGTGCCGACCTTAAAATCGCCCTGTCACAGGACATGGAGCCACGCTGGCGATCGCCACACAATGTAGAGGAGCTTCCAGAAAGTAAACGTATACGCCTCAAACGGCCCAATGACAGTGCGCCGCGAAACTACCGAGAAACATGAGGCCAGGATAGAAAAGGTAAGCGAAGTGAGACGTCATCGTGTGCGAGAACAACCACCTACTGCCAGGGCGGATGCCTGCTCTGCGAGCAGTTCATGCATGACAAGTTCGATGTGTCACGCAATGTGTAGAAGAGAGTGCTGGTCGTTTCAGACCTCACGTGCGTGCCACATCGACACCTAAATACGTTCTGAAGTGCGTTCCCAACAGAAGATAGCTTCGTACCTTGTTCAACGTGCAAAACGCAAATACCGCCAATCTGTCTCGAAGTAACAACATTGTGTACCCGAAAAGGCCACGCAGTTTATTACTGCTCAGTGCCATCGCCGAGCGTTTGGTATCTTTACGCATCCTTTTCATCTAAGGTGCACGGTGGGCAAGTCTGCATCCTCGACCAAATCGCACACTTGCCAGTTGAAGTCCCCGCAGGGAGGCGTCTGCAGCATGCGGACGTTGGTGAGTGGCGACACCGCGGGGTATCCCGAGCATCCGCAGGGACATCCCCGCAGGGGGATGATGGGGAGCAATACGCCACCAGGGACCCGAGCATCCGCGCTTAGCCGTGCGTGGCATCGCCGTGGCCGGGGAAAAGGGGATTCTGATGGTTGAACCGATGCAGAGCGTTTGGACCTTTAAGGCCCCTCGGCGGAGGCAACACACCACTTTGGCTCCAGATTCCTGTAGATGGCACCTCCGGCCTGACCCGACCGGGGGAAATCGGCAGCCGCCTTTTCCTGTCCTCCCCTACATCTTTCACTTTCCTATCTCCTTCTTATAACTATCCTGTATCCTCCTCCCTTCTTGGTTTTTTATTTTTTCCTGGCGGCTAGGGTTAACCTTGTGTGGAGAACTAACCTAGGTTTTGACATATTTGGTTATAGCAGTGGTGTACAGCTGGCGTGGGCAGCGCTTGTTTTTCAAGTTCCTGCCCCGTCCCCTTGTTGGGCTCCGCGGTGGGTGGGTGGCACCATGGCCGAAGAATATTTTTTTTTCTATGGCCGCCTCTTTAATTTACAATGATCGTCCTCTGAAAAGAGGGCGCACCGATGTAACCGCCCAGTTCTTTAACGAAAAGAAAACGTATTTTGCAAAATACCACATCGTTCATAGTGATAAAAAAAAACAGCCAGATTCATATCGCCTTTCACAGTATCAAAAGTTCTGACAGATTCCTTGGGCCCTAAGTACAAAGTGACCAAACTGGCTAGCGGAGATCTCCTGCTAGAGCTTATTGACATCACTCAAATCTCGAAACTAGCAGACATAGCAACTTTCGGTGACATCCCTGTATCTGTCACACCCCATAGATCTTTAAACACAGTACGTGGTGTCATCTCCGACAACGACGTTTTACACTTAACAGAAGAGGAAATGCTGGAAGGACTGCCCGAACAAAATGTAACCAATGTCTACAGAATAAAAATACGCATAGAAAACAAAGAAATTCCAACGAAACACCTCGTCCTGTCGTTTGCTTCGTGCACCCTACCTGAATCAATCGAGGTTGGGTACACAAAAATCTCCGTCCGAACATATATCCCCAACCCAAGACGCTGCTTCAAATGTAAAAAGTTTGGTCACGGCTCCCAAAGTTGCCGCGGCAGCGATACATGTGCCAAATGTGCCGCAAATGATCCCAAATCCGCGGACTGCGACGCTGCAACTCCCTGCGCGAACTGCGAAGGCGATCACACCACTTATTCAAGACCAAAGAAAATATAATATTTAAAGAGGCAAGACAAGACAGCGGTACGCAATGTCTCGAGGCACTTTCTGGTTCACTGCACATACAAACTTCGTCAATGTGGTGCGTGGGCGCGGCACACTGCACCGGCCTTCGGCACCTGCCCAGCTCACACAATGTGAGACTGAGGCCGGGCCATCCGCGCCCCAGGCAGATGCAGCGAGAGCTGCTATGCCACCCCCAAAAAAGGGCTTGCCGGCCGCCAAGTCGGCTGCCCGCAATGCTTCCCGCCAGTCGGGAGAAGCTCACACCCCCTCAGCCCGCGGGCTCTTCGCGGAGCTCCATCGCCTCGGTCGAGGCGATGGACACAAATCAGAGCTCACCTCAGCCGCAGCGGCTGCGGAGCTCGCTTAAGCGAAAAAAGGTTTTAATATCAGGCCCCGAACAAAGAGGGACCTAAAATTATACTTACATCCATCAAAAACAATCATGGCGTTCCTTATCTACTGGAACTGCCGTGGAATAATAAAAAACTACAGTGATGCAACAGACCTTTGAAATTCCTTATCTCATGTAGCACTGTGTCTACAGGAGACAAACTTGGGACCTTCGAATAAAAATATTTTTAAAAACTGTAACGTCTTCCGCCGTGACCTTGAGCAGGCTCGGAGGCTGTCTGGAGGCGTTGTTGTTGTTGTCCAGAACGGTCTTGCAAACCGTGAGATCAGGCTCCAAACAAAATATGAAGCTGTTGCAGTCACCGTTTTTAATTTTGAACAAGTACTATATACTGTATATATCTTCCACCCCATCTTAACGTAATACTTCATGATCTAGAACTTCTTAAGCAGTTACCCGAGCCATATCTTCTAGAAGGTGATTTTAATGCCCATTCTGGGTTCTGGGGGAGCGAACAGACTGACACTAGACGTCGGATTTTAGAAGATTTTATTCTGTGCAACAACGTTTGTCTGCTAAATACAGGCAAACCCACATATTGCTCTCCATCTTCAGAAAAAATGAGCTGCATTGATTTGTCTTTTAGCTCCCCATCCGTTTTTACCGACTGTAAGTGGGATGTTCTCGACAACCCGCACGGAAGTGATCACCTTCCTGTTGTGATTAGCTTTTCATTACCGCCATCCACCATTCCATCTAAACCACGTCATTGGAAGCTGCACTTAGCGGACTGGCCACTGTTTCGACAAAATGCCAGTCTGGAGAAAATATTTTCCGATAATCGTAGCATTGATAAACAAAATGAAATTTTTACATGTATCATTACGGATGCACGTCTAGCTATTCCACAATCATCAGGAATAGTACGACAAAATAACAAGCTTTGGTATAACCAAGATTGCAGAGAAGCAAAAAAGAGGCAAAACAAAGCCTGGGGAAATTTTCGAAGACTCCCCACACACAAAAATTTCATCAATTTTAAAAAGGCGAGGGCAAAAGCACGACACATCCGCCGAAATGCAGAAAACACTTCCTGAAAAACCTCTGTGTCGTCCATAAATAGTTCAACTACACAAAAAAAAAAAATGTGGGAACAAGTCCGTAAACTGATGTGTGTTGTTATGGACTTAGCAACAAACAAGGCGACAGGCTACGATGGCATTCCTCTGAACCTAATTAAGAAAAATATTGATGTTCTAGGACCCATATTATGCCATTTATTCAACCATTCGATACTCAACAGCATATACCCATCATCCCTAAAGTTAGCACGTGTTACTCTTGTATTCAAAAACGGCGACTACTCTGACCCTTCCGGTTACAGACTTATCTCAGTACTTAGTGTTATTAATACCATTTTCAAAAAAATTCTTTACAAACGTATTCATCATTTTCTTGAGAAATATAGCATTATATGCCCAGAGCAGCACGTATTTCGCCCACAGCACTCCACCAGCTCAGCCGTCAGCACTCTTACCCAAGCAATTAATAATGCTCTACACAATAAAGAACTCGCGGCAGTTATCTTTCTGGACATTAAAAAAGCGTTCGACGCAGTTAACCATGCCATTATGCTAAATAAACTAAAAATATATAGGCTTCGCGATAAGGTGCTTAACTTTTTCTCTAGCTACCTCACAAACCGCCAACAAATTGTTTCAATGAAATCTTTATCGTCATCCGTTCAGCGCCTACACACAGGAGTACCACAGGGGTCTACTCTTGGTCCTCTGCTCTTTTTACTGTACGTACATGATCTGCCCAAGGTATTAACTTCATCCAAAGCCATCATGTATGCTATGACACTGCCAGTGTAGTTACTGCTCATCATACGGTCGAACTTGAAAACATAGCAAATACAGAACTGGAAAAAATGTGACTGCTTTCTCACAAACGAATTAACAATCATTGCTAAGAAAACTAAATACATACTGTCCACTCAAAGAAAAATGAATTCTTTCATTTAATATTACATTAACTATTAACCAGACCCAACTTGAGTCAACAAATACTTTTACTTACCTTGGAGTCACACTGGGTAAATATTTACACTGGCAACATCATATTCAGGCGACTTGCACTAAGATGGCATCAGGTTGTTATGCTATTCTCCAGACACACTAATGCTTTGATACCAATATCCTGCGCGTCCTATACATCACACTAATACATACTCAACTTTCATATTGCATCGAGTCGTGGGGCTGGACGTATAGTACTTACCTAGAGCCTATTAAAAAGTTACAAAAGCGATCACTTAGAACAATTCCATTTTCTAGTTTCACTGTACGCAGTAAGGAACTATTTACTAAACTATACGTATTACCACTCAATTTACTTCGTGAGAAAAGAACTGCTGAATGTGTCCATAAAATAGTAACAAACAACCTCCCATTCGATATATTAATATTTAATACCCCGCCACTTCCAACACGGAGCCGCACGTACGGCAATTTTAACTTGCCAGTGAAAAGAAATGTATATGGAGAGCGTCTCCTACAGTTTACGGGTGTAAAAATTTCGACTAATCTGCCATATGACCTCAAGACTGCCTACAACTTTTCCTTTGGAATAAAAAATTATTACCTTATAAAGAATGACACATTTTGAGTTCATACTTTCATTTTTTACTAGTCGTCTTAGATATTTGCTTGGTATCATGTGCATGAAGCCGAATCCTGATACCTTGATTTATTTATAGATTTATACATTTGCGACTATTCTAGAAATGTTTTGTAATTGAAAAGTGTGCACTGAAATCATTTTATCCTCTTCTCGTATGCTGTACCCTTGCGATGCTTTGTAAATACCAGCTATTTTCCACTAGCTTTTTGTGATGCCTTAATTCTTGTGTAAGTTCTACGCGCTTTGTTTGATCTGTAAGTTTTTAGTTTATATAATATGTAATATATGTGTTTCTTTTGTTGACGCTCTTACAAGTGTTTGGAGTTATGTATAGCCTTCTTTATACTAACTTACTGTCTTTATTTTGGTATACTGTTGCCTGCATGCTTGTATACTATTTTCTATTGGACACGTTACTAGCCGTTGGCTATGGGTCTGAGCAGTGTTTGCGTACATTTGTAAAGCAACAAAGACCAATAAATGAATGAAGGAAATGAACGAATTAATTAATGAAAACCAAATGGCACCTTCTGCCCATTTACAGTTCCTTTTCTGACATCCCCTAGTAACCAAACTAGTATTGAAGAACAGGCAGACATACTAGGAGAACATTCCACTACAATTTCCAGTTCCACACATTACACACAGTCTTTTTAAACACAGCTGAAAAACAAAGAGTACCGACAAGTTGTAGTACAAATAAGCAGTACAATAATTTAATTACACTACAGGAAATTCGTCGAGTACTGTCGGCAGGCAAAAACACGGCCCCAGGCCCAGATTAAATCCACTATGAAATGCTTGCTAACCTCTTTCAAGATACTGTAGAAGTTCTTCTGAAATTCTTCAATAAAATATTGCTATGTGGAAAAATGCCAGAGGCGTGGAAAAAGTCCGTGATTGTTCCATTTCTGAAATCAGGAAACCGCCAACCTCTACTGGTAGTTACAGGCCAATAGCACTTACGAGTTGTCTTGCTAAGAGTTTTGAAAGTGTACTAAATATTCGGTTAATGTTCATCCTTGAATTGCGCAAACTTTTTGATGTCCACCAACGTGGATTTAAAAAAGCATGTTCTACAAATGACCATCTCGTCCGTCTTGAAAACGCAGTCCGTGAGGTATTTATGCACAAACAGCATTGTCTGGCAGTATTTTTTGACTTGGAAAAGGCTTATGATACTACGTGGAGGTTTGGGATCCTTCGTGATCTCGCGGATCTAGGTATCCGTGGCAGGATGCTGAACTGTTTAAAAGACTTTCTTTCTGATCGTTCATTTCGTGTACGTCTAGGTTGGACGGTTTCGAAAACATTCATTTTTTTTTCGTTCCAGCCTTCCCCCCCCCCCTCTTTTTTTCTCGTTTGTTTTGGCTGCGTTATTGGTTATCAGTGACGATAGAATAGTTGGTCTATATGTTGGCTCTTTCCGTGCTCCCACTTTGCTGATCTTTGCGCGTGCGCATCATTCCCTCCAGTTCTGTATAAAAGGTGCGGATCGGCTCCCTTCCGAAATAAAAGTTGTTAGTCAGCGCAGTTCTGTGTCCTTCTCGTTCTGGTCCTTTGTCTGCAAGCGCTGTTTTTCTCACGATGTATCCCAACCAACTCGCCCAGCAACACACCTTGCTCATCCAAGAAAATGGTGTACCGCAGGGGTGTATTCTGAGTACCACATTCTTTATTGTAAAAATGAACTTAGTATCGAAAATGATTCCAAAGTCCATCATGTCCTCCGTATATGTTGACGACCTCCAAATTTCATGCACATCTTCCAGCTTAGCAACATGCGAAAGACAGATACAGCTTACACTCAACAAACTAGCAACTTGGGCAGACCAAAATGGATTTAAGTTCTCCCCACAAAAAACAGTTGCCGTCCTTTTCTCACTGAAAAGAGGTGTACAGATTGATCCCACCCTACACTTGAATCAAATTGTTCTACAAGTAAATCAAGAGCATAAATTCCTAGGCCTAACTTTTGGTAGAAAGCTCACATTCTTACCCTACATGAACACGCTCAAAAAGAAAGCTTCCCAATCTATAAATATATTGAAGGTACTCTCACCAAAACAGTGGGGGTCAGATGGGTTATGCCTTTTACAGCTCTGCCGCTCCGTAGTACGGTCCACTTTGGACTATGGATGCATTGTGTATGGGTCTGCAAGGCCATCATACCTCAAAAAACTAGATCCTGTACAAAACCTGGGTCTCCGTCTATCAACTGGTGCATACAGAACATCCCCCATAAGCAGTCTATAGGTGGAAACAAATGAACCATCTCTTGCAAACAGAAGAGCAATGCTTACCTGTGCATATGTACTGAAAATAATATCCTCACCGAAACATCTTTGTTACCCCATAGTTAGTAAGTGTACATTCAGAACACTATTCAATAATAAACCACAATCAATCAGACCTTTGTTCCTACGCTTTGAAGATGCATGTGATGAACGAGGAATACTAGATGCTCTACCTGAAATCGCCCCGAGAGAGGATCCACTGCCGCCGTGGTACTGCCTTCCCGCTGCGTGCGACTTCACACTAACACAGTTTCATAAAAAACAAACACCACCAGAACACTTACTACAAGAATACCTCGCTTTGAAAGAGAAATATGAAGACTACATGGAATTTTACATAGATGGTTTCAAAATAACAAAACACGTTGCAAGTGCAGTAGTACAAAGCAAATGGTAAAAAATAGTAAGATTGACAAGTTATGTGTGAATTTTTACTGCCGAATGTGATGCGGTGTGCATTGCTGTGGACAAAATAGTACATGAGAACATCGAAAAAAGTATAATCTACACAGACTCCTTGAGCCTACTCACCGCACTACAGTCAAGAAATGCAGTTGAACCATTAGCACACAGCATAAAAAAATTCGCAACACAAGTACATATGGTAAGGTTTTGCTGGGTCCCGAGCCACGTCGGCATAGAGGGTAACGAGAGAGCCGACTCAGCTGATGTACGAGCTCTGAGTGGTGAAATAAAAAATGTGAACATACCTCATAAATTCATACTGCTGTGGCACCACAAGGACAGGGATGGAGACAGAGTGACAAAACACAAGTGCGCTGTCTCTACCCCTGTCCTTCTGGTGCCACAGCAGTATGAATTCGTACGAACTCGCCCAATTCTCAACCCTTTTACCTCATAAAGACTTCATGATGTTTAAACATAGTAAATTTAAGAATAAATGGCAGAAAGAGTGAGATAATGAACTTAACAACAAACTACACTTCATAAAGCCCACCTTGGGGGAGTGGAAGTCATGCACACACCAGCAACGTTTCATTGAAGTAATCTTATATCGCCTTCGCATAGGACACACACACTTGACTCGCAACTACTTACTGACGAAACATGACAAACCAGTTTGTGGAAAATATGGAGAGGAACTCACACTAAAGCATATTTTATTCACATGCTCAAAACTAGAAAAACTAAGAAAGAAGTACTTTACTAAATTTTACCAAGAATACATACCTTTTCATCCAGTCCTGCTTTTAAGTGATGATTCAATTGTCGACACGTCTTACGTTTCTTGTTTTCTAAGAGAAACAGGTTTTCTTCAGAAACTTTGAGGTCTTACCCACTGCTCGGCTTGATTTTACAATACACCTCAGGCAATTTCTCACTCCTGAGAAAAAGGTTGAGGCCTTTACTTCATTGGCTGGGAGCCTCGAGATCCTTGCCCAGCCAAGGATGGTCAGAGAGGTTACCCAACCCCTTTTAAAGCTTTTACTAGTGATTACTAAGCTTTTACTAAGATTTCCTTCCTTCATCATCGATAAGCGGTAGTAACATTTTAGGCCCTTTACACCACCGATCGCTTTTCACTTCCTTATAAGATTCTGCACGAGACTTTTTTCTATACCTTGCGCTTGGCGCATGATAGCCTTAGCCTTAGCCACAGCCTTAGACCCAACACAACACAACGCAACCGTAAAAGGGGTGATATTGGGCCGTTCTTAAACAGAGATTTTCGAGCTCTTCTTTTTACTTTGTGTTAACATAATATAAATACTGTATTGGCGTTTATTCGAAGTGCAGGTCGGCGGAGGCTCATCGAAGGGCCTCACAACAGACACACACGCAACGAGCGCCACAACGAGAGTGTGCGCATGTGCTATGAGGACATGACTCACCTTTTTAAACGCGCGGATCCCAGCATGACAGAAGACCAGAAGCTTCGCCACCTCATGCGGGGCGTCAAGCAAGTGGTTTCCGCTCGACTTGTGCGCAGCCCACCGCGCACTGTGGCAGTATTTCTCATCGAGTTGGTCGCTATAAGAGAAGACACTGGAACAGCGAGCCCGGCAATAAAATCGCGACGTCAAAACATTTGGGCCCGATCCCATCTCTATGCCTCTCGTTGGCGACACTGCCTTTCTGCGCTAGCTGGTCCAATCTGCAGGCCTTCCGGTTGCCGTCCGATACGCCATCTTTCGCGCCACTGAGTTAAGTTGTCCGGGACGACGTGCGCCTGGCAGCACAACAGCACCAATTTTCTGAGGTTCCTCGCCGGCTTGACGCAAGGCCCACGTATGCGTCCGTTCTACGTCAGGCCTCTGGGTACGACGTTACTGCCGCGACTCCAGCAGTGTGTCCGCCGTAAGTAGGCGTCCTTTCACTTGCGACACGTGATTTTGGGACGTCAACACAACCTGCCAACCATAGCAAATGGCATTCAGACTAACGTGTTAGGAAATGACCCGCTATCGCAGGCGACAAGTAAAATGCGATTGCTCTGAGACAGAAATGGTGATAGCGCTACAGCAAGACGTACACAAGAAAGACTGACACAAGACATACGTTAACTTCATCTGAGTTTATTTACTGCAAAGCCAGCAAATATATAGAAAATTTATAGCATGCGCAAAAAAACGGTATAACAAGGCATACAAAGCCATTCAAGATCTGATATCTCAGTCTTCAAAAGGCGGGCGGTTTTGATGGTGCCTTGTTATATCGGTTTTTTGCGCATGCTTAAAATTTTTCGTACAATTGCTGGCTTTGCAGTAAATAAACTCATATGAAGTCAGCGCATGTCCTGTGTCAGTCTTTCTTCTGTACGTCTTGCTGTAGTGCTATTACCATTTCTGTCTCAGAGCATCATGAAGAAGACGATGATTAGTGGGCCGGCGGTCTGACACCGGTCCGTAATTTTCGGCTTTATTTTCTCACTTCAGAGGTTTTTCAGTTTTTTTTGGCTTGTGTCCTCGACGTGCGACGACCTAGGGGTCCCTGGCCGCCGGCAAAAGCACGTCAAGCGACCTCCACGGCGCTGTGCGCCGTATCCACGCCGACACGGAACATCACCATCAGCTGAACTCCATGCTGCACTGATGGCAGCAGCGGCAGCGGCGGGTCCAGCGGCCCCTGTAGCTGCGGCTACAGACAAGGGCCCGGCAAACAAGAGACTGCGTGACGACCAAGCCAGCAACGAGCCTCTGACCGACCATCCAGAGGACATGGACCAAGCATCGTTCACAGTTATCTCGTACAAGAAAAAGAGCTACCGGTGTTCCTGTAGTCTTCAGGCCCACCGAGGAAGGAGGAAGCCTATGGAAAGCCAACCCCAACATTGTGGCTTCGGCGGTTGTAGGATCGGCTCAAGAAAAAGTCCTCAGCCACCGCATTCACAAGGATGGGAGCCTGATGGTTACAGTATCGACGCTGCCCGCCGCCAACCGTCTGCTCACGGTAACTAAGCTGGCTGGAGTGGCTGTAGAGGTCCCAGTCCCATACTCTTACATGGCAAGCTATGGCAAAATACAAGATGTACCTGTAACCTACACAGACGAAGATCTGCAGGGATATCTACCCGACCAAGGTGTCCTTTCAGCAAGGAGGCTAACCGCCTACACTCCTGAGGATGGTGGAAAGATCAAAGAGGTACGCCGTCGCACAGTTATATTGGAATTCGCAAAAGATGCGCCGCTACCAAAACGAGTAACGCTTGTGTTCTGTAGTTACCGTGTAACTGAATACGTCGGAGCAGTAACTGAGTGCTATAAATTTCAGAGGCATGACCACATATCAAGACATTGTAACGGCCCCGTGCGCTGTAAAATGTGTGCTGGCCCCCACTCGCACAAAGAATGCACTTCGAGAGCGCAACCTAAATGCGCTAACTGCGGTGGCCCACAACCTGCTTCCTATGGAGGGTGTTATAAAAAGAAAGCAGCCAAAGTTGCTCGCACGGCACAGCAAGCACAAGGGAAACCTCCTAAGCGCCATGAACCATCACCTAACCCCGACGTGGTTTTCGCGACTACGGCAGTTGCTTCCGAGAATCAGTCAACACAGCGTGGCAAAGCAGCTGACAAGGCCGACGCAGATGTGGTAAAAAAGAAGCGTGGGAAGTCCGTTGGTTCTTCGCCTTCATCAAAGCTGCTGCAACGCACTGCACAAGACCCGACAAACAGCGTCGCTCGCTCTGAGCCTAAGGCGCCACAACATGACAGGAAGATCAGCGACAGGCAGCAAACCGGAATCTCTGAACAAGATATCACATGCCTACTGATTTCGATGCTGTTTGCATCCATCAAGGCTCTTATCCGTGCAAAACTCTCGTCAGGGGGACTCCCAGAAGTAGAAGCTGTCCTTGCAATGGAGCCGTTGGTGTCGGTCTCCTATGCTCCGCAGGGGCGTAATACCACAATTCAGTAATCATGGCTTCAACAGCGAGAACTTCGCTACAGCTGACAATCCACAACATCTTCCGTACATGCACCATTTTGCAGTGGAACGCTCGCGGGCTACGCTCTAAACTCAGATTTCCGACAGCTCGTGCAAGCGTACCGCTTCCCCTTAAAGGGGCCCAGAAACACAATCTTAGTTAACTGTTTTGCCTATTGATTGCATACAGTGAGTTATAATGGTGCTATTAGCTTCGGTAATACCGCGTACATTCCGTTTTTTTAATATTTTAATATCCTCCCAAAAACAACTTCATGGCTCTGATGGTGTCGCCACACAGTGGCGGGTTTTTAGCAGCGGATATGACATCACCTGGCGCGAGCTTGATGACCGGACAAAGAGTAAATATACTGCAAATTGTGTGAATAAATAGAGACACATTTTGTCACCTGTCTGCGTTTTATATTAGATCAACAAAAACAACTTGCTTGCCTTAGATAAAATCCCTGCAATGCAAGTGAAATAAAAATACACCACCAGGGGCGCTGTGGCATGGAAACAACGCTGCCAGTCTCAGCAAGAACGAGTTACAGAGAGCAGGCGACCATGGAGTACAAACTTCCGCGACGTGCTCTGGCTGGCTGTTTTGATTGGTTGCGCCAGGTGCCGTCATTGGGAGAGCGAAATAGGAGTGGGAAGTCCCGCCAAAACCGAATTTAAGGCAGCGTTTTGTTTGCTTGTATTTTGAAATTTCTCCACTGAATAACTCCCGTTCCTGTCCATCGATTCCTGTAATTCTTTTTAAGTCAGCATCTGTGTGACATAGAGAACCCACCTGAAGTATAGCCGGTATTCCCCCAGGCAGTGTTTCGCAGCCCCTTTAATAGTCATCTGTGAATCACGCGATGAGGAAACTTTCCGACTCCACGGATACTATTTCCATCATTCACAACGACCAGATAACGTCAGCAGATTGCTGATAGGCTTTCGCAAGGATATCCCGGCCTCATCGGTTCATGTCCCGCCTCACAGCGACAATGAATACGTGCGCGCTCTCACAGTTATCGCCGGACAACAGTACACTCTTATTGGAGTATATCTTGAGCCAGGCACGACATTTGATACTTTGAGACTTGAAAACTTGATAGCAAGGACGCCCTTACCGCATATTATTTGCGGAGACTTCAATGTTCATAATGAAATTTGGGGCAGCTCACATACATGTGCCCGAGGTGCCAAGCTTGCAAAACGTCTCTCCAAGCATTCAGTTCAGCCATTAAATGACTGCAGCGTCACCTACCTCCGAGGCCTGACGATTACCAGCAGCATCGACGTGACATTTGTCACAAGTTCATTCGCCCACAACTTTGGCTGGTGCACTGATTTGGAGACACGCGGAAGCGACCATTACCCAATCCTCATATCGGCTTTCCATGCGCAGAGGAACCCAAAGAAATTCCTTATAAAATCTACAGACTGGGACGCATGCAAGGGCGCTGGAAGCAGAGGAGTTACTGCGGCAACTCGGAATGAGGAATTAGCATCGACAATGGCGTATTGCCTGAGAGCGAGTACACAAATTACAGCTAAAAATGATGGCCTACCTTAAAATATGATCTGTTTTGTTTGGTTAAACCTACCCACTGCTCAGTGGTAGAGTGTAAAGGGGGCGGACGCTTCGTCAGGCAACTTTTGTTTGCCTTTTTGTTCGCGTCCTCAGCAACCAAATGTTGTTGAAATAAATCTGAAATGATGACACATTTCAAAGGCTTTGCGCTTTTCGCAGGCGAGCTGAAAGGAAAGCTCTGCGGTCAAAAAGCCTCGATGACCTACGTGCATGCCGACGGGCACAACGTCACATTCGACGCTACATGGATAAACTCAGTCGGCAAAAGTGGCGTGACTTTTGTCCTACGCTGGATGGGCGCCAACCAGTAACCAATGTTTGGCGGATAGTTAGAGGTATGCGCACGACACTTCAACAACTCCACCCCTTCGCTGCACTCCCCCTTAACGAACAAAATTCTATAAAAGAAGCCTCAGAAGGATACTCCAGGCTACGGTCGGCACGGTCAGGGCATTCGACTCTCTCCGCAGATGGTCAAACAGGCATCCCAAAGGCGGCAGGGCCAGCGTTAGACCTGCATTTCGCAATGGGAGAACTATCCACAGCTATCGCGGAGACAAGCAGACACACGTCTCCGGGTCATGTTGAGGTGACCTATGACGCCATTGCAAAGCTACTACACACCTCCCGTCTTCGACTCCTGGAGTATTACAATTATCCCTGAATGACTGGTGACGTCCCCAAAGAATGGAAGCTGGCGAAAATGGTTCCCGTTTTGAAACCCTGTAAGCAGCCAACAAGCTACGCATCATTCCGGCCCATTGCCCTACTGAGCTGCGTAGGTAAGCTCATGGAGCGCATGATCTGCAAACGCTTAACTTGGTTCCTAGAAAGTTGAAATGAGTTCCCCCAAGAAATGAACAGGTTCCGTCAAAACAGGTCTGCGACTGAAAATAGTGTTACGTGGCCCGAAGTCTATGTTGGCACAAGGACGACCGGAGCACAGGGTACAGATCACAGCTAGCCCCAAGCGGCAAGCGCGCACACACCGGGCACTTCCTCTGCGTCGTCTTCACGGAGATTATCCGTTGCATGGCCCCCCGGTCGGAAAGGCACCGTCTCGGTGTTCATCAGGGCAGTGAGGGGGACTGTAAGACGTAGGGCTTGAGGCGAGAGACGTGCACAACATCGGTCTGATGCTGAGAGGACGTGGCACCGAGGAAGGCCGGAGCGATCTCGTAGGTGACTGCGGTGACTTGGCGCAGGACACGGTACGGGCCGATGTAGCGGGACAGAAGTTTTTCAGAGAGCCCCACGCGGCGAGATGGCGACCAAAGCAAGACGAGGGAGCCAGGGGTGAAGGTGACCATACGGTGACGGCGGTTGTAGAATTCCTGCTGAGAGGTCTGGGAAGCGAGGAGCCGGGAGCGTGCGAGTTGGCGAGCGTGGTCAGCGCGAGTAATGGCGTCGTGGGCGTATGCAGACGGCGGAGCAGTAGAAGTGGGAAGCAGCGTGTCCAGAGGCAGCAGGGGCTCGCGGCCATACACAAGATAAAAAGGGGAGTAACCGGCAGTGTCATGGCGGGAACAGTTGTAGGCGAAGGTCACATAGGGGAGAGCGGTATCCCAGTCGCGATGGTCCGGAGAAACGTACATAGCCAGCATATCGGTGAGAGTGCGGTTGAAGCGTTCTGTGAGGCCGTTCGTCTGCGGGTGGTAGGCGGTGGTGAACTTATGTTTCGTAGAGCACGATCGAAGAATGTCAGCGACAACTCTGGACAGAAAGCATCGTCCTCGGTCGGTCAGAAGTTGACGGGGAGCTCCATGCTGTAGGATAAGGTCGGTCAAAAGAAAGTCGGCAACATCAGTAGCCGTACTGGTGGGCAGTGCCCGTGTGATCGCGTAACGGGTAGCGTAGTCTGTGGCAACAGCTATCCATTTGTTGCCCGAGGCGGATTCCGGAAATGCTCCCAAAACGTCTAAGCCGACGCGATGGAAAGGTTCGGGTGGGACGTCAATGGGCTGAAGCAGACCGGCTGACAGAGTGGTGGGGCGTTTCCGGTCCTGGCACTCATCGCAGGCAGCAACATAGCGGCGTACACAGCGGTAGAGGCGCGGCCAAAAGAATCGACGACGCACGCGGTCGTAAGTACGGGAGACACCTAAGTGACGAGCAGTGGGAAGATCATGCAGCTCTTGGAGGACAACAGTGCGAAGGTGCTCGGGGACAACGGGAAGGAGGTCTGGGCCATCTTGGCTAAGGCTCCTGCGGTATAAAACTCCATCACGGAGCACAAAGCGGCGCATCGGAGGGTCGAATGGGGCGGTGTTGAGGCGGTCGATAATGGAGCGCAGCTCGGCATCGCAGCGCTGTTCTTCGGCCATGTTAGCGAGGACAGAGAGGGAGCACAGAGCATCCACGCTGTCAGTGCCAAGATTGGCTCACGGGCCAACGGGGTAACGGGAAAGGCAGTCGGCATCGGCGTGCAAGCGGCCAGACTTGTAGAGTACACAGTAATGGTACTGCTGCAGGTTCAGTGCCCAACGACCAAGCCGTCCTGTAGGGTCTTTCAAGGAAGAGAGCCAGCACAACGCATAGTGGTCAGTGACAACTGTAAAGGGGCGGCCGTATAAATATGGGCGGAATTTCCCAACAGCCCAGACAAGAGCTAAGCACTCGCGTTCGGTAATTGAGTAATTCCGCTCCGGGACAGAGAGGAGACGGCTGGCGTACGCGATCACATGGTGCTCTCCGGATTGTCTCTGTGAGAGGATAGCGCCGATGCCGTAGCCACTGGCGTCAGTGCGAACTTCAGTGGGAGCGGTCACATGGAAGTGGGCGAGAACTGGCGCGGTAGTAAGCTTCGATATCAGGTTGGAAAACGCTTGTGCCTGGTCGGGTCCCCAGATGAAGGTGGTGTCTTTCTTCAGAAGGTTGGTTAGGGGGCGGGCGATGTCGGCGAAGCCTTGAACGAATCGACGAAAGTAGGAGCAGAGCCCCAAGAAGCTTCGGACGTCGTTAGAAGAACGGGGCTGGGGAAAGTCTTTGACGGCTCAGATCTTCTCAGGGTCAGGGTGGACCCCCGTATTGTCGACGACATGACCCAAGATGGTGAGCTGGCGGCGCGCGAAACGGCACTTAGACGAGTTGAGCTGCAGGCCGGCATGACGAAAGAGGGAAATGATCTGGGAAAGGTCAGTGATATGAGTGGAAAACGTGGGCGAAAAGACAATGATGTCATCGAGGTAGCACAGGCAGGTGTACCACTTAAAGCCGTGCAAAAGGGCATCCATCATGCGCTCGAATGTGGCTGGCGCGTTGCATAATCCGAAAGGCATAACTTTGAATTGGTAAAGCCCATCAGGTGTCACAAAGGCGGTCTTTTCGCGGTCCTGGTCGTCTACAGCAATTTGCCAGTAGCCGGAGCGAAGATCTATGGATCAGAAAAATTTGGCACCATGAAGGCAGTCAAGGGCGTCATCGATACGCGGCAAGGGGTACACGTCCTTTTTAGTGATCTTATTCAAGTGCCGATAATCAATGAAAAAACGCCAGGAGCCATCCTTTTTCTTCACAAGTACGACGGGTGAGGCCCAGGGACTGTGCGAGGGTTCGATAATGTTTTTCGCGAGCATTTTAGTTACTTCCGCATTAATAACTTGACGCTCGGCGTGAGAGACTCGATAGGGGCGGCGGCGGATGGGAGGGGCATCGCCGGTTTCAATGCGGTGCCTGACGGCGAGAGTTTGGCCCAGCGTCGTGTTGTTGACATCAAAAATATCCGAAAAAGATTCGAGAAGGGCACGAAGCTGGGCAGTTTGGTCGGGACTGAGGTCGGTGGCCATCATGGTCGTGAAGGCGTCGGGCGACTGTGGAGACTGCCGGCGCGGGGTGGCAGTGTCTTGAATAGGGGTGTTGGCCAACTGAGCGACGTGGCAAGGAGCGAGAGGAGATAGTGTAGCCACGCAGATGCCGGACGGGAGCACTTGAGAAGAGACGCCGAAGTTGAGGAAAGGCAGAGAGAGGGAGTTAGCTTGGATGGTGGCGATGGTATGAGGTAGGGCAACGTTACGGGTCAGCAGGAGGTCAAGGTTGGGCGTAACGAGATAGTCGCCATCAGGAACTGGGCGAGATGGGGTCAGTGGAACGAAAGAGGCGGTTCGGGATGACAGGCGAGCGTAATCGGTACTGTACAGTCGCAGGGATATATCGACGGGTTCTGAATCCAGCAGTGGAAGTTCGAGGTGTAGGACGCCAACCGAGCAGTCAATGAGGGCGGAATGGTCAGTCCGAAAATCCAAGCCAAGAATGAGGTCATGGGCACAGGTGGTCAGCACGGTGAATTGAACCGGTATACTGTGGCCGCCAATAGTAACGCGCGCGGTACACGTACCGTCGACAGCAGGCGTGCCACCACCCGCGACACGCACACGGGACATTGCAGGCGTGAGGACTTTGCGTAGGCGACGGCGGAGGGCAGCACTCATCACTGATATTTGAGCACCGGTGTCAATCAGGGCGCGCACAGGAACACGGTCGATAAAGACGTCCAGGAGATTTGGTCGTGAGGTCGAGAGAGGATTTGTGGTCCGGGTCGTTGATGCAGCGTCACCTCCGGGAGCTGCATGATTTAGTTTTCCAAATAGGAGCGGCTGGTTGAAGGCGACTGTGGGGAGCGAGAGCGGCGGCCCTGGGGCGACGGAGAGCGGGAGAATCGGCGTGGAGGGGGAACGGCTGCTTCAGATGGTTCGGGCGGGGCTCCGGGCGAGAAGGTGCGGGTCGAGGTAGAACTGTAGAAGGAGGGGCAGACGTTGCGGGCTGGTGAAGACCATGGACTGCGGCAATGTCGGGCGATGTGGCCAATGCGAGAACACCGGAAGCAGATGGGGCGGTCGTCTGCCCTACGCCACTCATTTGGATTGCGATAACGCTGCGGAGAATAATAGGTGCGACGATAAACAGAGATAGGTGGCTGGGAGGTGTCCGGGCTTCTGATGGTGCACACAGCCGGAGGAAGGTTCAGGTTAGCGAGTTCCTGACGCACGACGGCCTGAATCAGCGACACGGTGGGTAGAGAGTTATCAGGTGCGGTCGGACGGGGCAGAACAGGCGCAAGTGCTTCCAGTTCGCGGCGACCGATGCGGGTCACAGTGCCGGCAACGGGGTCATCTTCGGAAGAGGCGCGGGACGGTAATCGGTGTTCCTCACAGGAAGAAGTAGCGGCAGTATTAGGGAGCCGAGAGAACTGCTGTGGAATTCGGCGGCTTTTAACCTGTTCGAAATGACGGCATTCTTTTATGATTGCGTCCACGGTGGTGCAGTCTTTGCAAACCAGTAAGTTAAAAGCATCATCAGCAATCCCTTTCAGAATATGGCTCACTTTGTCGGACTCGGTCATGGCGGCGTCGACCTTGTGGCAAAGCGCCAAGACATCTTGGATATATGCCACATAGCTTTCGGTTGAAGACTGGGCGCGCGACGCGAGCTGCTTCTTCGCGGAGAGCTTCCGGTCATCGGGTCTGTCAAACAAAGTACGGAGCTTTTCTTTAAAAGTGTCCCAGCTCGTCAGTTCTTCTTCGTGGGTTTCGTACCAGACCCGGGCCGTGCCACTAAGATAGAAGATCGCATTCGCTAGCATCATGGAGGGATCCCACCGGTTATAGGTGCTCACTCGCTCATATAGGCTGAGCCAGTCGTCGACATCGGTGCCGTCGTTCCCAGAAAAGGTACCAGGGTCACGGGGAGGAGCCATGACCACGAAGGGAGCAGAGGGAGTGGTTCGTGTCTCGCCGGGTGGAGCCATGATGGTAGTAGCCCCGGCCTGACGACCGCTTCGGAGCTGCGTGGCGTGGAGATCGTTACCCCGCACCTCCACCAAAGATGTTACGTGGCCCGAAGTCTATGCCGGCACAAGGACGACCGGAGCACAGGGTACAGATCACAGCTAGCCCCGAGCGGCAAGCGCGCACACACCGGGCACTTCCTCTGCGTCGTCTTCACGGAGATTATCCGTTGCAATATCATCGCCCTCGTCTCTTATCTTGAGGAGTACCTTCATGCTGGGTACATCCCGACAGCCGTTTTCCTAGACATCAAGGCCGCCTTTGACTCTGTCTTTCACCATGCAATTCTCGCAGTCTTTGCCAGTCTTGGCCTTGGAGGAAAGCTATACAAGAGGATTGGGCATTATTTAAAAGAACGGCGAATTTTTATGACCACTCCAAACGGTGCAACACGCTTTCACGCAGTGGAGAGGGGCGTACCACAGGGAGCGGTGCTCAGCCCTCTCCTGTTCAACATTGTCCTTATACACATAAGAAAAAACCTTCCGCGAGGGATCCGCATACCAATTTATGCTGATGATATATGCATCTGGACCGCATCACGTTCGCGCTATATTACCCAGCAACGTCTTCAGAGAGCGCTATTGCACATTTCGATGTACCTGGCTTCCAGAGGTCTTCGTCTCTCGCCAGAAAAGAGTGTTTCAATGGCGTTTACACGAAAAACGATGACCCGATATCCGCTGCTCCTAGGCGGACGATCGCTACCATATGTTCGATCTCAGCGATTCCTGGGTGTTGTAATCGACTATAATCTGTCATGGTCACCTCAGATAAAAAAAAAACTCCGCGAGAGGTTCACTGCAGCATCGCAAGTGTTCATGTTCATGGCGGGAACACGATGGGGTAGCAACTGCCGATCAATGCTTCTGCTTGAAAAAACTACGTTAAAGGAACCTTGCGCTACTGTCTACCAGTGCTTCAAAGATTATCTACATCAAGCAATAAGACTCTCGTTGCCGCACGGAACAACTGCCTGCGAATATGCCTTGGCCTCCCAAAGGGTTCCTCTGCATCAGGAACAGTAGCGGAGGCAGGATGTCTCCAACTAGAGGTGATTGCCGCCCAGGAAACTATGCGTACCCATCTCCGCCATGTCCTTCAAGTGAAGAAGCACTTCCTGCACCGCGTCCACCTAACTCACAGCAACTCTAGCTTTGGCCAGGCAGTGCAGCTCCTGCCCCTCCCAACTATTAATCAGCCACAGAAACTACTACCTCTGGCCTTTCCTCCATGGACACTCTCTCCTCTAAAGGTGAAGAAGTTTGTTCCAGGTGTGAATGCAAAGAGCCGCATGCCACAGGCAGCGCTTCTGCAAGCTACTCTCGCATACTTAACCGAGGAATATAGGCAGCACACTCATATCTTAACCGATGGTTCAACTACTAAAAAAACCTCTTGTTGTGGCATTTATGTGCCCTCAACAGGCCATGCCCTTTCTTACCGGCTGCAGCGTAGGACATACTCTACGACAGCTGAGCTTCACGGCATTAAGGAAGCTGTTTCTTACATCCTGCGCCGAACCGTCGGCCGTTGGGTGATCTTCACCGATTCAAAAACATCTCTGCAGATCCTAGCCAACCTGCCAAGAAAACGAATCACCAGCCAGTTTCCCTTGACATCGGGTACCTACATCATTTAGCTATTGCCGCCGGCCACTGCATAACATTTCAGTGGGTACCCGCTCACTGTGGCATTCAGACTAATGAAAAAGCAGATGAAGCGGCCCGTAAGGGCCATCAACATCGTGGATACATTCCAACTTTTTTCACGAAATCTGATGCACCCCAAATGGCTAAAAGTTTTGCTTCCGAAGAAACATATTGGCTTTGGAGTTTCCCGACAAATCAGTACTAATTTCTTCACTCAATCGACCCACATGTTAGATCAAGACTCTCACCCAGAATTCCTCGACATCTGGAAACACTTTATCATCGACTTCGTCTGAATGCTGCATATACAAACGGCTTGCGATACCGTTTTGGACAAATGAAATATCCGCATTGTGACAACTGTGCCTCGATAGAAACTGTGGAACATATCTTGCTTGAGTGCCCTGCGTATGCTAACGAGCGTGCCTACTATGATCATTGCATGCAGAAGCTCTGCCCAGTGCCCCTAACAATGGATAAAGTTTTATGTCCCTTAGCCTGCCTTAGGCAACAGAGACTTGCAATGAACTTTCTATTTACATATTTAAAAGACATTGGACATCGCGATAAGCTTTAAATTCACTTGCACGTTACCTTCATGCATTCTTCATGCAGTGAACTTCGTCAGCCCCTTTGTCGGGCTATGCACTCCATCATTCCATAGGTTACATCAATACTCGCCATTGCATCCTTAGTACCCATTTGATGGCCACATTTTATCTTCGTTTTTTTTACCTCTTCCACACTGCTCTCCTTCTGTCTTTATCTCCCAAATTCCCCTCCCTACGCTGAGTAGCGTGCCAGCGATTTTTAAACGCCGGCTAAATTCTCTGTATTTCATTAAAGAGTCTCTCTATCTCTCTCTCTCAGAGCATCATGCACCATCTAGCCCAAATTGACGTTCTTCTAAAATGTGATTGGTCGCCAGAAGTTTCTCGGGAAGATCAACTAGGCTCCCAAGCCCCAACGGTGCCTTTGTTTGAACCAGCCACCTCCTGGGGCTGTGGTGTATCGCTCTGTGGAGGTCGCCCAAGACGCGACCGAGGCAACGTTTATTATAGAGAGCTGCCCGAGAGGAGACAGCGGCGGAGCAGCGGCGGCAGCGTACGGCCGAGGCCAAGGTGATGACGATGATGGCCTCAGGCTTAATGACGCATACCCGCGGCGGGGGATTGACCAGGGTGCATAGCGGGTACAAACGCACTCATGCACAAAGAGTGGAGTATTTGGATAATTTTGGGACCTAAGGCCAAGGTGCCAGGCGTTCTATCTAGCGCGGGGCCACAGCTTCCTCTTCCTTGCGGGTGCTAAAAGGGTGGCGTTACAGCGTAAGCACTGCAACACTGCGCCAAAGGGGTATGAGGACTCTCCGCGATCTACGAATGTCAAATATCACCAATTCCGCATATGAGAGGATGTAGGCGGAACCTAGGCAAAAGAAGAGTACTTGCACGGGAAGGATCTGTATTGTTATTGCATTGTATATTGAAGGCTATGTTTAGCGTTATGTGAAGGGGAAAGAAAGAACAGTGTCCGTGTCTGCGAAGTGGTAGGCAAAGAGGACTCCAGAGCGCTCTGTTGTGAAAAGAAACTTAAGGGGCACTTAAGGCGCAGCTTAACTCTCCCTTCAAATGTCTTTTCGGAGCAATTGCTTATTTCTTTAGAAGCACCACGTACTAATCATTGTGGAATGGCGTAACGACACAGTAGACTAATGATGGATCGTGTATTGGTGTGAACACTATTGTAGTTGTGTGATCTTTGGGGGGGTTCTATTTATCCTTGCGAAGCCATGTGCTTGGGACGTCCCGTTCCTCTTCACCAATCCCTATTGTTTTGACACGCCAGCAGCAACGGCGGTTTCTGTGTTGATGCTTCAAAAAAATGTGGCAGTGGATGCGAGCACCTGGAACGCCGCGTCTACGGCAGCACGCTTTTCTCTTGGCGAGATCGTGTATGCTCCCAGTTTACATGTGCCGTAATTATCGCGTGCGTACGCGTCAACCACTTATCTCACCGTGCTAAGTGCTGCTATTTTGCCCCGAAGCGACCTTTCCTTTACCCAGCAGGAAATTCACAGCGACTAGTGGAGAAAGCTGACGTGTTCCCACGGAGACCCTCCGTTAAGTGAGCGACAGTTTCTGCAGTGGCAATACCTTTTTTTGTCGACCTCTGTCAACGTACAACCCTGAAATCAAGTTGTGAGTTGTGATTTAGCGCTTTTTTCTCGTTCTCCTTCCTTTCGTGCAGTGTGCATGGTTTGGCGCTATTGTTTCTCTAATTCAAGTATCCACCAACTAGCCAAAAAAGAGGTTTTAATGAAGTACCTTAAATTAGAACCCTGCATTCTTGAGTCCATGCCTTTTTGTCTACAAGGACAGCTCCGAGCGCGTGCGAATGACGTCTCTCAGGGTAGGCAGTGCCCAAGGTATACAACGGGTGAAGACCGGACTGGTTTCTATGTTCCTTACTTGATGCCAAAGATAAGAATTTCGGAGACATAATTTTAAACCGATAAATGGCGAGTTTTGTGCGCTTTTTGTTTATGTAACCATGGAATTAGATAGAATGAACTTATCTTATGTGGTGTCTCCTTTCAAGCTCTCCTACTCGTCACCCGCTGTACACTCAAAAACAGCCCTTCGAGAGAGAACCCACGGAGCACAAACTGGGCATGAGGCGAGCCTCCAAATAAAACACCGTGTTTGGTGCAGAAGGTTCGTTATGACCTCCATCGCCTCCTCTGCAAACGTGGGAGCAGCCTGAAGTGTGGCAGCACTGTCATAGAGGCCTGCGCGGTTTTTGTGTTGTCAAGAATCTAAACTGATGTTTACTGAACACCGCTCGAGTTGATTTGCTTCTTTAAACCACTGCACGAATCTAGAAAGATGAAAGTGGTACTGGTGCTCGTGTTTTCCCTTACCTGCTCACGTACGTCCGGAGATAATATTTATTCGTTGGATGAAGCTGAAAGCAGACATCACTCCCACGTTTTTACATGCTGTCTTGGTACGATTGTGTTGAGTTAAGGGCGCGTGCCGTATAGCCCGATCCGCTACCCTTCTGAAATAGTTTAGAAACTCTGGCTTTAGAAAGATTTTTGTTCACGATGCCCTGGCGCAGCTGTTTCAGAATGCGAAATGAATGCTTCGTGATCAAAAAGACGTCTTAGGGTCCTTTTGTGTTATTGTTTCGCCTTATGGTAATTGTTTTCCTCAGAATTTAACGCCGGAGGTGCTGTGTGCTTACACGAGCTATCGGCTGCATCACCCCTGAAGAAACACAAGCAATGCACGCCAGCATTCGAAAAGTTCCAGTTCAGCGGCCTTATTCACCCTATTTCACCTGTGACGTGAGTACACATCTTGAATTAGATTTTAGCACTTTGAAGATTTTTCTAAGAAAGCGTCCAGACAGCTATTGAAAAATACAAGCCATGCTTTGCTGTACTTTCGGTTCGCGAAGCTCGAGAATCGAAAACGAATAAGAAATGAGGATTTCGTCCTTCGTATAAATCCTTTTGTAGTATTAGCCGTTGTTTCTTATTTTTTTGTCTATTTCAGGGATACTTTCTGAAGACCTACGCGTGCCAAGCAATGAATATTTCCCCATCTGTTTCTTTCATGGTGCTCCTTATTCAATACTTTTTTGCCATCGTATACGGATGGGCAGTCAACGCTTCGGTGAGTCATCGCGCTAGCCCGATATGCTTTCTATTGCACCTTGTAATAAATTCAAATGGTTGTGCAAAGCATTGCCGAACCCACACGCGAAAGAAAGCCTAAAGAGGCCCCCAGTAGAAAACCCAATGAGGAGACAACCACACGACGGAAAACAAGAGCAGCCACATATAGGCTCGGTGGCAGATGAGATTTGTGACGGAACAGCGCAAAACACCGGGACAAGAGACAAGCGCTGACTTACAACTGGTTTTTATTTCGTAGAAACACTGCTTCTTATACCTTCTTCCCCCTCAAAAAAACACAACAAATGCGTCACAACCATATCGTTCAAGCGTCCAAAAAAACATAAGATAAATAATCACAGAGATTTATAATCATATTTTTAACATTTCATATTCTTTCTTAGTCAAAGCAACAGACGGCGTGCTGACACAATCGTCGCGCAGACTCGCTATCGAAGCTGCCTCGAGGGCAATAATTTCTGAGGGTGGGACTTGGCAAAAGATTCTTGGTGTCTTCTTGCAAGCAAAATTAAAACTACTAACAATTGACGACCCATTTCAGGTGAAATCTTCGGACGATATAGCCAGATTTTTAAATGACAATTCTAGCAGTGACTTCGCCGCATGCTCAGTTGATGTAAAAGATCTTTACTATTCCATACCGCATGACGAGCTAATGGTGTCTGTAGAAGAATGCATAGATACGCATGGTGCTGTTGCATTCCAAAACGCCTGTGGAATGTCTATTAGAGGGTTCCTGGAACTATTATCAGTGTACCTCAGGTCGACTTACCTCTTCTGGGAAGAAAAAGTGTATCTCCAGAAACGCGGTGTTTGCATTGGCTCGTGCATAGCGCCTCTACTCAGTGATTTGTACTTGGCGCGAAAAGACAGGTTCCTGAACGAAACCCTCGCTGGTACAAGCGTAAAAAAGGTATTTAGGTACGTTGATGACTACCTGGTTCTTTGTGATGGCCAACGCGCGAATACGTTAGAAACAGTAATGGAGGAGGTGGGTCGCTTTGCACAGGCTTTGCAGCCACTTATTGTCACGCACGAGCTTCCTGCTCAAGGGTCACTAAGGTTTTTAGACCTGAGACTTGAGTTCACTAAAGGGCATGCCTGCTGGGCCTATGAGCCCAGAGGGGAGAAAGCGCCAATGCCCTTCCAATCAGCTCACTCTAAGTTGACCAAGAGGGCTATTGTGAACTTGTCCCTCACAAATGCCTTGAGGAAATCATGTGCTCACAAAATGGAAGTGAGCTTTCTTCGCCAGGCTGAACGGCTTGGCAACTCGGGTTACCCCTCGCACCTTTTGGTTTCTGTTGCCAAGCAGATGAAAAAGCACCTGATGCAGGCTAGGCCCGAGCAGCAAGATGAGGCAAAGAAACAAAAAGAAAGGAGGCCGGTAGTAGCAATACCGTATATTCACAACGTTTCTCATCGCCTGAAGAGCATAGGTCGAAAAGCTGGCGTGAATGTAGTGATGACTGCTCCTAACAAACTCAAAAGTCTGTGCAGACGAGTCAATTCCGACCCGACCAAAAAGAAGCAGGGATGCACGATAAAGCATCTAACCCCCTTTGTGGAGTGCACCGAAGGCCTTGTTTATTCGTTGCCAGTGGCATGTGGTAAACAATACATAGGGCAGACTGGTAGGTGCATGAACGAAAGGCTACTAGAACACAAAACTAATTTCGAGCAAGCTTGCCGGAACCTGGGAATTCATTGCAGAGATTGCCCTTCAACAAGTTGTGCACCTGTTTTCCAGAAATGCAAAGCTTTGGCTAATCACAAAGACCAGTTAGTCAGGGAAATAATCGAGGCAGCTTCGATAGCGAGTCTGCGCGACGATTGTGTCAGCACGCCGTCTGTTGCTTTGACTAAGAAAGAATTTGAAATGTTAAAAATGTGATTATAAATCTCTGTGATTATTTATCTTATGTTTTTTGGACGCTTGAACGATATGGTTGTGACGCATTTGTTGTGTTTTTTTGAGGGGGAAGAAGGTATAAGAAGCAGTGTTTCTTCGAAATAAAAACCAGTTGTAAGTCAGCGCTTGTCTCTTGTCCCGGTGTTTTGCGCCGTTCCGTCACAAATGAATAACCAACATGCCCAAGCTGCTGTCCTGGCAGATGAGAGGCGCGCCTCTAATTGCACTGGCGACTACTGTCCTGATGTTACGCAGCTGTCTCGCTGTAAGAGGAACGCAACGTTTCTTGTAATATTTTATTGTTACTGGATGTGGACATGCAGCAGCGTGTTTGTTTTTCACCTCATTAAAGGCTGATGGTTTATTTGGTTTATTGCGGTTTAACGGTCCAGGGCGAGTCAGGCTATGAGGGACGCCGTAGTGAAGGGCTCCGGAAATTCCGACCTGCTGGGGTTCTTTAACGTGCACTGTCATTGCACAGTACAAGGGCCTCTATAATTTCGCCTTCATCAAAATTCAGCCGGCGCGGCCGGGATCGAACCCGCGTCTTTCGGGTCAGCAGCCGAGCGCCGTAACCACTGAGCTGCCGCGGCGGGTGAGTTTCTCATTGAAGGCTGAATCTGGTAATAATGCCCAGAATTTGTGCTACTCTGTAGATCACCAAGTTCAGTTCCTCGCTCTGGCTTTTCATGATTTTTCTAGAACCAGAATGGGTGCACCTTCCATCGCAGGGCAGTGCCGCATCGCTTAAGCACTGCACCACTGCGCCTGGAAGATTATGATGGCTCCCAGGTATCTATGAATGTAAAGTACAAAATGACCTTCTGCATATATGGGAATTAACCGAATACGCTATCCCATCATAGTCTTGAGGCCACGCTTAAGTGTCCACTCAATTTTTTCAGCACAAGGCGACCCATATACCTTGTAAGAACGATTTCATAACGCACATGTAGGCACCAGAAGATTGGTTGGTTGGTTTATGGGGTTTAACGTCCCAGAGCGGCTAAGGTTCTGAGGGACGCCGTAGTGGAGGGCTCCGGAAATTTCGACCACCTGGGGTTATTTAACGTGCACAGACATCGCACAGTACACGGGCCTCTAGAATTTCTCCTCCAAAGAAATTTGGGCTGATGCGAGCTGGTAGCCGCAGATTGACGGAGCAGAGGTAGCAGCGCTTAGGAGGGAATGAAGGGTACGAGGCACACTTGCGCAGAATAGCAACCAAATGGTTTTTTTTCAACATGCGGCGCAGTTGAGAAGAAAACATGACGAGCAAAAAAAAATACCCCACAACACTCAGGCGGGAGGTATTATTGAGTGTCACTGATTCAGGAACACACAATCTTTTTTTCAGATACATATCGACGGATTGTTGATGCACATGGCATTAGTTTTGCATATATTGTATGGCTCGAAAATGATCTGTTTCGAGTTAGAGCAAGTGTGTCTCGTTACCATTGTACTGTCATAATCACTATTACGTCCTCTGCGTCGACTGGAAGCTATCTTTACAGTTTCGTTGGGATAACGAGACATGCTTGGTTCAAGAAATAACAATTTTAAGGCAGTTTGTTTGTCCCATTTTCCTACGTGGGCTACTGGGCTCTACCGAGACGAAATAATTGCATCACAGTGCACGTATTCTGCACGTTACCAAAAAAAAAACGATGCTGTTTAAACTGTGCGAATAGGTCACTTCAAGTTTTATTAATTCGAAAGCTACATAAGCCTTATGCGAAGCAAAATGCGTCACCAGAAGGGTACGCAGATTGTGTCCACAAAAATACGTCCACAGGAAGCTCTCACTTGACGTCATTCATAGCAAAGATTCCCGGGCATGTGGGTTCGGACCAGGGCTTCCTGCATACCAGGCGGGCACGCAACACGAATGTCTTTTTCTGCTTCATGGTATTTATTCGACATGGTTATGTACACAAAGAATGTGTGCGCGCGCGCGTGTGTGTGTGTGTGTGTGTGTGCGCGCGTGCCTGAGTGTGTGTGTGTGTGCGTGTGTGCGTGTGTGTGTGTGTGTGTGTGTGTGTTTGTGTGTGTGTGTGTGTGTGTGTGTGTGTGTGTGTGTGGGTACGTGGACAAAAATATTTACAGAGCTCCTAGGTAGGCGCTATGTGGCATAAACTTCATAGAAAACGTAACAGAACGAACAGGCCGGAAATGATATAGAGCGCATCAGGAGAGGAAAGCAATCCGGCAAAAAGTCCAGTTCTTCGTAAACGTCCGTTACCTGCAGCAACATTCAGCTAAAATAAATTCAGTGCGAAACAACAGGTTCAATTCTGCGGTCTTGCATGCGCGTTTTCAAAAGGCTATGAAGTGCAATCAGAAGAATCATATCGTAGGGTTTCGAGTCAGGTTCAGAAACAACAAAGTAGCGCACACTAAAGGAATTTATTAAAAAATCTGTCAGTAGCGTCTTCTGCAGCACATCCCAAAACAAAATCGCGTCTTTGCACTCTATAAAACAATGTTCAATTGTTTCACGCACACTGTACAAGTGGCAGTTTACAGAAGACACAAAAATGTTTTCCTATCGAGCCACATGTTGACAGGTATAGTTTTGGTGTGTAATTTATAGCAAAATGTTGTGGTGCAAGGAGAAATTGGCATTTTACGCACTCGCTTTAAAACATCGTGACCCATGAGCCCAAAGTACACAGAACGTCCAAGTAGACATGGTTTCTCGGGCCCCCGCCCCGGCATACGCGGTTTTTGCGATGGCTCAAGCAGGCATCGATACAGAGGGGACTTGTGCTGTTGCGCCTGCCTTGACTTTCCGAGAGGCGGTCCATGCTTCCCAGCGTTCTGGTGGTCGTGCTGTGGTTCGTAAACGGCGCTCCGTTGGGGGCGAAGTCCATACCGCCCATCCGTCCATTTCTCTGTTGTTCACTCCTCAGTTTCTCATCGTTGGTCGTCTCCGGCGGCGTCCGGATCCGAGTCGGACTCTCCATCTTCTGACAGTGATATAGTTGTGCGGAAACGTCCTGGCGCTAGGCGCGTGGCACTTAGTTCTAGTAGCAGTTCTGGGCGCGAAGGTAACGCCGCAAGACGCACTTCCGATGGCATAGTGTCTGTCGCGGGCCCATCTTCTGCTCTGCAGGACCAACTTGCTGGACTTAGAACATTGTGTTAAGTTCTGACTCAGACGATGAATCGGCTGAGCTTAGTCATAGCACGTGTATAGACTGCGGTAGGGCATTTACCACAAAGGTGGGGCTGTCTCCATCGCAAACGGGTCCACCTAGCTGCGCACAATGCAGACATAGTAGTGAGAAGAACGAAGCTGCGATGGCTGCCAGAGGAAAACTCCAGACTTGCTCTTCGCGAAGCTGAGATCTTGAAGAAGGCAAGTGAGGATAGGGGACATCTGTACAACATGAACGAGAGACTACATGTGTTCTTCAGACACCGAACATTTTACAGTCTGAAGTCGCACCGGAGCCAGACTGAATACAAGGCGTTGGTAAAGACCTCCTTGCTAAACAACTGCAGCCACTAACCGAGCCAGCTAGTGCCAGTAGTGATGCTGAGGTTGCGACCAGTACACCTGAGAGAGAGAGAGAGAAACTATTTAATGACAGGGAATTCAGCCGGCGCCGACTCACAAGTTCCCGGGAATCAGTACCGCCTCACCTTTGTTCAAAAGTACTTAACGACACATTCGTTCAGTCATTTTCATCCCCTGTGCTTACCAATCAGATGCCAGCTATAAATACTGCCAATTATCACCTCATGGAACCCATAATATTTGAAGCAACTGGCATCAAAGCCATAATAAACAAATTAAAACCCAAGTTATCTTGTGGAGTCGACGAGATCAATGTTAAATTTTGGAACATACCGTGGAATACTGTTCAATCATACTACAGTGATTTTTTCTCGGTCGTATAACTCTGGCAGTATACCTCATGATTGGAAAACTGGAAAAGTAATTCCCATCCACAAGTCAGGTCCAACACATAATCCGCTCAACTACAGGCCCATTTCCCTTACATCCGTACCATGTAAAATTATGGAACACATTATATACACGCATCTAGTTAACTTTCTTGAAGATAACAACTTTTTTTCCAGTGTGCAGCATGGATTCCGTAAAAATTTCTCCTGTGAAACTCAGCTAGTCTCTTTCACTAATGATTTGCATGCCTATCTAGACTGTGGTTTTTCAATTGATTGCATATTCCTCGATTTCTGCAAAGCTTTTGACAAAGTTAACCATACACTACTTCTTCATAAACTAAGCTTCCTAAACATAGACCCTGCAATAATTGACTGGATTAATGCTTTCCTCGCATCCCGCGTTCAGTTAGTAACCACTAATGAAGTGAACTCACCCTGGGCCCCAGTTCAATCCGGCGCTCCGCAAGGGTCGGTTCTAGGTCCTCTCTTATTCCTGATTTATATAAATGACTTACCTTCTCACGTTTCTTCCAAAATTTGTCTTTTTGCAGACGACTGTGTGTTATACCGTAAACTAACTGATGCTTCAGATGCTTTATTAATTCAGAATGACCTCAATAATATTGTGGAATGGTGTAATACATGGTGCATGGAATTAAATATTAACAAATGCAAATCAATGAGGGTATCTCGCACTAACCACATAAGTCCCACTTATATGCTTAATAATGTCTCATTAGAATCGGTGACATCATACCGGTATCTGGGAGTTCTCATTGCCAATAATCTATCTTGGAAATCGCATGTCAATTATATCACTTCTAAAGTCAGTAGCACCATTGGATATATACGCCGTAATTTCCGCCTTGCACCATCATCATTAAAATTACTATTGTACACAACTTACATTCGTCCACAACTTGAATACGCGTCATCTGTATGGGATCCCGGTCACGTAACACTCATACATTCTCTTGAGGCAATACAAAATCGCTCAGCCCGGTTTATCTTAAACAACTACCAAAAGACCGCTAGTGTTACTAATATGAAAACCTACTTACAACTACCACTTTTATCGACACGAAGAAAGCTATCTCGCCTGTCTCTCTTTCATAAAATATACCATCATAACACAACCTTGCGCTATCTTTGGGTTCAACCACCGTCATACATTTCAACTCGCCGTGACCACAGCAAAAAGATACATATTCCACACTCAAATACGCTTGCATATTCATACTCGTTTATTCCTCGGACAAGCAATGACTGGAATAACCTACCAGCATCACTAACAAGTATATCTGAAATTGAGAACTTTAAATCAGCATTACACAGTTTCTTTTCATAGCTAGTACTCATATCATCATCATGGCGTTCATAGATGGTGTTCATATTCCCAATACGACTGTTTGTTTATTAGGAACTGCTTTCCTTGTTTATTTGTTTTCCTTGCCATATTTTTCTGTATTTATTAACACCGTTACTGATGTCGTAGTTTACTCTTTGTACCTTTGTTCTTTTTCATTCTTTTTGTATGCTTACTTTCGTTTTTGTACTGGTTTTACAGAGATTGTGTATATTTTTTACTAATAACTTTTTTGTGTAAATTGTGTATGCCTCTGCATCCGCCCCTCCCCTCTGTAATGTACATTTGTACCCTGAGGGTATAATAAATAAATAAATAAATAAATAAATAAACCACTCAATCAGATAATATAACCACCCAATCAGATCATGAACTTAATCGTGAGGAGTTACGGTCTTTGGTAAATAGACCATGTCGCCGACTATTTTGGACTGCTGATCTATGGACGATTGCCCAGTTATGCCTGGGCGGCCAGGATGCTTTGACCGCAATTAAGAGTTATCTGAGAGAATACTTATTTCGTGACCAACCACCACGGCAAGCGCAACGACACTCACAGCGCAAGATTAAGACTCCTAGCAAACAGAAGAAACGGCGCATGGAGTATGGCAGAGTTCAAGAGGAATTCAAGAATTGCCAAGGGCGGTGTGCACGAGAGGTAGTGGACGGTTCCAAGCAGGCCAACGTGCACGACACCTCTGCTTTTCTTCATACCTGAAAGCAGATTATGGAAACGCAGCCACCATATTTACCTCTTGGTACAGCAGAAGGGGATGTGAAAGAAGTGTCCATCTTCCAAACAGTCACTACGAGCGAGGTGAAGGCAGTAATGCCGAGACTGAATTCAGCGCCAGGCCCCGATGGCTTGACGGCTAAGGACCTATGAGTGGTGTCAGTCTCGGTGCTCAAGGTCATATTGTCATTGATTATGCTTTTGGGGCGACTGCCAGTCTGCCTGAAGGGAGCTCGAACCATTTTCATGCCATAGAAAGAACGCGAGTGAGCCTGGAGAATTTAGGCCAAATACGGTAGCCCCCATTTTAGTGAGGCTTTTCCATAAGGTTCTTGCGGCAAGACTTCAGTGCGCCGTCCCACTGGACCTCAAGCAGCGGGCGTTTATGCTCATGGACGGCTACGCGGAAAATATTCATCTGTTTGGGGGTGGCATCCATGACGTTAGGCGACGTTATCGTCCGCTGTACATGGCAACTCTGGATATAGCTAAGGCATTCGACCGAGGCACAAAAGGAGCCATCCTGGGGGGACTACGACGTAAAGCATTGGATGAGCCTTTCCTAAGCTATATCAGAGATTTCTACGGCGGCGCCGAGACAGCTCTCGCATTCCAAGGGTTCACACTGTATGTCAAGCCAACAAGGGGAATGCGACAATGGGATCCAATCTTTACCAGTGCTGTTTAATCTTGTGCTGGACGACTGGTTGGCGGCTTGCCCACTTGAGATAGGCTTCAAAATATACTCACTGGTTGTAAATGTCATGGCTTTTGCCGACTACTTGGTTCTCATGGCGTCAACGTCGGCAGGTCTCCAAGACCAACTGGATGACTTGTATGCCTACCCCGCACCGCGGGGACTAGCCATCAATGCTACAAAGAGTCTGACGCTGGCATACCTCCCAGACGCTAAGAGGAAAATCACGAAGATAGACGATAGCCTACAGTTTAACATCGACGGTGGTGCTATTCCAAAGGCCACAGTGGACACAGCGTGGCGCTTCCTAGGGCTGACTTTTTCGCCCCAAGGAATAACATCATCGGACATCACTGCTGAGCTGAAGATCTGGCTAGAGCGGGTTGGAGCGGCGCCTCTGAAGCCGCAGCAGCACCTGGTGGTGCTCCGGACATACCTTCCACCGCAGCTTACGCACCGCGTGGTGCTTGGTCCTTCAAAATTGTTGACGAAAGTTGATAAAACTACCCGAGCTGCACTGCGACGCTGGCTACGCTTGCCCTATTATGTAACGCATTTCATTTTCCACGCAGCCATTGAAGATGGCGGGCGGGGGGTTGTGTCGGTCCGTTCTACGGTACCCTTCCTGAAGCTCAAGAGTCTGACTTTCCTACGGGACTCAACAAATGTATCCTGTACAGTGCTGTCGGAGATGCCGTACGTGACTGACATGGTAGCTAGGGTGCAGAAAATGATTACCTACAGTGGGACGGCCCTGTCTTCTGGGAAATTGGTCAAAGCGTTTTGGAGGAACAAGTTGTACACCAGCGCGGACGATGCATCCCTCTGGGGTGCAGGAAATGCCCCAGGTGCCAACAGTTGGCTCCGGGAAGGAACATACCTTTGAAGCGGCCGCGATTTCATAAATGTGAAGTTTCGGTACAACGCTATGCCTGTTCTCGCCTGCATCAAAAGGGGCAGGGATGTACCTAAACCCTGTCGGGCTGGTTGTTCAGCCGTTGAGACACTAGGACACGTTACACAGATGTGTCATAGAACTGACCAATCCCGGACCTCGCGGCATAATTCCATTGTGCGGTATATGCAAAGCGTGCACGTGAGCTTGGCTTTGAGGTAGAGTCGAAGGCCCACTTCCTGACCAAACAAGGCACAAAGATTCTGGACCTGGCCATCAAAAGAGAGGGCCAGATGGTCCTTTTGGATGCCCAAGTGGTTGGGGGGAAGGGGGTTAAGCTCGCACAGGCCCATAACATCTAGGCCGTTAAGTATGCCATCCCAGAACAAATCCAACAACTGCCAGGTAGCTGGAAACCCATTCTTTCCGCGGTGACCAGCTCTTACCGCGGTGTTTGGGCCGCAGCTTCAGTGAAAATCCTCAGGGACCTTGGTTTTGCGGAGCAAAACTTGAAACTAATAACTCTCCGCTGCCTGCAGGGGGGGGAGGGGGGGGGGGGAAGGTTCAGGCTTTCAGCCGTCACCAGCAGATGACGGCCTTCAGAAGGACCTGAAGATGTGGCCCCTTTCTGTCCACTCCCTCTCCCTACTAGCACCGGTACTATTGCCGACCCTCAGTAGGCACACGTGCCTTACTCTTAGCTCGCGGGACGTCTCGAATTGGCTGTCGCGGCGGGTTAGTCTCCTCGCAAGCTGCCCAACATGATACTTTGCGCTGTGTACAGCGTTACCTGGTGGCCTTCGGAAAGGGGCTAAGGCGGGAGGTGAGAAGGACTGCAAAAAACAAATTTCGCGGCCATTTACACCGTCTCTTTATCGATATAACTTTCTTTTCTTCCCTGCTGTGTTTTTTTGCCATCTTGTGACGCGACCACTGATTGCCGCTAATTTGAATTGTGAGTTGTCTGTGTTTCTTCGGGCTGTTTCTTTCTTTAAATGCATTACCAACTAGCCCGGAACCTTGCTCTTCTGATCTTCTCTAGACAGAACGACACAGTAGGGGCGGGAAGAGCGTCGGTATCAAATCTCTGTACAGATTTTTTCCAAAACTCAATATAAGTACTTATTTGAAAACCGAACTGTCAAAATTCCCACGGAGGCATAAACTTCCTGCATGAAGCCCAGTGAACAGGGGCGTTCAGTAAAATTGGAACAAGCTACAAAGTTCGGAACTAAAGTCGTAAAGAATGCTGTAATAATCGCAAGAATGTAATAATCGCAAGAATGTAATGTAATAATGTAATAATCGCAATAACCTGCAAGAATGCTGTAATAAATGAATGGGAAAAATCACGAAAAGAGAAGAAACGGGTAAACAACTTTCACTCATACAGGTGCTCCAGGCCCAGTCCTCCTGCACAAACAGCCCAGACAATGTCATCACGCCGCTTGGGCTCAAATTTAGAAGACTAAATAAGCGTCGCAAGTATACGGTGGAAACGCTGTATGTAATCTTTGGTGCAGTGAAGGACCTGGAGTATGCAATAAATTGTTGTTGCCAGAAAGGTGTTCCAAGCCTGGGCTCGAACAAAAGTTGAAAGCAGACGCGGAACAAGTCTGAGCATAACGCTCAACTGCCGGAACCCACTCTCTCCAGTAATGCGCACTGGATATGAAGGCATGAAGTGGAGCACCAAGATATTTACGAGGCACACAAGACCATCCTATTCCAGCCTGCAGGGGCGGAGCTATGCCCCATGAACCAAACCATAGGCCAGAACTTTTGGAGCAATTCATTTGAGCACCAGAAACGATGCCAAACCGATTTATCTCGGACAACACATCATCAGTCCTGGGCTTGTCAATGCAGAAAAATGCAAGATCGTAAGCATAAGTCAGCTATTTGACTTCATTAACCAAAACGGTTCCCATGGATATTACTGTTACGCAAAACATTCAAACAAAGCGGTTCCAGGAAAAGAGCCAAAAGCAGAGAAGACATCGGACAGCCTTGCCTCACGGAAGAGCGGATTGGTACTGTTACGTTCTGGGCGAGCCGAGTGGGACGTGTGCCGGCGTTCTGGACCAGCCGAGTGGGACGCGTGCCAGCGTTCTGGGCCAGCCGAGTGGGACGCGTGCCGGCGTTCTGGGCGAGCTATATAAGCGCCACGGCAGAGCGCTCCGCCGCTCTTTCCTGACCGTCTGCCGAGATGGAATAAAGGCATTCCAGACAACCTTCGGTGTCGCCGCTTGCTCGTCGTTCGTCGAAACGCCCGAAACGTAACAGTACGGGGTTCGAGAGCTGGCACCGCCTTATGTACAGTAGACCTCACGTTTGCTCCCTCTAGAAGTGAAAACAGACATGAGTGGCCAACACAGTCACATGGTTTCGCAAGGTCGATCTGAAGCAGAGCAAGCTGCTCATGGGAGCTCGAGGAATATTCAAGAATTGTACGCAAAGAGTGAACATTGCTTTGACTGGAGCAGCCTCTCAAACCGCACGTCTCGTGAGACTCAAGGAGTACCGACATTGCGAACTGCAGGCGATTTGATAAGATGTTAGCAAAAATTTTGCAATCTACATTTGCCAATGTAATGGGCCTAAAACCTTCTACGGAGCGCAGCTTTTCTTCATCAGTAGCTGGCGAAATTATCACTGTGTGGCTTTTTGGAAAAGAATGAAGAAGGGCTTCTATATCGAACCCCATCGTGAAGACCTGCACCAGGACAGGAGTGAGAATAGAATTAAAAGCCTCGTAAAATTCGCCTGAAATTCCGCCAGGACCAGGCGTTTTGAGACAAATAACTGATCAATTGCATGTTCTACATATACCTGCGTAAAAGAGCCGCTAGTAAGACAACAATCACCTTCTGATAAAAGGCTCACTAAGGTGCGGAAATGCGCCAAAATTTTTGAATTACGCGCAGCAGGAGAAACACTAAAGAAATCTGTGCAATAATCCACAAACACGGACATCACGTCATTTGTACTAGTCACTAGTTTGCCATCGGAGAGCATCCCCGAAATAAACTTTGCTGCCGCATGACGGCGCTCATCAAGCAAACCTGTCGTGTCGGGTGTTCACGTGGCAAAACTCGCTTGATACGAGATGGAACACGGGCACCCTTGTAGCGTTCTACATAAAATCTTTGTAACTCACTTTTCTAGACTAGCAAATACATTCGTATATAAGCCAGGAGCTTCGCATTCCAATTCATACGGGTTGTACAAATTTTTCGTGTGTGTCTGCTCCTGATATTTCCTGCAAAACGACCTCACGGAAAAAATTTCTATAACTATAGAACGCACGTCCTGATTAAACATTTCCCAAGCGGTGAAAAACGGCATCGTGCTCGAGAAAAATGATTCCAGTTGCGAGCGGACACGAATGACAAATTCTTCATCATTAATTAGTGATGAGTTCTGCTTCCAAGGCGCCCATTTCAGCTAAATTTTGAACAGTCACTGCCTCCGAGGCGAGCAACCACGATACAGTGATAAGAGAATGAAGGAGAGGGCTGAGTCGGGCTGGTTGGTTTATGTTGAATGGTACGGAAAAACAGCGCTGACGAACGGGACGGAAGAAGATGAGACAAACACATGCGCTGAACTAACAACCAAATGGTTTATTGCGAAAGAGGGGTTCAATATAAAGCATAGAAGGGAAAACTGCGGTGTAAACATGACAAGGCATACATTCCAGATATCGCTTTTCTTAATCATTGGTGATATCCGGAATGTATGCCTTGTCATGTTTACACCGCAGTTTTCCCTTCTATGTTTTATATTGCACCCCTCTTTCGCAATAAACCATTTGGTTGTTAGTTCAGCGCATGTGTTTGTCTCATCTTCTTCCGTCCCGTCCGTCAGCGCTGTTTTGCCGTACCATTCAAGAGAATGAAACTGGTAAAGTGTCACAGACGACTCCTCGGGAGACAACTGCGAAGGATGCACGAATTTGATGTAGGCGAGCCTGAGAGTGGCCATGACTGCGTGTGAATAAGCGGGAACCAGGACTTGAAGCTCCGGTTTCTATGAGACCCGCATCTTCTGCAACAAGTGACAAAATGTCACCGCTTGTATCACTGGGTGTGTCAGGACCGGCACGATCAAATGGGTCGCACATACAATTAAAGTCCCCCATTAGCACAGCGCGCCGGTCACAGTCCAATAAACTAGCTATGCTTTCAAGAATAGTGAAGCGCTGCGTTACAGTATTAAATGCATAAACATTAATTAGTCGCCATGACTTTCCATAGTGCATAAAATCGCAGCATATCAACATGCCCTCATTATCGACATTTTAGGTCAAGCCAGAACAAGGACGTGTCATGCGCAGGAACAAACAGCAAGCTGCCGACAAGCCAACAGCATTCATCACGAGGACATTATATTCTGATAAAAAAAGGCTGCAGGGCCACCTTGGTATCCTCCTCACATTCAGTTTTCGTCTCCTGGACGGCGACAACATCAAAGTGCCTGCTGCAGAAGAGTCGGCGGAGTTGCCGCTGCCTCTGCGGAGACCAAAGGCCACATACATTCAGTGTTGCGAATATTAACTCTGCGGAAGCAGCCTTGATGACGGCAAAATTATGCCTACAGTTCCATGTGCCTGTCGGTAGTCGGCGAAGGCGCCTTAGAACCACCGCCAGGCCTCCCGGACCGCGAACGTCGGCACTTCTCCTCGTTTCTCGACGCTCGACGCCGACGGCGACGCGTGCTGCGCACCGGGTCCTCATCGTCGCTCGTTTCAGAAGCGCAGGACGCAAGGCGCTTCTGAAGCGGCTCCTCTGCGGAACCAGGTTCATCAGCCGTGGGAAAAGGCGCTGATCCAAAAACTGCTGGCCAGCATTGACACGAGGAGGCAAAGTGTCCGCCGTGGTACCCGTAGGGGCTTCAAGGTTCTCACGAGCAGCAGTGTTACAAAAACGAATTATACGCATTGCATGTAAAGTGCCATATTTCTTCCACACGGCGAGCCTTTTCCATCGACACAACGTCATACCAATGAAGTCCATGTATAACTATAGGATGTGCTATAAATATAAACTCGCCATAATGAAAAATGACGACTCCTTACTTACACTGGCTGGGCTAGAGAAAAGCAGAACTGTGTATGATACCCGAGCAGCAGAACCTTGGAATGTTAAGAAATGCCGCACAAACTATGGCAAGCAAATGTTGCAGCATACCTTACCGACACTTCTGAACCAGTTGTACTGCCACAAGAATCTTGATCTATCCAATATTTCTCTGAAAGAATTGCCCCAAATGTTCATGTAGTTTTTTTTTCTTCCTATTACCACTTTGAGTGCACCTGTCAATTTTGCTGTCATTTATTTTCTCCTCCCTGTGTTTGCCTTTATAGGCTCTTTGATCTAATGTAATTCTTCTTTCTTTTATAAGCACAATGTACTACGTATTGAACGTGCATGTCTCATTCTCTGTACCTAACATACTTTACTTACATTTTGTTTGATGTCGTACTCCGCCACCGTCAATGCTGCACTGTAAGAGGAAGCCAGGACCTCTCAAGCTGTCTATACAGCTTTTTCCCTGGCTGTCCTCGCAACACCCAGTTGCGGAAATAAACCTTCAACCTTCAACCTTCAACTCGGCGCCTCATATCGAGCCGGAGTTGCATGGTCATCCGCCGGCTCTTTACACTCCGCGGCAGCACTTTGGGAAGCAACCGGCGCACTTAACACTCTAAGGCTCAGAAAAAGCGGCGACTGGCCAGTCCCCAGTCGCGTCAAGAACTTACGTAGCGCCCGTTATGTGCTCCTGTAGAGCGGCGTCGGGGACGGCACACGATGCCGCAGCTTGCCGCATACGGAACGATGCCCTCCTCCGTTCTAATAGGAGAGTAATTACTGACATCCACCCGAGTGCAGCCGCACGGCTACAAGAGAAAGCTATACAGCTTTATCAGTAATTCTGTGGCTAAAGAAAAGTTCATCCTGGTCCGGGGTTCGAACCCGGGACCACCGCTTCACCGGAGCACTCTCTGAACCAGCTGAGATAACCGGAATGGCCAGCTTATGGTAGTTAGAGAGCGAACTGATCCTTAACTCGGAGAGGGAGCAGTGTTAGTCAAATGTTTAGGGGAAATTCGCAAGGCTAGTAAGGGAGCAATTACTCATTTACATCCACCCTAGCGGAGCCGTACGGCTACTAGGGAAAACTATACAGCTTTCTCGAAAACTTCGCAGGTAAAGAAAAATTCGTTTTGGTCCGCGGTTCAAACCCGGGACCCCAATTTCACCGGAGGAGTCGCTCTACCAACTGAGCTAACCGGGACGGCAAGCTTATGGTAGGGCGAAAGCGAATTGATCAATAACTCGAAGTGGGAACAGTGGTAGTCAAATCTTTAGGGGAAATCCTCAAGGTGGAGTAAATTTGTTATAAGGGAGCAATTATTCATTGACATCCACCCGAGCACAGCCTCACGGCTACAAGGGTAAGATTTCTCACAAACTTCGTAAGGAAAGAAAAATTCGTCCTGGTCCGGAGTTCGAACCCGGGACCACCGCTTCACCGGATCAGTCGCTGTACCAACTGAGCTAACCGGGACGCCAAGCTTATTGTAGGGCGAGAGCGAATTGATCAATAGCTTTTTAAAATTTTTAAATAAATAATAAACATTATTAACGCAAGATTTCCACAGCAGCAATACATGGTAGGCCTGCCAAAGCCGCAGTGGGCTTGAAGGGCAGGCCCGGCAGGCGGCGGCAACAAAGTGGAATGCCGCGAACCCCACAGTTTGTGTTTAAGCAGGAACAAATACAAGAAAAGTACTAGCAGCAATGGGGAGAGAAATTATAAAAACAAAACAAAATGCTTACGCTGAAATGTAATGTGAGGTAGCACTCCTAATACAGAGCAGCCAGCCAGTGTCATGTAATGAATAACACATAAAAACAGTCAATATTTGTGAACAAAAGTAACCAATGACATTTCCGATCAACGGAGAAATGGAACAAATATTCGTACATCCGTAGGTTTAAAGGAGATCAAAACCATGAATTCCTCTGTACGTGCACTATTCTTACGCGCCAGCAGAATCAGTGGCACAGCAGTATAACGTCTAGGGCTCCGATTTCATGCAGTTAGGTATGATTTAAGTATGATTTAAGTGAGCTTAAAGAATAAGAACGAAAGGTTTAAGGCTAGAGTACTAAAGGTTAATGCGATGGAGAATTTTTTTCAGTTTGAACTTCTTTTTCACGCAAAAAGCACTAGCTGGCAAACGATTGAGGCAAGTTGGTATGAAGTAATTAGGTGTGCGGTGACCGTATCTGGTTGAGCAGCGAGGCACCCGAAAACGGTATTTAGGCCGGAGGCAACGCGCAGGAACATATTCAACTTTATACCTGCGTGGCCAGAAATGTCTCAGGATAGCCGTTTCAGCAAGAACGTTAAATTTTTAGCACCTTAAGGCTTTGAAAAGATCAGCGCTGGAATAGATAGAAGGATGGAGTTTATTTTATTTTGCCAACGAATCGCGCAGTGGCCAAACACCGTAATCCCATAGCGGAGTATGGTGTAACCCAAAGCATGTAAAATCATATTACGAACTGACAACGGCATATAATATCTAATACTGTATAAAGTTCCTGAAAGTGCACGAAGCCTTGAACATACATAAGCTAGGTGAGAATTCCAGGTGAAGTCACTGGTAGAGAGAGGGTGCGGTAGATGGTCCTTGGCGATCACAAAATGAACAAGGGAGGGGAAAACCTCAGTTTGCTAGAGCCAACGTTTCGACAAGGGGACTTGTCTTCGTCTGGGCAGACGAAGACAAGTCCCCTTGTCGAAACGTTGGCTCTAGCAAACTGAGGTGAAGTCACTGTCAAGTAAGACACCGAGGTATTTATCGGATAAAACATATGGAACGGGCGAACAGGTTAAAGGATAGCAAGAAGAAGGTGGACCAGGAGAGGACCAGCTTTATTTATTTATTTATTTGTAAATAAAAAAAATAAAGCCAGGTCAGAATTCCAAATGATGTCACTGTCAAGTAAGACACCAAGGTATTTATCGGATGAAACATATGGAACGGGCGAACAGGTAAAAGGATAGCAAGAAGAAGGTGGACCAGGAGAGGACCAGCCTTATTTATTTATTTATTTGTAAAGAAAAAAATAAAGCCAGGTGAGAATTCCAGGTGAAG